>NC_053489.1:344941719-345300145 GCF_905171775.1 Rana temporaria | reverse complement strand
GGTTAAAAAAATAGGAACTTGCTTTAAAATTTAACCGATGGACGCCCAACCGATAGGTTAGTATGCAAAAGCAATGGTTAAAAACCCGCTCATGCTCTGAATCAAGTCGACACATGCTTGGAAGCATTGAACTTCGTTTTTTTCAGCACGTCGTTGTGTTTTACGCCACCGCGTTCTGACACGATCTGTTATTTAACCTATGGTGTGTAGGCGCGACGGACCATCAGTCAGCTTCATCGGTTAACCGATGACAACTGTCCTTCAGACCGTTCTCATCGAATGGACTGATCGTGTGTACAAGGCTTTATAGATGTGACTTGATCCGGACAGGTAGATCTTGATTTAATGAACAAGTGTAACTTTCTTTTTGATTGTGTCTGTGGTTTTTGGTCACTATTGCAGACCCTAATGGTGAACTTATTAGGGGCCCAAAGAAAAAATAAGACATCAGAGACTATTTTCCCACCATAAACCAAGCCACTTTCCCTGCTGATTTTTCTCTTGAGCGTTTGGGGTGCAAAAGTGTCCTGTGTCCTTTAACACTGAATAAAGGTGCTTTGGCAATAGGTACTGCTTTTTTGGAACCCCCTCTTAAAGCACCCTGCCCAATTCTGAATGATGTGTTTGTCATGACATGCTTGGAAAGGGGAGTGTTTTTTTTTTAATAAACTCAAATTCACAACCTGGACAAATTTTATTTTCATGTGTGTTCAATGAATAAGTGAGTGTGAAGGTACAGTATAATAGAATTTGCAGGAAACAAGTTTTCCCATGGAAGAAAAAAATGTTGCTGAATATCAGCATACGTGAAATTCTGGCTAAATTATTGTTCTTTATAAATACTGTATGATGAAAGTTGGCCAAATGTTTTTTTTGTTTTTTTTTGCATCTAAGGTGAATTTTTTTATCAAACTTTTTAAAATATACATCATAAAAAAGAATATTAGCATCTATGAAAGATTAAAAAAAAAAAGAATGAAAAAAAAAATACCCTTTAATACAGAAAGAATTTAGTGAGTTATCCAGCGACAGATGTCAATGTTAATTCTAAATTTAGCAATGATTACCATAAAGTGTTTAGTTAAATATACTAAAGTGACATCTGTCTAATTGTTAGCCTTGCTAAGTGGTACTCCAAATTTTTCCGTAGGACAAGTGCATAAATTTCCTTCCATGATAGTGCCTTTAAAGTGGAAGCTTAATGTCCTGATATTATGTCGTCCCTGGTTGTTTCTTCTGCCCCTTATCAATATACTAATAATATGTTTAAAGCGTAACTCCACTTTTGTTGAGAAAAAAAACATTCCCCGCTGGGTGATCTATGTACATTGAAAGAATTATAACAAACTTTGTTGCAGATTCTTACTTTTTGTTATTCTGAAGAAATCCCTGTGTGTTTGTTCTGAGTAGGTCTAATGGGAGTGGTTTCATAATTAACTGTCAGGTGTGAAGCTACAGGGCACTAATGAGGAAATCTAATGGGCCTGTATCCCTTTAGACATGCTCCTATTGAAAGTATCTCTCAAAAAATTACATTTTTGTTGCAGGGGATGCCTGAAATCTGACTTGTATCTTAGGCAGACTTCTGTGAAAATTGGTGAGCCAATCACACAAGCAGGAAATTATGTTTCTGGGGAACATTCTGTGTATGGAAAACTCCAGGTAGCCATATTGCAATGCATTCTCAGAAGCATTCTTTGGCTGCAAATTGAAAAGGAAAGGTCATTTTTAATAACATTCAATTACAAAGTGATTAGTGTCGCAATTATATGCACTTCATTATTTTTTCTTTATTTGCTGTTTTAAATCCAGTGATATCTTCCTTGGGTCTTTGTACTTCTCTTTGCAATACAGGCAGATCATGGGTGTTGGGAGGAGCCGGCAGGGTACTTTACATAGCTTTCTAAAAACATCACAGTACTCCTCTCAGAATCCATCAGCCCTATATGCAAAGCAGTGGGTGACTCCTGGGAGAAGTTATGCGAAAATTAAAGTAAGAGGAGTGTGCATTCTTAGGTAGGAGACATTTGTATTCTGACAACCCTGGGTAACAGGGTTGTCAGAATGTCAGAATGTCAGAATGTGGTGATGTGGTGATGACCCTTCATGATTAAAGCAACCGAAATAGAATGAATAAAAGGGGTGGGCCAGGGACAGTCATTCTGGGATGATAGATGATACTGCATGCCTTTCAGTCAGGAAATGGAGTTCATTCAAAATTAAAAACAAAACAATGGTGTAAGCCCCCCAAAATCCATACCAGACCCTTATCTGAGCATGAAGCCCAGCAGGCCAGAAAAGGGGGAGAAGACAGATGAGCACTCACCCTTAACAATACCAGGCCACATTTCCTTAACATGGGCGGTGCCCCCACGCTCCAAAGCACCTTGTGCCCCATTAATGGGGACAAGGGCCTCTTCCCCTCAACCTTGGGCTGGGTTGTGGGGGGTCTGCAGGTGGGGGGCTTCTCGGAATTTGGAAGCCCCCTTTAACAAGGGGGTCCCCAGATCCTGCCCCCTTATGTGTATGACCCATTCACCAAACAAAGTGTAAAAAGTGAATTAAGACACTACATAAGTTATTGAAAATTCCTTTATTAAAAAAAAAACAATGTCCCTATACCCAGATCCATCATAAATAATAGATAGGAAACTGGTTAAATACAGTAAATGGGTCTGAAGAGCAGAGATGAATGATGCATTCTCTGAATATTAAAAGTTGCAATTGGTGTGCCCCAGGGTTCTGCCTTGGGGCCAATGCTGTTCAGTTTATTTAATAATGATATAGAGGTTGCAATCAAGAGCTACATTTTCATGTTTGCTGATGATACCAAAGCTTGCTGAGAAATACATTTGGCACAGTATATAGCATAGTAACATAGAAATATATAAAAAAAAACTATAGGTTTTTTACTTTTTTTGTATAGATCTGTGATTATCCCAAGAATGTTTGAATCCACTTACTGTTGACTGTGGCAACTTGTCAGGAAGACTTTGATAAAATAGGGAGTTGGGCAGCTACATGGCAGATGGGGTGCACTACTGAGAAATATAAAGTTATGCACTTGGCAGTCAAAAATACACATGCAAATTACATATTAGAAGGGACTGCCCTTGAAGAAGAAGTGATGGAAAAGGATCTTGGGGTGTTTGTAGATCACATACTTAGCAACAGGGTGCAATCTCAGGCTGTAGCTAACAAGGCTAGCAAAATATTTTTTATGCATTAAAAAGGTAATACATTACAGAGATATATTAGTAATTCTACACAAAATGGTGGTTCAACCTCATCTTGAATATGCAGTTTGGTTTTGGTGACTAGTCCTCAGGCAAGACTTGTTGAATTAGAAAAAAAAATCAGCAAAGGGCAACAAAATAATATGGGGTCTGAAGGACCCCACCTATAAGGATGAATTAAAATTATTCATTATGCAGAAGAGGTGCTTAAGGTTTAGAAACTTCAAACAGGCAGCTCTTTATTGTAGAAGAGACGTGCTACTGTATGTCTCTTCTGCAATAGGATGCAAAAAGACACACACATGAATCTGGACATGCATTCCAGACACACTTCAGCCGTGCCACAATGACTCTTGCATTAAGAGACTGAAATCCCAGCAACCAAAAGTAGGCTGGGGAGAAGATGACAGCGACTGGTGCTGGAAGTTGGAGGTGAGTATTTTGCAGAATTTAGCAGTGTTTTGAGAGGGGATATGATCACAATTAGGCATGTGCAAAAGGGAAAAATTTGTTTTGTTTCGTTTCGTTTTAATTCGTTATTTAATTAATTTCGTTAAGTTAGGTTCGTTACATGTGTTAAATTAGTTTTCGGATCTCGTTCGTTTTCGACCGAATTCCAAAAAATCCGGTCGAATTTGAAAGTATTTCGACCGGATTCGACAACAAATAGTCTCTTTTCGAATATAATTTCGAAATTCGATCGGAATTCGAAAAAAAAAAAAAATTCGAATTCCAAATCGAAAACCCGCGGACGAAATTCGATCGGAATTAAAAAAAAAAAAAAAACGCATTCCGATCGAATTTCGTCCGCGGGTTTGCGATTCAGAATCGAAAACGTCCGTTCGGATTCGGTAAATTCATTAATATTGCAATTCGGGAATTCGTATGCATCCGAATCTCCGAATAATGAAAAATTCGTGTATGTAATGTAACTATATGGTGACCTATCTTCTCGTATGTGAAAAGCCACACATTTTTGGGAAACCCCCTACCCAACTCACTTGATGCCCTTTCATATTTCATTCAAGGCCTCTTGCAATCCGTTAGGGGGTGGAGGAACCACTCTGGCTGTTAAAATCTCACATAGAAGCCAACGCAGTTGCCTGGAATTGCTCTTTTTGTAAGGCTGTATTAAAACCATTTTTTTATAAAAACAGAAATTATATTCACTTTTCTTTAAATTCTTTGTGCTTTTTACATGATTTAAAAGTTCCTTTCTCCAACTCCAACATCACAGGTGGGTTGGAAGAACAAATGACAGCATAACGTCGGATGACAATCCAAAAAACTGAATGCAAAGACACTTTTAGAAGCTGGAGGGCTGGAACAGAAAAATCTGGGAGACATGGGCCGCTAAGGAGGTGAGTATGCTGTCATTTCTGTTGCAAGAAATTTGTGCTTTATTTTGTTTAGAGAAGGGGTCTGTTTAACGTAAATATTACAGCCGGTTGTTGAAAAACAAAAAATAGTCAATGGTTTTTCAAAGTGGTGAATTTTCCTGGACTGCATTGCATAAGGGCTCTTTCACACGACATGCCCACTGACATCCGACCCACTTCGATCCGCCAAAGTGTGAGGGAGGAAAAACCTACTTTTCCATCCGTCTGGCGGATCGGATCGGGTGAACACGGACAGACGGTCCGTGTTCATCCGATTCCCCCATAGGGGAGAGCGGAGAAAAGACAGGGTGCGGGGACCGCCCTGTCATCCGGAGCGATCCCTGCTGAGCAAGCGGAGGTTCACGGGGCGGATCATTTCTGATCCGCCCCGTGTGAAAGGGGCCTTACTGTAGAAAACAAAGCACAATGCTGTTCTGCAACAAAGTGACTAACTTAGAAAAAAATAAGATTAAGAATTATTATTTTTTGTATCTAATATTATAAAGCTGTTACTTTTCAAAAAAATCTGAAAAAATAAATTTTTGGTGGCTACTATTATTAGTGTAGCGCTCAGGGGCTACAGGGGCCCAGGGGCTGATGAAAAGATTCCCAGGGTTCTTTCCCCAGTAAGTGTCCCACAGCAAGGCACACAGTCACTCCTTCAGCTCAATGAACAATCTAGGGGTATGTTTCTTTCTGATGCTTTCTTGCTGGACTTGAATTTGGATAGGTTCAGGGTTTTAGTAATGATCCTGAGGACATTAAACGTCCTCTTAGTAAGGTGAGCAAGGGTCCTTGCTTGCAGTTAATATTGGACCAAGCTTTTTAGGAAGACTTTAGGTAGAAACTGACACTATTGCAGAAGATTCAGCAACAATGATGTGAGCAAAATGTTTTGCCTTGCAACAAATAGTGGACTAAACTCTGTTGGATAATTGTTTGCCTCCATCCAATATCTTCCATACACTACAACAGACTAGCTCCCCAGACAAAAAGTCCCTCAGTCAGATCCATCAAACTTTCAGCAGAGTAGGCCCCCTATCCCCTAGCTAGCCTAGATTAACTACAGACACATGGCAGGCTTGCCCCGGGGACAAACAGCTCCCCCTGGTTGTGGTCTTCCCCTCAGGGACAAGACCCTTCTGCTCCAAGTTTCAAAGTATTTATACACGCTTCCAGACACTATCTGGTCACGTCTATCTAGGCATTGGCTAGGGCTGCATAAATATGCAGCTGCTGATTTGACTCTCCTTGCCCTCTATCTTGGAGAACAATTCCAGACAGATGGGGGAAGCAGTCAACCCTGCAGCAGCCAGTGAAACACAGAATAGACTAAAATAATCACACACAGCTGACTGCTTACAGTTAATCAAGAACTAAATTTACCTAATCTAGCACCTATCCAGAAGGGTACTACATTAGTGATAGGCATTTTAATCCAAGTGTTAGATAACAATCTTTCCACAAATATTCAGTCTCTTTCTTAGAGAACTAAATGATGAAGTCAGAAATTGTTTTATGCATTGTGAGGTTGATACCAAGTTCTTTGAAATCATTCATTTGCCCTAGTTCCAACTGTATGAAAAATAATTGAAATAAAAAAGCAAAGCGAAAAATCTAAACATCTTAGACATTTATGACCTTGCTAATATTAAGATGGTTTTTGAATAATTGATCAAATATAAAAGATTTATTTAAGTACAGTTAAATTAGTTTCCACTTTTGGCAAGGAATCTTTAATTTTTTAACTCTAACAGTAGGAATAATTTAATATGGATGAGACATTGTGGTTCGTTACATGTGAAGTATCTCATTGGAATTAGACAAATGGTTTCTGAAACATGAACTGTATGTCATAGTGAGGGATTGCACTCCTTGTATCGGCTTTGTGAAACTGAGCTGGAGAATTTGCTGATCAGTAACAATGCCAAGCTATACTGGGACTGAAACCTGGCTGCAGTTGTTAAAGTGTATCTGGTTAAAGCTAAATCTGCCTATATGATATACAGTAAAACCTTGGATTGCGAGCATAATTCGTTCCAGAAGCATGCTTGTAATCCAAAGCACTTGTATATCAAAGCACATTTTCCACAACCATTTATTCAATTTATAGTGCATATAGAAGGATAATAGAAATGTGATTGGTTGTGTAACCATAAAATGTTCATCCACAAATGGCAGCCTCCACAAGGGGATTAGAAGCAAAATCCAGCAGGAGCTACAGAGTATAAAAGAGAGCAGTGGCGCCTCTAAGAGTAGAAATATGGTTACATTTGATGAAGGTACAACATTTAGCAACTCACATGGTTAGTGGTTAAAAGAGTTCATAGACAGGGGGGATTCTGGCGATTCTGGCGATTCTGGCACTTGTGGTGACGTGATGTCTGTATAAAACAGTGGTAATAGTGGCTCCAATGGCACCTCTAAGTTGATCTATGTATAAAAAGCAAAAGAAGGCAGCCATCCTCAGAGGGTGTCCATAACCTCTGTCAGCAAATCAGTACAAGGAAAGAGGGGGGGCATGCAGGGAAACACCGCTAGAGCCTGCAGACCGGCACCCACAGACCAAAGGACACTCCCATCCTCGATAGACTAGATCTTTAAGTGAACCTGTAAGTATACACATTATACTTACATCATTTAGAAACTTTTTGGAACATTACAGTTGGCGCCTCCACCCCCTCTTTCCTTGTGTTGTGATGATTAAAAGAGGCACATCTAAGTATGCGGGATAAAGCTGTCCACATAGACCGTCCAACTGCACCGCCAGCACTCACCGCTGTCAGTCTGCAATTGTGACGAGGAAGACTGCCATGCAATAGAGCAATATACCATATTACTACACTTAGGCCTTGTACACACGGACGGACTGTCCGCTGAAAAAGGTCCGCCGGACCGTTTTCAGCGTACATGTCCGCCCGGAGATTTCTTCCTGATGGTTGTACACACCATCAGACAGAAATGCGCGCGTACACGATACACGGTGATGTGGCCGCGACGATTACGCGGCGACGTGCGCGGCCCTGGAAGGTCAATGCTTCCACGCATGCGTCAAATCACTTTGACGCATGCGAGGGATGGCGGCCGAGTGGACATGTACTGTGAGTCTATAAAAAAGGAAGAGAGGTGCCTCTAAGGCCCCGTACACACCAACAGTTGTCCATGTTTCAGTGGACAACTGAGTATAAAAAAAATTTTGTCTGCTGGAAAACGGTTGGCTGGACAAATGTCCGCTGGAAACCTGTCCGGTCGGCCGTACACACGACCGAACATGTCTGCTGAAACTGGTCCGTGGACCAGTTTCAGCAGACATGTTCGGTTGTGTGTACGGGGCCTTAGAGGCACCTCTCTTCCTTTTTTATACTCAGTTGTGACTTGATGCTACTCTTATATCAAGACATTGCTTGTATAGCAAGGAAAAATGTATTAAAACATTTTGCTTGTCTTGCAATACGCTCTCAAACCAAGTTACTCTCATACCAAGGTTTTACTGTAGCATGAATATTACAGCTTACTATTACAGTATTGATGTATGACATTTATTACATAAAAGTACCTGTTGATTCTGAAAGTGAAATTGATCAAAAGCTACTTTCTGTTACACATTATCTAAGCTCTACCAGCTTGCCTGGATATTCAACAAACATAACTACTAAAGTAAAAAAAAAACATGAGCTCTTTTTTCCTTTCTCTGGTTTTGTGGTTTTAAAAAAAGTACTTAAACGGTATCTATAATATAAAGTAAACATCATACTATGATCAGTATTGTCTTCTAGCATTTGTTTTCATAAAAAAACACACGGGAGGGAGCTTGTACAACAAGAGATCATTACTTTGGTATTTTGTCTAGAGCAGTATCATGGCTAAATACAGTCCTGGCCACATGTTGTCATAGGCAGGCCATACATGGGTCGAATTTCGAAATAATTTTCTTTCAAAACTCTTATCTAAGAATTTTCAATCGTATTTCACCCCATTAGTGGGCTAAAGCAACAGACAATTTTCGTGCGGCCATTGAATTTTAGTAATCAGAATTTTTTTGAAAAATTAACGATCTTGTAATCAAAGAGGGAAGAATCGCGTGAGAAATGTAATCAAAAAAGAAATGTGCATGTGCAAGAAAAGAAATTCCCGGAAAAGAAGAAATGTAGAAACATGAGGTGAAATTGAAGGTTTGGTTGGTCGAATTTCGAAATCAATGGTGGCACCATTGGATCACAAAACACACACATTTTCAGATTTTCAAAAGAAAATTCGACCATGTATGGCCAGCCTTAATGTTGAACTAAGGCCTCCTTTCCTTTACAGGCAAGGAAGCTACCATCCTAGTCTCTGTTTGATCTGCAGTTGCCATGGCGTTGCACATGTAAACAGTTATACCACAAGTTAGTTAATGCTTTGACAGTTTGGTTAAGAGCACAAGCAAATGCAACAGTTATCATTCATGACATGGCTTGACTATAATTGTTTTGAGAAACAGTTGAATTTATGAGTTTAGTTCCACTGTAAAAGCAACGACATCCTAATCCTAATTTAATTATAATAAAACCCATGAAACATTTTTTATAGTTACAGGAACTTTCATATGCAACTCACTGCACTCACTTCTTTTTAGAGATAACAAATAGTCTCATTCATTATTTGGGTAAATAGGAACACACATCCACTGATCAGTTTCAAAATCTGTTCCCCAACTGTCATTTACCAGAGAGGTTTGAGTATGACTGGTGGATGTTGGGAGACATAAAACAGTCCTTAGTTAAGACAAATGAAGCCGCCTCTGACTTACTGGCTGAAGTAATGACATTAAAACTAGAAACATTTGATTATTTATGGGAGATGTAAATTTCGTTTTTTTTAACGTTTATATAAAATAACAATTTTCCTTCACTACTGGTACTAAAATGATATGTATAACTAATCCATAAGTGGACAGTGCATGGAAGTTTAGCTATTTGGGTAAAATTAGATGAGCAAATAAAATAAAATACAAAGGTTACTTAACCACGTCAGCTCTGGAAGGTTGTAACCCCTTTCTGACCAAGCCATTTTTCACGATACTGCATTACTTTAACTGACAATTCTGCAGTTGTACGACGCCGTACCCCCAAAAAATGTATGTCCTTTTTTTTACCCACAATCACAGCTTGCTTTTGGTGCCATTTAATCACCTCTGTAGTTTACATTTTTTGCACTATAACAAAAAGACCGACAATTTTGAAAAGAAAACAATATTTTTTACTTTCTGCTATAAAACATATCCAATATAAAATCTTAAAATATCGAATTTCTTCATCAATTTAGGCCAATATGTAAAAAAATCCCAATAAGCATATATTGATTGGTTTGCCCAAAAGTTATAGCGTCTACAAACTATGAGATAGATTTAGGGACTTTTTTTTTTTTACTAGTAATGGTGGCGATCAATGATTTTAAGGGGGAATGCGACATTGCGGTGGACAAACCTGACACTAAGTGACACTTTTTGGGGACCAGTGACACCAATACAGTGATCAGTGCTAAAAAAAATCACTGTACTAATGACACTGGCAGGGAATGGGTTAACATCAGGGGCAATCAAAGGGTTAAATGTGTCCCTAGGGAGTTATTTTCTAACTGTGGGAGATGTGTTTTGACTAAAGGAAAGCAGAGATCAGTGTTTCTGCTTAGCAGAATATTATAGGCTTACCTGTAGGTATAAATTACTAAGCAGGCTTTACTAGCGCTTTAATCGTGATTGAGATCACAATCCCTGGCTGGGATAGACTTACAGGAGCATTCTAAAACCCAAATATCCAGCTGTGGAATGAGAAAGATCTGATGCAATGTGTTTTAAAGATGTATGGCAAGTGTAGGTAGCAATACCTGGCATGCGTAGCAGGGGACTGTTGAACATATCAAGGGGATATAAGATTTTTTGGAGACAAAGAAGTTGATGACCGGAGCATAGTATAAATTCAGGGAAGTGCAGGAATGCAAGAATGAAAATCTGAGTACAGAGCAGGCACATAGGAGAACAATACAAGTTTAGAACAGACAAACAGGAAAATACTTTGTTGATAGAAATTTACTTTCATTGGTTGTATTTCTGCAGAGTGTGCAGCAATATAACTTCCAGTTTGCGACCCACCGGTTTGTCTTGCTTGACAACTGCATAGAGTAAAGCCTCGTACACGTGACTGGTTTTCCCGTCAGGAAAACTGCCAGGAGAGCTTTTGGCCGGGAAAACCGGACGTGTGCATGCTTCCTCGTAGTTTTTCCATCAGGAAAACAGCCGGGAATCCCGGCGGGAAAATAGAGAACCTGCTCTCTATTTTCCCGTTGGGATTCCCGGTGTTTTTTTTCCCGCAAGATCTACTACTTACCTATGGGAAACACTGCGAGGCAGTGCCGATGGAGCATACACACGGCCGGGGTTACCGGCCAAAGCTCCATGGCAGTTTTCCTGCTGGGTTCTCGGCTTTCCCCTCGGTTTTCTCTGCAGACTTTTTACCGCTGAGAAAACCGAGCGTGTGTACAGGGCTTGAGAGACAGACTGACAAACAGACAGGTAAGTACATACAGAGTGGCAGGCACATCAAACAGAAATAAATGTGTCTACTGTATAACCATTCAAGTCAGAATAACAGGACAGTCTACTCTAACACAGATGAATGTACCTGCACTAAGTGGAGATGGCTGTGCCTCTAAAAAGTCATAAATAGAGAACACATGAGACACAGGTATAGAATGACTGATAGAACAGTCCCGTTTGGTTAAGCACATCTGACTTGAGACGATAAAGGGAAACACACATCAGACTCATAATAATGGGGCAGATTCAGGTAGCTTTTACGGCGGCGTATCTCCAGATATCTAGTTAACCAAAAACAAAAAAATAAGGTGAAGAACAAAAGGGTAAGACAGTAGCGGACTGCTCGCAGAGCCCTGCAGAGTCAGCAACAATAACAACAAATTACAACAATTACCTAGTTACGTCGATTCGCCCGGCGGTAGTTTTTTACGTCGTTTGCGTAAGGCTTTTTCGGCGTAACGTTGCTTCTGCTATTAGGAGGCACAGCCAATGTTAAGTATGGACATCGTTCCCGCTTCGAAATTTGAATTTTTTACGTAGTTTGCGTAAGTCGTTCGCGAATAGGGCTGGACGTAATTTACGCTCACGTCGAAACCAATACGTCGTTGCGGTGTACTTCAGAGCAATGCACACTGGGATATGTACACGGACGGCGCATGCGCCGTTCGTAAAACACGTCAATCACGTCAGGTAATCACACATTAGCATAAAACACGCCCCCCCCTTCCACATTTGAATTACGCAGGATTACGCCGGCCCCATTTACGCTACGCCGCTGCAACTTACGGAGCAAGTGCTTTATGAATACTGCACTTGCTCCTGTAAGTTGCGTCGGCGTAATGTAAATACAATGCGCTGCGCCGCCGCACGGCTTCTGTACATTGACATAATTACTGCTAGACTGTGTAAAAATTAAGTATTACCGGTATTTATTTAACTCAGCAGTGTTTCTGTGCAGTATAAAGATTACTGCCAAGGGGAAAGTTTCATGCCGTAATATTGTATAAAATCCAAATAGAAGCTGCACTCCTCACAGTACTCAACCTTATAATGATGGGTGCTCAAAAAGGTGTAATCCTCTAATCTCTAAACTGTTCAATGAAAATATGCTGGATTAACATAAACCTAGTGGCTAATTTTCTTCAGGTGAAGTGTTCTTATTACACAAAGTATCCCTACAGAAAAAGAATCCACCCTCTCATAGGTGGTGTAGTTCCAGAACTAAATGCAAATATAGCACTACCCCCGGAGGAGCTGATGGTTTGTTTTGGGTCTAGGCTCTGTGGTCAACCCCTGAAAGTGGCTCAAAACCCTCCCTTGGCACAACTGGTAAAAATGGGAGTTGTGGACCCCAATAATTCATTGGAGGGCACAATATCCCGTTACACTGCAACAAATGATGTGTAAATTAATTGTTACCTTAAACTGGATGAATCCTGTGATATGACAAGTAGACTGGACACAGATTTCAGCTTAACCCCAAAAAATAAGGTGAAGAACAAAAGGGTAAGACAGTAGCAGACTGCTCGCAGAGCCCTGCAGAGTCATCAACAATAACAACAAATAGGTGTAAGTTAAACTACAGTGTCATATAGACCTGTGTAAGCACACAGCAAGGGGATTCCCCTCAATAAGGTATTCGCATTAAAGCACCCCCTTGCCAAGCCTCTCTCTCTATTAACAATACTGTACAGTAGAATAAACGTATACAAAAAGTACTGATTGGTGGCCCTCTAATAATAGTACAACCCTGCGCTTTAGGAGTAAACAACAAAGTCCAAGCAATAAAAAATCTAACCAGATAAAACACAATAAATAATGATAAAAGCGGCTGCTTAAAATAAATGTCACTTGATAAAAACAGAAAAATAAAAACAGCCCGCACAGAGCATGTAAATAGTCCTGCAGCAGCGCTGCAAACCTCTAGTTTGAAAAAAGATAAAAGCTATGTAGGATGACCCGATCAGATGTAGCTTAAGTATGTGCTCCAATCACCAGAAAGGCATTCACCACGTGGGGGGATATAGAGTCCCCTTCGGGGGAAACACTCACCAGATGGTTTCTTTACACTCGCATTTCCATATATATCGCCTCACGTGTCACCTCAGATGCTTGGAAACTGCATACCCCTCTCCTATCTTGATCACCGTTACTGTATTCACTTCCCGGGTGTAGTGTCCGCAGGTGTATGAGGGAATGAAAAAACCATATAGTGCAATATCGTTTTTGAATTTTTAATGTCACCCCAAAAAACAGATATACACTAGTCCCCTCATAAAAACATGCGTACCAGAAAATGGATTAAGTCAGGCACATAAACATATGTGGATGTTTCATTTGCATTTCTCACTGTTTAGTGTAGGACCCCTGAAGACCGCTCTGGAGACCTTCCTGTAGCTGTCACTTCCTAGTTCCTCACTCAGTGGAACGCATACGTCACTTCCGGTCGGATGCTGGATAGCAGCGCTCTGACGTTTCGTCCGTTCGGACTTTTTCCAAGAGCGTGCTATTCCTCTGCACCCGCCGGAGTTATATTGTGTAGTGCTACACGCCCACCTGTGACGATGCTATAGATGGGGATGACCCTCCATCTATGCATCATTCGTTCCTCACTCCGAGCGCCGCGTTCGACCACGCCCCCCGGAGAGGAGGAGATAGCTGGGTCTTTTTTGTACTCCGCTCACTGACACTCACTGTTGCCACCATAAAACTAACAGATGAGTGTGTGTCAGTGGGCGGCCGTACATGCACTATTTAATTCATATTTGGGCTCTGTACTTGTGAAGGATGTAATATATGTATATGGCTGAATGATCTGAAGTATACAGAGCTACTGTATGCACTCGTGTATGTTATTCCAAACATATTATAGCCTATGTACTGTGTTTTACTGGGATCATTATATCCTTTATGCAAAGACACAATATGCTTCAGTTTTAAACCATCATATTATAATGGGACTGTACATGAGTGGCTGACTGACACATTCATAAATATTGGTTCTTACATGATCAGCAGAACCAGTATCAATTTAAGAAAAAGACAAAAGATATATAAAATGGGTGTAGAACCTCAATAAATCTAGGACACTGTAAGTCTATATACATATACACCACATGTGTCAAAACACCTAAAATACACACACATATATATATATAGCAGTGAACCATAAAATTACATTCATATTAAAATTAGAATATCAGTAAAAATATAAAAATATTACTAAAAATATTATTAAAATATATAAGAACTAAGAAATATAGAAAAATAGAAATATAAATATATAAATATATAAATATATAATCCTATATAATCATAGAGACATGGGTAGATACTCATATGTAATGTAAAAAGACATTTGTGTGGGGATAAGACATATTATGTAAATATCCAAGTCTATCTCCCACCCTTGACCACATGTGTTAATGGGGCAAGAGACCAGTTTTTCAATGTATTTGGGTTTGGTCTTCTCTATCCCCAAGGACCTTTTCAAATTAATGATAGAAAGCCCGCCCTTGTACATTGGTGGTCAATTTATGTTATTTATTAGATGGGTGTGGATGATATTTACACAAATCTTTTTTTATTTTTTTATTATTTTTTAAAAATAGCACTGTATCACATGATTCCTTTGTTGATGTTGATCATATTTCTTGAGATGGCTTTCGGGCCCTAGTTATAATAATCAATATTAAGTATCGCTAATGAAACAGTTGATATCGAGTTCCACATTGAGTCCTTTTGGCACTAAGACGTCAGTGAGGAAGATCCAATGAGTTTCTTTTTTGGATAACTCGCGTACTCTATGGGAACCCCTCCAATGTGTTTCAACCTGTTCAATGCCCCAGAATTCCAAGCCCGATGGGTCTTGATTGTGTTTAATTTTAAAATGAAGGGACACATTATGATCAGTAAATCCCAAATAGATGTTCTTTATGTGCTCCCCTATTCGAATTTTTAGTTTCCTTTTTGTGCGGCCAATGTAGAGTAAACCGCATGGGCACCTTAATGCATATACAACGTGAGTGCTGTTGCAGGTGATAAATTGTTTTATTTCAAAATCTTGCTCGTTTGACGGTGATGTGAAGTGATCCAGATTTCTCTGTAGTTTTCTCACCTCTTTGCAAGGCTTGCATTTTCTGCACGAGAAAAACCCATTCTTATTCCAAAAACTCTGAGGTTTTTCTGGGAGATCCAAAATTTTCTTCACTATAGTGTCACCATGTGTGGATGCCTTTCTATAAATAAATTGGGGTTTCTGTGGTAGTACGGGTCCTATTTTTTTATCTAGCGACAGGATGTGCCAATGCTTAATAAAAATGGATTCCACCTCCTTATATTGGCTATGGAATTGGGAAATAAATCCCCATTCATTAGGATTTGGTTCTTGAACTTCCTGTGTATTTCCAACATTTTTTTCTTCTAGACATTTATTTCTAGGTATCTTTCCCACTTCTTCCACAATTGTGTCTAAAAACTGTGGGTCATATCCTTTTGCTATAAATCTTTCTGTAAGGATTTTCGATTGGTTAAGAAAGTTGTTGGTTTCTGAGCAGTTCCGTCTGACCCGCATTATCTGCCCCTTTGGAATGTTTTTTAACCATCTTGGGTGGTGCCCACTGGTTGTTGGCAGATAGCTGTTTCTGTCTGTTTGTTTAAAATAGACCTTGGTTTCCAATTTGTTATTTTTCCGATAAATAGTTACGTCTAAAAAGTTGATTGTGTCCTGATGCCATTCTGATGTGAGCCTGATGTTGTTGTTATTATTATTTAAAATATTTAAAAACATGTTTAAAGACTCTTCTGTTCCTGCCCAAATAAAAAACAGATCGTCGATAAAACGTTTATAAAAAATTAATTCGGTTTTTCTTTCTTTAAAAATAGATTTATCCTCCCACTCGGCCATGAACAAATTTGCGATGCTTGGGGCAAACTTAGCTCCCATTGCAACACCGCGTTTTTGAGTATAAAATTTGTTCCCAAACCAAAAATAATTGTGTGATAAACAAAAATTTAATGCGTGGCCGATAAAAACTTTTTGATTGTGGGGGAGATCATCCCTTTGACTTAGAGCCCAATTAAGGGCTAAAGTGGCATCATCATGTTGAATTATGGAATATAGTGAGGACACATCTGCTGTGACTAGTAGTACTTGCTGATTTTCAATTAAAGTGACGTTGTGCAAACAATTTAAAAAATCTTTTGTGTCTTTCAAGTAAGATCTTGTCGTCTTCACACTCTTCTGTAAAAATTTATCAAGATACTGGCCCATTCTGGAAGATATAGAGTCTATGCTGTTCACAATTGGACGTGCTGGTGGATTGACCGGGTCCTTATGAATCTTTGGCAGGGTGTATATCGTCGGTATTTTACTGCTCGCTGGTAATAAATACATTTTCTCTTTCGTCGATAATACTCCTGAAGATGAGCCGATTTGTATTAATATTTCCAGTTGGTCTCTATACGATTGTGTTGGATCATGTTCCAACAAACCATATGTGTTTTGGTCAGATAACATGTCCTCAATCTGAGATTGATAATACTCTTTGGATAATATCACGACTCCTCCTCCCTTGTCCGCGGATCTTACTACTATATCTTTCCTTTTCTCTAACAGTTTAATACCATCATTTATGTGTTGGGCACTCACATTCTTTTTGGGCTTCAATTGATTCAAATCTCGCAGAACCAATCCTTTGAATACCTCAATTTGGTGATTGGGGTTATTCGGTGGGTTGAACAAAGACTTATTTTTGAGGCCACTATTAATCACTCCTTGATGGTTATTAATGCTTACTGTCTGTGTATTTAGGCCCACAAAATATTTTTTTATGTTTAGTTTCCTGATGTATTTATGTACATCTATATACACGTCAAACTTATTTATCGGTTTTTTCTTACCACATTTGAGCCCCATATTTAAGATGTTTAGCTCTTTATGTGTCAATTCTACTTTGCTCAGATTGAAAATCCCATCTGTTATTGGTGTCGACTTCTTTTCCTGGACCCTCCTTCCTGCCCTGCATCCTCTTGTGCTGGATTTCTTGGTTGAGGGTGCTGGGTTTGTTCTCTGGTCCAATAGGTCTGTGGTTGTTGTGGTCTCCACTCTTGTTCTCTGTATTGTTGTGGTGGGTGCTGTTGAGGCCTCCCCCTGGGATATGGGTAACCTCTCCCTCTTCTCTGCGACCCTCCTCCCCTCCCTAAAAAAGGACGTGGTGGGGGCGCATCATTATTCTGTTGCGTATTAAGCGGTTGGTAATAATTATAAATAGGGGTTGGATAAGGTATTGGTTGTTGGTTGTGGTTTGATCCTCTACCTCTTGATCCTCTGGGTTTTCCCTTGCCCCTTCTTATAGGTGTGGAGAATTGTGCTGGGGAATCAATCACTATCTCTTCTTCACTTATATTCTCTTGTCTTCTTTCCGGATGTGACTGTGTGATGTCGCCCACATTGATTACTGTTTCATCATCCCCTAGTTTGATGATTAAATTCAATTTGTCCGGTAAAGTAGATTGCCATGCATATAAATTATTGGTGGTATAGTCATTCATGTCTCTATGATATTTCTTAATTTTCTTTTTTTGTGTTTCCTT
The DNA here is from genome assembly GCF_905171775.1 of Rana temporaria. Classification (NCBI taxonomy): domain Eukaryota; kingdom Metazoa; phylum Chordata; class Amphibia; order Anura; family Ranidae; genus Rana; species Rana temporaria. The sequence goes on along the minus strand of NC_053489.1, from coordinate 345,282,362 downwards.
GTCTACCTTTTCTAATCTCTTGTTGGTTCTCGTATTAAAATCAATGATGGGTTGAGTATCCTTAATCGGATCTAGTTGTGCCTGTAATTCATTAATTTTACTCTCTAAAATCTTCATTTTACGTTTTTTCCTTAATAATATTAGGTCCTGAAGTTTAGCGGATACCCCATTAAAAAAATCAAACCATTCCCGAATGGAATTGGCATCGTCCAATCCATCCTGGGGGGTAATTTCCCATCTTAGACTTCTAATGGTGATTTTATCCTTCACATATTGTTCCAGAGTGCATATGTCCCACCAGGTTCTTACTTGTCTCTCTAATGTATTGCCTAGTGCGGACATAGCCCCATTGTAGTTCACCTGACTAGCGGTTGGTCCACTAGCTGTAAATAAAGTGTTCATATCTAGATTCCTATTGCTTAAAAATTTGAGGGCATCCATAGCTGCTGGGTAAACAAATAAAACAAAGTATACAAAAAGTACTGATTGGTGGCCCTCTAATAATAGTACAACCCTGCGCTTTAGGAGTAAACAACAAAGTCCAAGCAATAAAAAATCTAACCAGATAAAACACAATAAATAATGATAAAAGCGGCTGCTTAAAATAAATGTCACTTGATAAAAACAGAAAAATAAAAACAGCCCGCACAGAGCATGTAAATAGTCCTGCAGCAGCGCTGCAAACCTCTAGTTTGAAAAAAGATAAAAGCTATGTAGGATGACCCGATCAGATGTAGCTTAAGTATGTGCTCCAATCACCAGAAAGGCATTCACCACGTGGGGGGATATAGAGTCCCCTTCGGGGGAAACACTCACCAGATGGTTTCTTTACACTCGCATTTCCATATATATCGCCTCCAAGATAGGAGAGGGGTATGCAGTTTCCAAGCATCTGAGGTGACACGTGAGGCGATATATATGGAAATGCGAGTGTAAAGAAACCATCTGGTGAGTGTTTCCCCCGAAGGGGACTCTATATCCCCCCACGTGGTGAATGCCTTTCTGGTGATTGGAGCACATACTTAAGCTACATCTGATCGGGTCATCCTACATAGCTTTTATCTTTTTTCAAACTAGAGGTTTGCAGCGCTGCTGCAGGACTATTTACATGCTCTGTGCGGGCTGTTTTTATTTTTCTGTTTTTATCAAGTGACATTTATTTTAAGCAGCCGCTTTTATCATTATTTATTGTGTTTTATCTGGTTAGATTTTTTATTGCTTGGACTTTGTTGTTTACTCCTAAAGCGCAGGGTTGTACTATTATTAGAGGGCCACCAATCAGTACTTTTTGTATACTTTGTTTTATTTGTTTACCCAGCAGCTATGGATGCCCTCAAATTTTTAAGCAATAGGAATCTAGATATGAACACTTTATTTACAGCTAGTGGACCAACCGCTAGTCAGGTGAACTACAATGGGGCTATGTCCGCACTAGGCAATACATTAGAGAGACAAGTAAGAACCTGGTGGGACATATGCACTCTGGAACAATATGTGAAGGATAAAATCACCATTAGAAGTCTAAGATGGGAAATTACCCCCCAGGATGGATTGGACGATGCCAATTCCATTCGGGAATGGTTTGATTTTTTTAATGGGGTATCCGCTAAACTTCAGGACCTAATATTATTAAGGAAAAAACGTAAAATGAAGATTTTAGAGAGTAAAATTAATGAATTACAGGCACAACTAGATCCGATTAAGGATACTCAACCCATCATTGATTTTAATACGAGAACCAACAAGAGATTAGAAAAGGTAGACAAGGAAACACAAAAAAAGAAAATTAAGAAATATCATAGAGACATGAATGACTATACCACCAATAATTTATATGCATGGCAATCTACTTTACCGGACAAATTGAATTTAATCATCAAACTAGGGGATGATGAAACAGTAATCAATGTGGGCGACATCACACAGTCACATCCGGAAAGAAGACAAGAGAATATAAGTGAAGAAGAGATAGTGATTGATTCCCCAGCACAATTCTCCACACCTATAAGAAGGGGCAAGGGAAAACCCAGAGGATCAAGAGGTAGAGGATCAAACCACAACCAACAACCAATACCTTATCCAACCCCTATTTATAATTATTACCAACCGCTTAATACGCAACAGAATAATGATGCGCCCCCACCACGTCCTTTTTTAGGGAGGGGAGGAGGGTCGCAGAGAAGAGGGAGAGGTTACCCATATCCCAGGGGGAGGCCTCAACAGCACCCACCACAACAATACAGAGAACAAGAGTGGAGACCACAACAACCACAGACCTATTGGACCAGAGAACAAACCCAGCACCCTCAACCAAGAAATCCAGCACAAGAGGATGCAGGGCAGGAAGGAGGGTCCAGGAAAAGAAGTCGACACCAATAACAGATGGGATTTTCAATCTGAGCAAAGTAGAATTGACACATAAAGAGCTAAACATCTTAAATATGGGGCTCAAATGTGGTAAGAAAAAACCGATAAATAAGTTTGACGTGTATATAGATGTACATAAATACATCAGGAAACTAAACATAAAAAAATATTTTGTGGGCCTAAATACACAGACAGTAAGCATTAATAACCATCAAGGAGTGATTAATAGTGGCCTCAAAAATAAGTCTTTGTTCAACCCACCGAATAACCCCAATCACCAAATTGAGGTATTCAAAGGATTGGTTCTGCGAGATTTGAATCAATTGAAGCCCAAAAAGAATGTGAGTGCCCAACACATAAATGATGGTATTAAACTGTTAGAGAAAAGGAAAGATATAGTAGTAAGATCCGCGGACAAGGGAGGAGGAGTCGTGATATTATCCAAAGAGTATTATCAATCTCAGATTGAGGACATGTTATCTGACCAAAACACATATGGTTTGTTGGAACATGATCCAACACAATCGTATAGAGACCAACTGGAAATATTAATACAAATCGGCTCATCTTCAGGAGTATTATCGACGAAAGAGAAAATGTATTTATTACCAGCGAGCAGTAAAATACCGACGATATACACCCTGCCAAAGATTCATAAGGACCCGGTCAATCCACCAGCACGTCCAATTGTGAACAGCATAGACTCTATATCTTCCAGAATGGGCCAGTATCTTGATAAATTTTTACAGAAGAGTGTGAAGACGACAAGATCTTACTTGAAAGACACAAAAGATTTTTTAAATTGTTTGCACAACGTCACTTTAATTGAAAATCAGCAAGTACTACTAGTCACAGCAGATGTGTCCTCACTATATTCCATAATTCAACATGATGATGCCACTTTAGCCCTTAATTGGGCTCTAAGTCAAAGGGATGATCTCCCCCACAATCAAAAAGTTTTTATCGGCCACGCATTAAATTTTTGTTTATCACACAATTATTTTTGGTTTGGGAACAAATTTTATACTCAAAAACGCGGTGTTGCAATGGGAGCTAAGTTTGCCCCAAGCATCGCAAATTTGTTCATGGCCGAGTGGGAGGATAAATCTATTTTTAAAGAAAGAAAAACCGAATTAATTTTTTATAAACGTTTTATCGACGATCTGTTTTTTATTTGGGCAGGAACAGAAGAGTCTTTAAACATGTTTTTAAATATTTTAAATAATAATAACAACAACATCAGGCTCACATCAGAATGGCATCAGGACACAATCAACTTTTTAGACGTAACTATTTATCGGAAAAATAACAAATTGGAAACCAAGGTCTATTTTAAACAAACAGACAGAAACAGCTATCTGCCAACAACCAGTGGGCACCACCCAAGATGGTTAAAAAACATTCCAAAGGGGCAGATAATGCGGGTCAGACGGAACTGCTCAGAAACCAACAACTTTCTTAACCAATCGAAAATCCTTACAGAAAGATTTATAGCAAAAGGATATGACCCACAGTTTTTAGACACAATTGTGGAAGAAGTGGGAAAGATACCTAGAAATAAATGTCTAGAAGAAAAAAATGTTGGAAATACACAGGAAGTTCAAGAACCAAATCCTAATGAATGGGGATTTATTTCCCAATTCCATAGCCAATATAAGGAGGTGGAATCCATTTTTATTAAGCATTGGCACATCCTGTCGCTAGATAAAAAAATAGGACCCGTACTACCACAGAAACCCCAATTTATTTATAGAAAGGCATCCACACATGGTGACACTATAGTGAAGAAAATTTTGGATCTCCCAGAAAAACCTCAGAGTTTTTGGAATAAGAATGGGTTTTTCTCGTGCAGAAAATGCAAGCCTTGCAAAGAGGTGAGAAAACTACAGAGAAATCTGGATCACTTCACATCACCGTCAAACGAGCAAGATTTTGAAATAAAACAATTTATCACCTGCAACAGCACTCACGTTGTATATGCATTAAGGTGCCCATGCGGTTTACTCTACATTGGCCGCACAAAAAGGAAACTAAAAATTCGAATAGGGGAGCACATAAAGAACATCTATTTGGGATTTACTGATCATAATGTGTCCCTTCATTTTAAAATTAAACACAATCAAGACCCATCGGGCTTGGAATTCTGGGGCATTGAACAGGTTGAAACACATTGGAGGGGTTCCCATAGAGTACGCGAGTTATCCAAAAAAGAAACTCATTGGATCTTCCTCACTGACGTCTTAGTGCCAAAAGGACTCAATGTGGAACTCGATATCAACTGTTTCATTAGCGATACTTAATATTGATTATTATAACTAGGGCCCGAAAGCCATCTCAAGAAATATGATCAACATCAACAAAGGAATCATGTGATACAGTGCTATTTTTAAAAAATAATAAAAAAATAAAAAAAGATTTGTGTAAATATCATCCACACCCATCTAATAAATAACATAAATTGACCACCAATGTACAAGGGCGGGCTTTCTATCATTAATTTGAAAAGGTCCTTGGGGATAGAGAAGACCAAACCCAAATACATTGAAAAACTGGTCTCTTGCCCCATTAACACATGTGGTCAAGGGTGGGAGATAGACTTGGATATTTACATAATATGTCTTATCCCCACACAAATGTCTTTTTACATTACATATGAGTATCTACCCATGTCTCTATGATTATATAGGATTATATATTTATATATTTATATATTTATATTTCTATTTTTCTATATTTCTTAGTTCTTATATATTTTAATAATATTTTTAGTAATATTTTTATATTTTTACTGATATTCTAATTTTAATATGAATGTAATTTTATGGTTCACTGCTATATATATATATGTGTGTGTATTTTAGGTGTTTTGACACATGTGGTGTATATGTATATAGACTTACAGTGTCCTAGATTTATTGAGGTTCTACACCCATTTTATATATCTTTTGTCTTTTTCTTAAATTGATACTGGTTCTGCTGATCATGTAAGAACCAATATTTATGAATGTGTCAGTCAGCCACTCATGTACAGTCCCATTATAATATGATGGTTTAAAACTGAAGCATATTGTGTCTTTGCATAAAGGATATAATGATCCCAGTAAAACACAGTACATAGGCTATAATATGTTTGGAATAACATACACGAGTGCATACAGTAGCTCTGTATACTTCAGATCATTCAGCCATATACATATATTACATCCTTCACAAGTACAGAGCCCAAATATGAATTAAATAGTGCATGTACGGCCGCCCACTGACACACACTCATCTGTTAGTTTTATGGTGGCAACAGTGAGTGTCAGTGAGCGGAGTACAAAAAAGACCCAGCTATCTCCTCCTCTCCGGGGGGCGTGGTCGAACGCGGCGCTCGGAGTGAGGAACGAATGATGCATAGATGGAGGGTCATCCCCATCTATAGCATCGTCACAGGTGGGCGTGTAGCACTACACAATATAACTCCGGCGGGTGCAGAGGAATAGCACGCTCTTGGAAAAAGTCCGAACGGACGAAACGTCAGAGCGCTGCTATCCAGCATCCGACCGGAAGTGACGTATGCGTTCCACTGAGTGAGGAACTAGGAAGTGACAGCTACAGGAAGGTCTCCAGAGCGGTCTTCAGGGGTCCTACACTAAACAGTGAGAAATGCAAATGAAACATCCACATATGTTTATGTGCCTGACTTAATCCATTTTCTGGTACGCATGTTTTTATGAGGGGACTAGTGTATATCTGTTTTTTGGGGTGACATTAAAAATTCAAAAACGATATTGCACTATATGGTTTTTTCATTCCCTCATACACCTGCGGACACTACACCCGGGAAGTGAATACAGTAACGGTGATCAAGATAGGAGAGGGGTATGCAGTTTCCAAGCATCTGAGGTGACACGTGAGGCGATATATATGGAAATGCGAGTGTAAAGAAACCATCTGGTGAGTGTTTCCCCCGAAGGGGACTCTATATCCCCCCACGTGGTGAATGCCTTTCTGGTGATTGGAGCACATACTTAAGCTACATCTGATCGGGTCATCCTACATAGCTTTTATCTTTTTTCAAACTAGAGGTTTGCAGCGCTGCTGCAGGACTATTTACATGCTCTGTGCGGGCTGTTTTTATTTTTCTGTTTTTATCAAGTAGAATAAACGTGTTTAAGTGATATACATAACTAACCTGGTTTGATTGATCAGACCAAACCCCAGTTCAAATTATCCCAAGAGTCCGTGCACTGTTACGTAGGCATGCGTTGGCACGCAAGGGGTAATTTGTAATCCAAGGGTGATAGTAAACAAACTGAGGAAAAGCCCCCAAATAACGGTAACACGCTGGCAAATGTGGACGGTCCACCCTCCAATAACACAGTCAGTAGGTCTTGGGCAGGTCCCCGTCTCACCCAACCGATTCAGGCCTTTTCCTTCTGTGGCACTCCGTCCACGACCTCCGGCCACTGTCCTGTTAGCCGGCAGTCTCCGGTTCTCAGACAGGTCGCAGGGATACTGGAAGCCAGTCTGATCACTCCATCAGAGGTTCTGTCTCTCCTTCTCAAAGGCGATCCGCCCGGGCGTATGTAGGCCTCAGCTATGGCCTACTCTCCGTGGAGACACTTCTGGCAGTGTCCTCCTTTGTTGAAGAGGCAGTAGAGAGGCCGCGCCAAGTCCGTCCACTCCCTTAAATTACCTCCCCCAGCAGGCCGTGCGGAAGGCAAGGCACTCTGGGATTGTACAGTTGCTCTCTGGGTAATGTAGTCTTTAACAGGCCAGGGCAGGGCAAATGGAGTCTCTTCTCTCCCTGTACTCAATTCCCCAACATTCCCTGCGGTACCAGAACAAAATGTAAACAGGTGGCTCTAACTCATCTCGGCCACTGGAGGGAGCTGAGATGCTTCACGATCAGCAATGGTAGTCTTTTACATCACATTAAAAAGGGTGGTATCCCGCTACACAAAGATGCAAAGACCCCAGCACTCTAAATTAATGTGTTTCACATGTTTATTGTGAAGACAGAGTCAGATAAGATATAAGAAGCCTATTTCCATAATAATGTAAAAAACTTTATTTTTCTGGCAGATGATATCACCTGAAACTTTTATCTTAAAGGTTGAATGAAGGATGGATGGCCGCACTCCAAAAACCGTACAGGTTGTCTTTTATTAAATGAACAGCAAAAGCATTACCAGATCACAGCAACAGAAACAGGGGACAGCTGACGTTTCGCACAAAATCAGTGCTTATTCATGGCTAACATGCAATAAAACTGTTTGATATATATAGAGATCAAAAGCTGACATGTGACCTGATTGAATAATTTGCTGGGGGTGGCCCATGGTAACAGGACACACCTGAAGCCGATACCAAGTTACAATAGTTACAAGCCCTGGGCTCTTTAAAAACTGATGCCAACATTACTATTCGCAATGCTGACAAAGGAGACTCTGTAGTTGTCTTAGATTCATCTATGTATAGAGAGGAAGCTGTTCGTCAATTGTCAGATACCAATACTTATCAGCTTCTTAAAACGAATCCCACTGTGCCTTTTACCAAAGCATTAATTGCCATTCTAGATAGAGGTGTACAGGCTGGCATAATCACGGAGTCTGACAAAAACCTTTTCATTCCCAGTCATCCTGTTACCCCGGTCTTTCATCATTTACCAAAAGTACACAAAGGGTTAAACCCTTTAATAGGGAGACCTATAGTGGCAGGAATCGGATCATTAAATGAAAGACTGGGGGAATGGGTTGACGGACAGCTACAACCCTTAGTAGCCGGGCTTCCCGGTTTTCTACGTGACACTCAACAACTTCTTCAGAAATGTTATGGTTTTCCGTGGGAAGAAAAATACAGGTGGATTAGTTGCGATGTAGTGAGCTTGTACTCCTGCATTCCGCATCATTTAGGTCTCCAGGCTGTCAGTCACTTTTTGAAGGAGTCGGGCACGTTTTCGTTGGCACTAGAAGAATTCATCATTCTATCGTTAGAATATTTACTCACCCACAATTTCTTCATGTTCGATGGGGACTATTACCTCCAGAGATGCGGGGCCTCTATGGGAGCCAAGTTCTCCCCCTCCCTGGCCAATCTCTATATGGGATGGTGGGAGAGATCCCGCATCTTTGGATATGATAGTCCCCGTCGCCGGGATACTGTATTTTACTGTCGTTACATTGACGACTTGTTGTTCATCAGTTCCGGTGAGTCTGCCAGCCTTGATATTTGGTTGCCATACCTTAATGATAACATACGTTTCACCGGCAACTTGCAGCCAATCACAATTGATTTTTTGGATGTCAGACTTACCGGCATTGATGGCTTCATCTCTACTAGCCTGTTCAGAAAAGACACAGCGGGTAACACCCTTCTACGCGCAGATTCCTCACACCCCCAGCACACCATCAAAGGAATCCCTTTTGGGCAATTCCTTAGGCTTAAACGTTTGTGTAGCAATGTGGATGACTTTCCTCGGGAATCCTCTGACATGGCGTCTAGATTTAAAGACAGGGGCTATCCCGCCAAGACTATCAACAGGGCACTTCTCAGAGTGAATTCTATTCCCAGATCATCTTTGCTTGACAACAAACGGTCCAATAAAGTATCATCCTTTAATGATGCCATCCCTATTTTCTCCACCCCCTACAGTCCGGAATTTAATGGTATTAGACACATTATTAACAAATATCTTCCGGTCCTGTTTAATGACATTACTTATCAGTCCATCTTAACGCAAGGTGTCAAAACAGTTAGCAGGAGAGCTCCCTCTTTAGGAAGCATTTTGTCTCCAAGTTTGTTCCAAAGCAAACCAAGTGGAGACAATTGGCTAACATTTAAAGGTACTTTCAGATGCGGTGTGGGGGGTTGTAGGTACTACAAATACATCACAACTGGACCATTGGTACATTCCAATTCAATGAACAAAAACCATGACATCAAGCAGTTTTGTTAACTGCAATACTGCACATGTAGTTTATGTTATTAGCTGCGAACTGTGCCATGTTCAATATGTGGGTCGCACAATTAGGAGGCTGAAAGACAGACTCAGAGACCATCTTTATGACATAACCAAGATAATAATACCAATGTAGCGAGACACTGGAACTTAGTCCACCACAAAGATACTTCTAGTCTACATATACAAGGCATGGAGAAAATCACCCGCCCAGTGAGAGGGGGTGACAAATTCCGTTTGCTTTGTAGACGAGAAGTATTTTGCATTTTCCTTTTAGGCACTAGAATGCCTGAGGGGTTAAACTTTCAATGGGATGTTTCCTATTACTATGATTAGTGTACTATATTCACTAAATCTTATATCACTTACATATTGATTATATATGTCAGGATACTTTCCTTTATAGTGCTTATTTAGAGTTCTCCTAAATTCATCTTCCAGACATTTTGATGCCTCCTTTTGACATAATATGCTTGAAAGTTTCACAATGTATCAGTGTTAAGTGTCTTCCAGAAATCCCCAATACTTTCTGCCTACTTTTTCACCTTAATCTTTTTCTCTGCTTTTATCATCTTTGTTTTCATTATGCCCTTGACATAAGTTTACACTTGCCATATGTAAATACATAATTGGCCATTTTTACACATTATTTCTCAAGAGGCCCTGCTCCACAGCGTCCACGTATAGCGCGCTTACATACTTACGTTTGGTTGGCTATTGTCATTTTCTATTTCATGCATTTATTTGCTACACAAATGACAAGATTAATTAGCCAACAACGAAAAGAGAAGCAATTAATGTGTTATAAATAGCATTAGAGACGTTTGTCTCATTTTCTTTAAACCCTCTTAAATAAAATACATTAATTGCTAATCAAAATCATAGTCTAATTTGACCATGCGCGCATCGTGGACTCTGTCTTGCATTTTTCTGTTTTTATATAGATTTCTTGCATGTGTCCGTGTGCAGTGACATTTTACTATTTTACATATCTGCACATCTGCACATACATACATGCAACATTTTTACCCAAGACATACCTTGCCAGAGGTAATGTCACGGACCACCCGGGCTTAGAAACTTTGCCACATTTTGTCCACTATATCTCCCTACTTAGTCTTTCATGTACTACCAGGTTGGCGAGTTATATTGGGTGTCACCCATGCATCCCCAGCCGCTTCCTGTATTATAGTGAGAGTATTTGGGCTCATATGTATATATGTGCCACCGCCTTCATCGCGGCATGTTATGGCCCTGTAAATGTTTGGCCCGGGTCTAATGTTCCGTGGACATTTGCCTCTCCCTTTTTTTCAAAAAATTACATATGACAGTATCTGCGTAAAAAATAATCAATACCCAGACACAGACATCTCCAGTATCAAACGTTTTTCTCTCCCCCTTTCTCTAATATAATCACTTTTTAGAGTTAGTGATTAATCCTTACCTGTATGCCATATGCATATATTTTTTATACTTATTTACTCACACATATTCCATTAGAATTCCCCTTTTTTTTCTTACGAATTTCACTCTTAATATGGAATATTATTTCATCAGATTTTGCATTATGAGACGTTTATAGTTCACTATACACATAAGAGAATAATTTATTTTTCTGGAATTTATATTTCTATATATTTTATACTGGTCTTCATTCATATGTTTTCCACTTGTCTTTCTACAACTCCACATCATGGTATTTTACCGTTTTTACATCTTTTCATTGAGTATTTGATTTTTGGCATCAGCATATACAAGAAACGCCCACTGCATTTTTACCAGTTTTTGCAGAGTGTGTCTTTGTTTATCAGGCCACTCTGCATTCACACATATTTATATACACTTGTTCCTTCTCTTTGCTCTTGGACTAATAATTGCCAACATAGTGATCTACAGCACACCTCCCCCGATCATGATTCATGACCGGGATGAGGCTTTCTTACATATGCTTACTATCCTAGATATTGACCTCTATGTCCATATATATATGTAGATGTATTTCTAATACACCAGCATAGTGATCTACAGCACACCTCCCCCGATCATGATTCATGATCGGGATGAGGCTTTCTTACACATGCTTACTATCTTAGACATTGACCTCCATGTCTATATATATATATGTAGATGTATTTCTAATACACCTCTTGGCATGTTTCACTAATTTAGCAATTTTAGAGACGGAACCTCTTCACTTTCACTTATATATTCATAATGAATCTTATTTTTCATTTACACTCATACACATTATTTCATTGTCACTTTTATCACATGTTAAATATGTATATATAACTCTCTTTATTTTTACACCTTTTTTATATTCATTGCTTTGTACCAGCATTTGACAGTATTTGATTGCATCATCTTTCTTCATATTTTTATTCACTCATCCATGCACAATTGGTTCATGTATACATTTATGTTGATTATGGTTGTATTTTGGCACTTTTGGTTTTTGTTCACATGTCTTTTGGTATGCACAGGTAGGCTGTGACTTGGTATTGGCTTCAGGTGTGTCCTGTTACCATGGGCCACCCCCAGCCAATTATTCAATCAGGTCACATGTCAGCTTTTGATCTCTATATATATCAAACAGTTTTATTGCATGTTAGCCATGAATAAGCACTGATTTTGTGCGAAACGTCGGCTGTCCCCTGTTTCTATTGCTGTGATCTGGTAATGCTTTTGCTGTTCATTTAATAAAAGACAACCTGTACGGTTTTTGGAGTGCGGCCATCCATCCTTCATTCAACCTTTATGCTTGCCTAGTGCACCGCCAGCACCCTTGGAATCCTGTACCAGTACATGACCATATAGTAGACCCACCTGGAGCGGTGACTTTCTTTCTGAAACTTTTATCTCTTTGAAAAAATCTGGTGCTTTTCCATGAGAAAATGTTGTTTAAAATGCCACATTTAGCATAAGGCCCCTTTCACACATGCTGTTATTTTGTCCATTTCTCATATCTTATCCCTTGACGGATAAAAACGGTCATTAATGCATCTTTATGGAAAAACTGATGTAAATGGATGATCATCCGCATCTGTTGTCATTAATTTTTTTAAACTGATCAAAGTTCTATTTTTCCTCCATTTTTTTTTTAAAACGGATTGGATGAAAAATGGATGTAAACTGACAAATGGTTCGTTTTTCATCTGTTTTTGCATTGGTAGTGGATGTAAAAAAACTGATGAGCACTGATAAAAAACTGATTAGCAGCTGATGAAAAACGGATGAAAAACTGATAAGCACTGATGAAAAACTGATAAAAAATAGATGAATACTTTATCCGTTTTGACGTGACTGCACTGATGAAATGAACAGTCCGCAAGTGTGAAAGGGGCCTTACGCTTTATACATTTGCCCTTGAAAGACAGAAAACATGTCCTTCCCAAGAAATCTAGAGAAGGACATGTTTGCTGTCTTTGAAGGCCAGTGATTTGTTGCAACCCTGATTATGTTGCAACTTCAACTGTGTTAGCAGGCTAATAAATGAGGAGAAGTAGAGATACAAGTCTAAAAAATGTCCTCATGGTAGCCTTGAAATTCCCTGATGCCTCTAGTGTTCAATGGACTCCATAATATGAAGCCCAACTTTATACACTTTTTTCGTTCTGGATAGAATGGGAAAAAGGGATACCCTCACTCAGGTTTGTGTTCACTGATTGTATGCCAATTTGGCGATTAAACTTATTTTCCTGTCTTAGTGACAGGGATCTGAGGAACAGGAAGTGAACAGTTTTGAATGGAGGCAGAGATCTCAATGAAGTTTTTTTTATTTTTAGTAAAGGTGGGAAAGGTAAAATATATGTATAGTCGAAACCTATTTGAAATTTTGGGGTAGATTACAGAAGTAGTGAAACCCTTGTCAGATTTGTATTGCTGTCTATGTCACTGAGAGAGAAAGTGATGGAAAATCCCAAATTTTACAGTTGTCATGAGAACAAGTGGTGAGGGTAAATCTTCCAATAAAGGCATTTGTTATGCTGACAGCTGTTCAACTGTCCCTCAATTGGATGAGATTTTCTCTCTCTTTGTATTGCATCTCCTGGACAGGAAATTAAGGGAAAACTTGACACCTAGATACAGACAGCAGGTTTGGGCTAAACATACGCCCAATCACAGTGCGCCGGACAGTGAACCAACATTACAGCCACCTCCTCCTATCCTCTGGACCCCAATGTCATGATGCAGGACAAGCAGCAGATGAGGAGGAACACGGACTGGGGAGAGAGGCAGAGCGACACACAGAGAGAGACACAGAGCGGCACACAGAGCGGCACACAGAGCGGCAGAGAGAGAGACAGAGTGGCAGAGAGAGAGACAGAGCGCCAGAGAGAGAGACAGAGCGCCAGAGAGAGAGACAGAGCGACAGAGACAGAGGCAAAGAGAGAGACAGAGGCAAAGAGAGAGACAGAGGCAAAGAGAGAGACAAAGTCAAAGAGAGAGACAGAGGCAAAGAGAGAGACAGAGGCAAAGAGAGAGAGACAGGCAAAGAGAGAGAGAGATGGGCAGAGAGAGAGAGAGACAGAGGCAAAGAGAGAGACAGAGGCAAAGAGAGAGACAGAGGCTGAGAGAGGCAAAGAGAAAGACAGAGGCAAAGAAAGAGAGAGTCAAAGAGAGATAGAGGCAAAGAGAGAGAGAAAGAGAGAGGCAGAGGCAAAGAGAGAGAGAGAGAGAGAGAGAGAGGCAGAGGCAAAGAGAGAGAGGCAAAGAGAGAGAGAGAGAGAGGCAAAGAGAGAGACAGGGCAAAGAGAGAGACTATTCAACAGTATCCTCAACAAACAGATCCTCAACTTCCTGACACAACACAATGTCCTCAGCAGAAGTCAGGCAGGGTTAATGCCAAACCATCACACTACAGACCACATCTACACCCTGCACAGCCTCATCAAGAACCATATCCACCATACAAAACATGGGAAGATATTCGCCTGCTTTGTGGACTTTAAGAAGGCATTTGACTCAGTGTGGCACCTAGGCCTGTTCCTCAAACTATTGGAGAGCGGAATAGGAGGGAAAACATATGATGTCATCAAGAGTTCATACACTGAGAACAGCTGCAGCGTAAAGGTGAATGGGAAAAGAACTGAACACTTCCAGCAGGCCCGAGGAGTCAGACAGGGCTGCAGCCTAAGTCCAACCCTCTTCAACATCTACATCAATGAACTGGCTGCAGCTCTAGAATCCTCCCCAGCACCAGGAATGACTCTACATGACACTGAGGTGAAGTTCCTGCTGTATGCGGATGACCTCCTACTTCTGTCACCAACAGAGAAAGGCCTACAAGACCGCCTGGAAGTTCTGGAGAAATACAGTGGCACATACCAATCAACTCGAGCAAAACAAAAACCATGGTGTTCCAAAAGAAAAATACAAAACAAACAAAGAGCCCTTCCTTCACAATAAACAACTGCACTGTGGATGAAACTAACAGCTACACATACCTCGGCCTAGACATTACCCAATCAGGAAGTTTCAAGCCAGCCATAGAGGCACTAAAAGACAAGGCATGCAGAGCCTACTATGCCATCAGGAGACGGCTGTGCCACCTAAAACCACACGTGAGAGTCTGGCTCAGAATATTTGATAGCGTCATCACCCCAATTCTTCTTTATGGCAGTGAAGTTTGGGGTCCTGTCACCTACCCAGACCAATCCAAATGGGACCCCAGCCCAACAGAAATATTCCATCTGGAATTCTGTAAGCACCTCCTTCAAGTCAATCGGAGCACCTCCAACAGTGCTTGCCAGTCCGAGTTGGGCAGATTTCCCATACTTTAGCAGTACAGAAGAGGGCGCTATCATACTGGGACCACCTACAAAACAGCAGTCCCAACTCATACCACCATAAAGCCTTACTGGACAGTAAGAACCAGTCCAAGCCATGTGGCCTGCAACAACTCATCAAAACCTTGTCAATCCCAAACTCTCAACAATGCGGCCTGACAAAATCTCAAATAAAAAACATAATGGATAACTCCAAAGAAAAACATGTTGGAGAATAGAGATACGAAATAACAAACTCCAAAAAACGAACGATTTACCAGTCACTGCAGAGAGACTACAAACTGGCCCCGTACCTGGAGGCGCTACAAGACCCCAAAGACAGACAGACAATGAGCCTGTACAGACTGAGCATCCACAGCCTGGAAATGGAATTAGGACGGCACAGACAGACCTACAAGCCCAGGGATAGTAGACTGTGCCAGCAATGTGACCAGGGGGTCCCGGAGGATGAGGAACACTTCCAGCTACATTGCCCCAAGTACTCATCAGTGAGGGACACTCACTTCCAGAGACTCTCCGCTCTCATCCTGGACTTCAATTCTACAGAAGAGAGACCCCTATGGGCCAGATTCACAGAGACTTACGCCGACGTATCTACTGATACGCTGTCGTAAGTCCAAATGTGCGCCGTCTTATCTATGCGCTGATTCTTTAAATGAGATACGCCTGAATTTTGCCAAGATACGACCGACGTAAGTCTCCTACGCCGTCGTATCTTGGGTGCATATTTACGATGGCCGCTTGGGTGCGTTGATTTACGGGTCGAATATGTAAATGAGCGAGATACGCCGATTCACGAACGTACTTGCGCCCGTCGCTGTAATCTACGTCGTTTACGTAAGGTGTTTTTCCGGCGTAAAGATAAACCACCAAAAAGCAGGTCTAAGTCGTTTAAGGTATGGACGTTGGAACTTCCGTCGGATTTTACGTAGTTTACGTAAGTCGTACGTGAATGGGGCTGGGCGTAAGTTACGTTCACGTCGTACGCATTGAGCTGTCGTATCTTAGAGAGTATTTGCGACGTGATACTGAGCATGCGCGCGCATGCGCCGTTCGTATGGCCATGCTTTTACATGGGGTCACGGCTCATTTCAATACAACACGCCCACTACCTTCATAATTTGAATTAGGCGGGCACATATGGGAGCAATTTACGTTACGCCGGCGCACATATGGGAGCAAGTGCTTTGTGAATACAGTACTTGCCTCTCAATGTTACGACGGCGTAGCGCATATGAGATGCGCTACGCCTATCTAAAGATGCGCCGATCTCTCTGAATCCGGCTATATATATCAATTCACACATCAGTCATGCTTTTCCTGAGTTCAATGGTGGGCCTCAGTTACCATAAAGTGTAACTCCACTTTTGTTGAGAAAAAAACATTCCCCTCTGGGTGTTTAATGTACATTGCAAGTATAACAACCTTTGCTGCAGATTTTTTTTTTCTGAAGAAATTCCTGTTTGTTTCTCTGTGCTGGGTGGGTCTAATGGGAGCGGTTTCATAATTATCAATCAGCTGTGCACCTGCAGAGCACTAATGAGGAAATCTGCTGGGCCTGCATCCCTTTAGACGTGTTCCTATTGGGAGTATCTCACCAAAAATGAAATTTGTGTTGCAGGGGATGCCTGAAATCTGATTTGCTTCTTAGGCAGACTTTTGGGAAAATTGGTGAGCCAATCACACAAGCAGGAAATTATGTTTCTGGGGGAAGTTCTGTGCACAGAACAACTCCAGGTAACCATATTGCATTGCATTTTCTGAAAATGACAGCGGCTGCAGATTGAAAGGGAAAGGTAATTTTTAATAACATTCAATTACAATATGACTGGTGTCGCAATTGTATACACTATTTTTTTCCCCCCACGAAAGTGGAGTTACCCTTTAAAGTTTTTCCTGGCCCCACAACTAATAAGGGTCTAGTTCTGGTTGCCCTTTTTCATGCACATATCTTCTTACCTACCTATACTCGTGCTTAAGCAGTCTGAGCAACTGCCACAGAGGAAATTCATCCACAGTACAAGAATAAATTTTCAAACAGTACATTTAGCTACTCAGCACAAAAAAAAAGTAAAACATTACATATGGTTTTAATTGTCTATTGTGCCTCTTATTCAAATTGTTTATTTAACTTGTACTATTAGAAATACTAGTTAAAAAAATATATATATATTTTTCCAAAACCTTTACAAATGTAATCATCTAACTGGAAGTAAATGGAAATATATACTAGCATAAGACTAGTGGCCCATTTTTTGCAGGGACGTGAAGAATTCTTATTACACAAAGTATCCCTAGAGAGGGAGTCTACCTTCTCAGCGTTATTAAGAATAGAATCACCATCAATGGAAGTTCCCCAGGGCAGTTGCAGGAATATAACTACATACCCAACATTTCAAGTTCAAATGCCTTGCAGTAGTGTAATTGCATCGAAGCATTGTTGTTGCAGTTCACAACAGTTACTACATAGGTCATCACCCCTTAAAGAATAACAACAGCTTCAGGGTAATGCTAACTGAGAGTTTGAAAAGAGCTATTTGAGGCAATGATAAAATACACTTCATGAGGTAAAATAATGAGTTGTTTGAAATGAGGGCCTTTGAATGTAAAACAACATTAGCAAACCTTAAAAATTATACAATATCTTCCACCACCATTTTGGCCTGTCATCCTTTTATGAATCATATTTTTATATTATATGTAATATGTAATATTTTGCTCAAGTTTTCTTCTTTTCCAATAAACAAGCCTTCTCTTATGCCGCGTACACACAATCATTTTTCAGCATGAAAAAAACGTAGTTTTTCCCAACTTCATCATTAAAACGACGTTGCCCACACACCATCGTTTTTAAAAAATGATCTAGCAAAGCGCGGTGACGTACAACACGTACGACGGCACTATAAAGGGGAAGTTGCATTCGCCTTTGGGCTGCTTTAGCTGATTCCCTGTTAGTAAAAGACGATTTGCGCTTTTTTGTCTGTTACAGCGTGATGAATGTGCTTACTCCATTATGAATGGTAGTTTTACCAGAACGAGCGATCCCGTCTCATAACTTGCTTCTGAGCATGCGCGGGTTTTTAACGTCATTTTAGCCCACACACGATCATTTTTTACAACCCGAAAAACGACATAGTTTAGAAAGACGTTAAAAAATGCATCATGTTCGAATTTTTTTTTTGTCGCCCACACACGATCATTTTAAATGACATTTTTAAAAAACGAAGTTTTTTTCATGCCGAAAAATGATCGCGTGTACGCGGCATCAGACTGTATCAAAACAGACACCAAAACATCAGCATCAGATCTGATTCCAACACACTAGTAAAAGCCTGGGTCCAGGTGGGCATTAGCTTGTACAAAAGTTTACCTTACAGCACCTGACGCCTTTAAAAAATGTACCCAAAATCCAACCTACGGGGTATGGACCTACAGCACTGCCTCCAGCTTCCCAGGTCTGCTCGTCATATGGACCTGCATTCCTCCTTCTGCTCTAAGCTAAATGGTGACCCCCACCTGCTGCTGCCACCACCACCTTTGACATTTCTCCCCCTGCTTTCCCCTTTACAAACTGCCAGCTAAATTGCCTCCCTGCCACCACTTCCCCGCAGCACCAATCTCCGCTGCACTGATTGCCCCCCAGCACCTATACGGCCGGCACTGATTTACTGTGGCTTTACTCCTCTGACCTTCCACTGGCCTTATGGTGCTGCAAGAAAGCCACAAAAAAAATGAAATCCACAAATCAACCCCCCTCCCCCCACTGATCTAACCCCCTGCAGTTAACCCCCCACCCTATCCCCGTCACCTCTTCCCTGTAGTGCTGCTGGCTGGCTTTCTCTACAGAGAGTTATATTCAATCATAGGCATTGCATCTGAGGATACAAAAAAAATGGACTATACAGTCCCTTCCTCTGTCTCATAAAAGAGACCCCCAGGGGTCTATTTAGACCTCTGATATGTCTCCAAATAAAATAAAAAACAAATGATTAAAAATAAAATAATAAAAAAACACAGTAACGCCTCATTCACACAGAGCATTCTACAGCGTATGCCCCTGCAATGCCATGTTTACCTGCACGGGGATACACAGGTGTTCCGGGCATCTCCACACAAGCAGTACTATTGACATCAATTGGGATGTAGCAACTGCACAAAGACAGCCTCTGCTCCCAATTTGACATTTGTGTGGATGTCCCTGAGCTCACACTGTCTGCGTTTAGGGCCATGCACCCACACCTACAGTACACAGATGTCAGATTGGGAGCAGTAGCCGTGCCTATGCAGCCACTGCATGCCAATTGACATGAATGGAACTGCCTGCACAGGGATGCATGAAACACCAGGATGGGTAGAAACAGCCCTCCATGGGTATACACTTTAGTATTCCCCATACAAACGAGGCCTTAGTAGCAATTTAGCAGGAATTTTGTAAGGTATGTTGTGCTTGTGTGCACTTATGATTTCAGTGTACTTCTAGGGAAAATAGTGATTTGATAAATATTTGCGCAACTACTGTGGGGCCTATAATATCACTAGCACTTTTTATTTTATTATTCAGGTCATGTGCTTTCAGAATATGTATGGTTTGGGGGTCTCTTACAAATTCTTAGTTCTTTATTCTCAGATCTTTTAGGTAATTTGTTTTTATTTACAGTTTAGCGCACCTTCAGTTTTTACCATTTCACAATATAGCATAATTTAAAATTTACAAATATTTGTTATTTATTAACTTAATATTGTATATTTTCACACAAATCTCCAATAGCAAGCCGCTTTCAAGAACAGGGCTACAAGTTGCTAGTTAGGTGGTACAGGGTCCCGGCCCTACTTAATAAACTCTACCGGCAAATCTCTAACCTATGTTGCGCCAGGGTCATTATTACATATCTTTTGGTTGTACCCATTAATTACACCTTTTTGGAAAGGGGAAGTGGGGAATTGGATTAAACAAATGCCATCAGTGGACCATGGCTCGGACGCTCTGGGATATCTCCTGCTTTTAAATGCGATACCACTCTAAAAATATAAAACTTCCTTGGTAGCCTACATGCTGAATGCTGCTCGGGCATGCATTCTGGACCTATGGAAGTCTACAACCATACCATCTATGAAACATTAGAATAGATCAAATTAGGATAATGGAAAATCTGACAGCCTTATTCAATGGTTGTCAGGTCACCTGCGGTCAGGTGACAGATGCACACTGTTGGGGTCAGGAGTGCAACGCTAATGTAGTGGACCCTACGGCACAGGCAGACAGGGATAGTCGAGAACAAGCCAAAATCGGTAAAACAGAGACAGACGTAGCACACAGCAAGCAGGAACCCAAACACACAATAGCTAAACAAACACTGTTGATTAGCACAGCTGGCTTGCAGTGCACAGGTTAATATAGAGTTCCCTGATAGGGCCTGGGGTGGAGCCATGCTAGAGGAGAGATTACTTAAGCAGCCAGGTGAGGGTGGCTGGCCTCTAAGGTGAGCACATGGAGGAGGTAAGCCGACAGATGAACATTACTGCATATCCATGACAATGGTAGAGAGGAGAAATGTATGGAAACCTGGCGACCATGGACGACCTTTACTCGTACACTTCAATATGATGGCTTTTTTTGCTTAGCTTTCAATGGTTTTGAGTGCGGTAGGCCCAGGGGCGGACTGACCATTGAGTCACTCGGGCACTGCCCGAGGGCCCCATGCCACTAGGGGGCCCCATCAGGGTTGCCAGGCTCAGTAAAACCAGGGACAGTATGTAAAAATCTGTGTTTTTTTAGATCTGTCCCTGATATGTCCGAAACTGACATGCTTTTAATGTGAATATCCCAAGATTTTAGCTGCCCTGCCTCCTGGCGTGGTGGCCATCTGTAAGCCAGAGGGGCCCCATAATCTTCTATTGCCCGGGGGCCCCATGAGTTGTCAGTCCGCCCCTGGGTAGGCCTTGGTCTGGAGGGGGGGTTGGTTAAATGTATGGGCTATGCACACAACTACAGGCCATGGAGTCCCATAGCAAAATTCTGATGGGGCTCCCCAAGGCAACCTCTCTCTGTAGCAAAAACAAAAGGAAAGCTAATGCACACCCAAATCACAACATCAATGAATAAAGGATTAATTGCATTAATAATGGTGCTGAAATCATACACATGTTTTGCTTTTCATATATTTATGAAGGAAAGCAACATATACATGCAAAACAGTATACCAGAGTACATGTACAAGATCTCCATACAGTTCCTTTATCTAGACAAAGACAAACTCTCAGCTACAAGCAACATACCGGTATGCATTTTTATCAGAACAGGGAGGAGATCCAGGCTAATAGTACATCAATTATCAAACATCAATACACATAGATACCAGAAAAAACCTTCAGCTGATATGCAGACACTCAGCATTAGGCAGAGATGGGAATCGCAACCTTTTTGGAGTAAAAACCCTTTCTCAAGTAACATCCACCTGTCTGCATGTGGTACCAAGACCCTTTAAATACACAAAATGGCTCCAAAACGAACTAAACCCGTCTCTTCCCCCCCAGCCAAAGTGATGTCATATCCAGTACAGAAAGCACTCTCAGATGCAGCCAGTGGGGAAGCAGAACCTGAATTCTAAGTGAAAATATTTTGGGGAAGAGGACCAGCGCAGCATAAAGAGCCATCTAAAAAACAAAAGAAAATTTGTAAAAAAAAATAATTTACATACAAAGTAAACCACTTAACCATAATTACTTAACTCTACATATAGTGCTCAGCATAAATGAGTACACCCCCCCAGACACAACCCATCACGATCAGGGTAAAGAGCCCATGACCTAGGCTCTCTAACATTTGATCAGCAGTGTCCAATCACAGCCGATCACATGTAAACAAATGCTGTTTATCTATATTTTTCCCCCCAGCGATGTCCGTGTGAGGAAAGGAAAGCCGATAACTGACTTTCTGGTTACAAGGGACATTTACACTGATAATCAGGGCACAGATCATTATTATTATCGAAGAATGTTGGTGGCCAAAATCTCTTTATATCGAGACACAGTATGCATGTTGTACTCCCCTACGGCAGATTTTGGAGACCTCCCAGAATATTTTTCCCGTTTTGTACAGAAGTGAGCACTGAGGCACACAAAGGGCAGCTTTGCATGTATAATTAATACAGTAGGTCAGAGAATATTTAGAGCAGTTAGAAAGAATCCCAGTGAAAGTATCTAAAACAGAAAAGGTTAAAAAGGTATCCCACATTTGTGAGCATATTTTTTTCAGGCCTATCGTAAATGCAGAATATGACGTCATTGAGGATCTCAGTCAATTTTTCCCCCACTTGAGGAGCACACATGTGTGCTGCGTATTTATCACAATGCCATGCTGTGGTCACCCAGCTGCTAGACCCACACTGGAAGTTTAGAGAGATTTTTATTAAGATCAACTTTATCTGCATAAATACCAGACACAAAGGGGCAGATTCAGATAGAGATACGACGGCGTATCTCTTGATACGCCGTCGTATCTCTGAGATCCGACGGTCGGATCTATGCGGCTGATTCATAGAATCAGGTTCCGCATAGATCTCCCTAAGATCCGACAGGTGTAAGTGATTTACACCGTCGGATCTTAGGCTGCATTCTCCCGCTGGCCGCTAGGTGGCGCTTTGTTATTTACACGCGACAAATATGCAAATGAGGAGATCCGCCGATTCAGAAACGAACGCCCGCCCGTCGCATTTTTTTACGTCGTTTGCGTTCGGCTTTTTCCGGCGGATAGTTACCCCTGCTATATGCGGCGTATCCTATGTTAAGTATGGCCGTCGTTTGCGTAAGTCGGTCGCGAATACGGATGGACGTAATTTACGTACACGTCGAAACTAATGATGTCCTAGCGACGTCATTTGGAGCAATGCACGCTGGGAAATTTAGCCGGCGGCGCATGCGCAGTACGATCGGCGCGGGGACGCGCCTGATTTAAATAGTAAACTCCCCCTAGCCGCGGAATTTGAATTCCGCCGGGGGATTTACGATCCGCCGGCGCAACTTTAGAGGCAAGTGCTTTCTGAATACAGCACTTGCCTCGAAAACGCTGGTGGATCGTAAATAAGATAGATTACGCGGATCTAAAGATCCGCTGATCTATCTGAATCTACCCCAAAGATTAAGAATATAAAGTAGTGAACATTTGTGCTTGAAGTACATTTTTAGACTGGTTGCTGCAAAAACTTTCTTGACCCATATTAGATCTATGGGCAGCCAGATGTAAATGAGTTTATATTAGTTTACATGAGATTACCTCCGATCTGTCACATTTAGGCTCAACTCCCTCCATGTGTGTTTCCCTGGCTGCTCTCCCACAGCTCCTTACTTATTAGTGCACTCTCCAGGTTGACAGTATTGCCTTTCTGCCTGACAGCCTGCCAGGTTGAAGATCTAGATCATTACAGCACTCTGCCTGCTCTTGGAGTACTTTTGGAGGAAACTCTTCTGTGCTACCGACTACATTTTAATGTGAGTGGATATTATTTTTTATTCTGAATAAAGTTTTTGATACTACTATCACCCAGGGCTTTTTTTTTTTCAGAAAATAGGTGCAGGAACTCAACCATGACCCCTCAAAACCCCCTTGACCCCCACACACACCCTTAAAACAGCATCAAATACTGAGTGTGGTCATATTTCACTAACAGTGGGAGGGTCTTAAAGGGGCATTAAATACCAGGAGTGCATTATGTACAGAGTTCAGGGGTGCGCTATGTGCCAAGTTCGGGGGTGCATTGCATACAGAGTGCAGTGTTCAGGTGTGCACTACACACAGAGTGCAGAGTTCAGCCTTCTTCCACAGCTGTTAACCTCTGCATCCCCCCATCCACATCTCACCCTCACCCCTCTTCCCAGCCAACTCTGGGACACACTGTAAAGGGCTCCGCCTCTCTCACTTGGGAGATTATCCTGTGGGGTTGTCGGCATCTGCACTGCACCTCAGGTACCCACATCTCCCTTGTCCCCATCTTGCACTCAGTGGGAGCCAGTCAGGAGACCAGGGGCCGAATTCTCAAAAGAGATACGCAGACTTAACTGCTGTTCAGCCTGCGTATCCCTGTGCCTAACTTTGGAAACGATTCTCAAAAGGCTTTTTCCAAAGTTAGGCAGAAAATCTGACATGTGTAAGACACTTACACGGTCAGATTTTAGGATGCAGTACCGCATCCGCCACTGGGGGCATTTCTCATTGAAATCCAGCTTTGCGTATGCAAATGAGGACTTAAGCAGATTTTCAAAGCATTTCAGCACTTTGATTTCTGCCTAAGTTCCGAAATTGCCGGCGCAAAATTAGGGCTGGTTTTACAATGTGGAAAGTTACAGTTACAGCAGAATAATAAAATATTTTAAAAAGCCTTGTGTTGTGTGTTTACTACATTTTACTTTTTGCCTCCAGGTGAATGGATAGGGGTACGATGTACCCCATATCCATTCACTTAGGGTGGGGGGCCGGTATCTGGGGGCCCCCTTATTTGAGGGGACTCCCAGATTCCGATAAGCCTCCGCCCGCAGACCCCGACAACCAATGGCAAGGGTTGTTGGGAAGAGGTCCTGTCCTCATCGACATGGGGACAGGGTGCTCTGGGGTGGGGGGGCCCGCAGTGCGCCCCCCTGCCCCAGAGCACCCAACCCCCCCATGTTGAGGGCATGCGGCCTGGCACGGCTCAGGAGGGGGGGGGGGCGCTCGCTCGTCCCCACTCCCATTCCTGGCCGGCCGGGTAGCGTGCTTTGGATACGGGTCTGGTATGGATTGTAGGGGGACCCCCTACGTCAATTTTGCGGCGTGGGGGGGGTCTCCTTACAACCCATACCAGACCTAAGGGCCTGGTATGCTCCTGGGGGGGGAACCCATGCCGTTTTTTTCTTTGAAAATTGGCATGGAGTTCTCCCTCTCAGGAATGCATGCTGAGCGACGCTGTCATTTTTATTTATAATTATTTGTTTTCCCGGCGCGTCTTTTTTTTTCACCCGTCGCAACTTTAGTGTCCCGTCGAAATTCTCAAAGCCGACCGGCGTTAATTACGTTCGCGCGCTGCACGTCGGGAAAATGACGTCACACGCATGCGCAGTACGGCCGGCGCGGGAGCGCGCCTCATTTAAATTTTAAACGCCCCCAGGAGAGGAGGACCGCCTTACGACGGCGGCACTTAAGTTACACAGCGTGTAATTTCTACCTAAGTGCTTTGACGATCAGGCACTTAGGTAGAAATTTTAAGTCAGTGTAACTTAACTGCTGAAATTTAAGTTACGCAGAGTTTTTGAGAATTTGGCCCCAGATTTTTAGGAGCTGCTGACAGATAAGCTGTCACTTGTAAACACTGAAGTCAGACTTCTGTGTTTACATGTGATAGTGTTGAGCAGGAAGCATAGGGTATGAGCCAGAGGTGGTGGAACTGAGTTCCAGCTGAAAAAAGACCTGCTAACACCCATTTGCACCCTTTGCTTGTGCTTTCATCCCTGTCAGCCGGGTCATTCCAAGAACCTGACTGTGGTATTGCAGTTGATGTGTAGAGTGACTCTTGATGGATCTTAGCACACAACCCTTCTTCTTTCTTTATGCTGGACATCATATGAACTATCGACTTTTTTTGACTATATTGCTACAATATATATATCAAAAACATATGTTTTTTATTTATTCAAGGTGGGTAGAACTGGTCCACATGGACCCTGACGCCATAATACAATAATGGATAAAGCATACATAAACTGATATGGATTTCCATTAAATACCCCAAAGGAAAAAAAAAAAAATGTATAGAGTTGCCTATGATTCCCAGCGGGCCCTATCAGGGTGTTACTGGTGGATCATTATCCCTTATCTCAGTAGAACTCTATAGTCATCTTTATTTAATTTCCCTTTATAACCGGGGCCAATAGAGCCAGTTCACCCCACAATTTTTCAAAGAAAAAGTTTAAGAAAAAAAAAAAAAACATATGTTTTACCTGCTACATTATAGTTATAGTGGTAGATTCACGTAGATACGCGTATCTTTGCGGCGGCGTAACGTATCCGATTTACGTTACGCCTCCGCAACTTAGACGGGCAAGTGCTGTATTCTCAAAGCACCTGCTCCGTAAGTTACGGCAGCGTAGCGTAAATCGGCCGGCGTAAGCCCGCCTAATTCAAATGTGGGACAGGGGGGGCGTGTTTTTTGTTAATGTTCTGTGACCCGACGTGATTGACGTTTTTACCGAACAGCGCATGCCCCATCCGTGGAATTTCCCAGTGTGCATTGCTCCTAATACGCTGCAAGGATGTCATTGGTTTCGACGTGAACGTAAATGACGTCCAGCCCCATTCACGGACGACTTATGAAAACAACGTAACTTTTTTAAAATTTCGACACGGGAACGATGGCCATACTTAACATTACGCACTTACGCCACCATATAGCAGGGGTAACTATACGCCGGGAAAAGCCTAATGTAAACGGCGTAGCTGTATTGCGTCGGCCGGGCGTATGTTCATGAATTTCCGTATCTAGCTGATTTACATATTTTGACACGTAAATCAGTGTACACGCCCCTAGCGCCCAGCGTAAATATGCAGTTACGATCCGACGGCGTAAGAGACTTATGCCTGTCGGATCTAAGGGAAATCTATGCGTAACTGATTCTATGAATCAGGCGCATAGATACGACGGCGCAACTCAGAGATACGACGGCGTATCTGGAGATACGCCGTCGTATCTCCACTGAGAATCTGGCCCATAGTTTTTCACCAGTTGCGCTACAGTGTGTTTATTTCCTCTTACTAGAGTTTATAGGGGTTATTCCTTTTGCAGCTGGTAGGAGGACATCTAGCCTTCAGACCAGGGGTCAAGTCCTGGGGAAAAAAGTGTGGGAACTCCCACCCAAGATCCACTCCCCCACCAAAAAAAAAAAAAAAAATGACACGCTCATATGCATAATTACTAAACCGCGTGTTTTTTTTTAAGCAAGTTCTTTCTAAATCCCGCTATAACTCGCGGCAGATCTCCGCAATGTCACCTGGGAACAATGACAAAAAAAATTGCGGCATCGAGGAAGTGACGTGGAAGTGGAATACCCGCACAATACCCAATGAATCCATATACAGGAAGCGGCCAGTAACATAAAGGATTACTAAGGTTCGCCTGCCCCTGACAGCGACTCGAGCTTGGGCATCGCGGCTTAGTGAAGGATTGGGTCGGGCGGCTCGGCTGCTCTCGGCTGCTCTAGTCCTGCAAAGGGAACTGCGTTCCTGCTGTGAAAAAAGTGCAGGAACTCCATTCCCACGCGTTCCCGCAGGACTTGAGCCCTGCTTCAGACCCTCTGGCTACATAATCCGGGTCTCTGTTCCACATATAGTGGTAGCCTGAATTATCCAGTCTAGTGGGTTTGAAACCTAATGGTTACAGTGCCTTGCAAAATTATTCACCCCTTGGCATTTTTTGTGTTTTGTTGCCTTACAACCTGGAATTAACATGGATTGTTAATGAGATGAGGTTTTGCATCATTTAAATTACAGAACATGCCCACAACTTTGAAGATATTTTTTTTAATGTGAAGCAAACAGCAAAATAACAGAAAAAGTCAATGGCCCGGATTCACAAAGCACTTGCGTCGACATATCTCGAGATACGCCGTGTAAATGAAAATATGCGCCGTCGTATCTGTGCGCCTGACTCAGAAACTAAGATACGCCTGAAAATAGGCTTCATCTGACCGACGTAACTTGCCTACGCCGGAGTGGGCGCATATTTACGCTGGTCGTATTTGGTGCTCCCATTAATTTTCTATTCACATATGCAAATGAGGGAGATACGCCGATTCACGAACGTACGTCCGTCCGACGCAGTGCACATAAAGTCATACGTCCGGCGCAAAGTTATGCCCCATAAAGGAGGTGTAACTCAGCAGCATCCTTGCAAAGGGAACACAAGCCGATGTATTTTACGTAGTTTACATAGGACGTAAATATGACTAGGCGTAGGTTAAGTTCACGCCGTAGGCAGTGATCCGGCGTATCTTAGGGAGTAGTTCCGACGTGATTGTGAGCATGCGCACTGGGAATGCGTATCTGTCTGGCGCTTGGCCCATCATTTGCATGGGATCACGCCTCATTTGCATGGCTCACACCCACTTCCACATACGCCGGCTTACGCCTAGGAAACCCAGTGCAGTTTTGGCAGCACTGGCTTTGTGAATCCAGTGCTTCTCTCTCTGCGCTGCGTCGCCATAATGTAAAGGAGATATGCAACGGCGGCATAAATATGCGCCGCTGTATGTGAATCCGGGCCAATGTGCATAACTATTCACCCCCCTAAAGTCAATACTTTGTAGAGCCACCTTTTGCGGCTATCACTGCTCCTAGTTGCTTTGGAAAATTTTCTATGATTTTGCCTCATCTTACCACTTGGATTTTTGCCCATTCCTCCTTGCAAAACTGCTCCAGCTCCTTCAAGTTAGATGGTTTGCACTTGTGAACAGCAATCTTTAAGTCTTATCACAGATTTGCTATTGGATTGAGGTCTAAGCTTTGATTAGGCCATTCCAACACATTTACATGTTTCCCTTTTGCTTTAACCTCCCTCCTAGCCTCAAATCACACAAAGAGTGGTACAGATTTTGCTCAAGAATATCCCTGTATTTAGCACCATTCATCTTTCCCTCAACTCTGATCAGTTTCCCAGTCCCAACAGCATGATGCTGCCACCACCATGTTTCATTGTGGGGATTGTGTTCTTTGGGTGATGTGTTGGGTTTGCGCCAGACATAGCGTTTTCTTTGATGGACAAAAAATTTAATTTTAGTCTCCTTAGACCAGAGCACCTTCCTCCATACATTTTGGGAGTCTCCCAAATGCCTTTTTGCAAACTCAAAACGTGCCATTTTGTTTTTTGCTGAAAGTAATGGCTTTCTTATGGCCACTCTGTCATAAAGCCCAACTCTATTGAGCGTACAGCTTATTGTCGTCCTATGTACAGATACTCAAGTCTTTGCTGTGAAACTCTGCAGCTCCTCCATGGTTACCTTAGGTCTCTGTGCTGCCTCTCTGATTAATGCCCTCCTTGCCCGGTCCGTGAGTTTTGGTGTGCAGCCATCTCTTCGCAGGTTTGCTGTTGTGCCATGTTCTTTCCATTTGGTTATGATAGATTTGATGGTGCCCCTAGGGGTTATCAAAGATTTGGATATTTTTTTATAACCTAACCCTGACTTGTACTTCTCAACAACATTGTCCATTACTTGTTTTGAGAGTTCCTTGGTCTTCATGGCAGTGTTTGGTTAGTGGTGCCTCTTGCTTAGGTGTTGCAGCCTCTGGGGCCTTTCAAAAAGGTGTGTATATGTAATGACAGATCATGTGACACTTATGCCGCGTACACACCATCACTTTATGTGATGATAAAAAATGACGTTTTTAAAAACGTCACTTTAATTGACTGTGTGTGTGGGAAAACGTCGTTTTATGTCTTGTAAAAAAAGACCAAAAAAAATTGAAGCATGCTTCAATTTTATGTGTCGTTTTTCAAAAGTGCACTTTTTACTTCACAGAAATTGACCGTGTGTAGCAAAAAACGTCGTTTTCTAAGACGTTTTTTCATCCACGCATGCCCAGAAGCAAGCTTCAATGGTAAAACGTGGTGGAACGTAACCTCACTTTGCAAGATCATTGTGAGAAAACGATGGTGTGTAGGCAACTTCGTCTTTGAAAAGCGTTTTTTACTTCACAGAAAGTGTCGTTTTTTTTCATCACATAAAGTGATGGTGTGTACGCGGCATTAGATTGCACACAGATGGACATCATTTCATTAATTATGTGATTTCTGAAGGTAATTGGTTGCACCAGAGCTTTTTATGGGCTTCATAACAAAGGGGATGCATACATACTGTACGCATATGCCAATTATCATTTTTTTATTTCTGAAAAATAGTTTTAGGTATATATTTGTAACGGAAGGGCTTCTGGGACCCAGAAGCTCTAGAAAAGTATGACATACTCCTGTTTCAGCTTCACCAATGACTTTTATGTCTAAAATCACCCTATGTCCACTAGGGGCATAGGATGACTGAGAAATATCTTGGACTACCTGAGATGGGGCAGTAAAGATTATCCACAATATATTCCAGGATATCTTGAACTATTAGTGGTTGTTGATTCTGAACTCAACAGGTTAATTGAAAGATGTTAATTGGAAGATTGAATGATGTCATCACCTCCAGATACCTGGCTGTTGTGTACTATAAAGCTTGCTGTGGTAATTAAGTCTGCTACTGTGATGTAAATGAATCTAGGATCTTTCATTGTGTTGTGCTAATTGACCCTGTATTGTGTAAAGGTCTATTGATGATAATGTGTGTATTGCAAGTTATTAGACAGTCTAAAGGTCAGATGTCTAACTTATCAGCTGTAGTTAATTAACTCATGTAAAGTATGTCAGAGTTGGTGCCAGAATGTCTACCAAAAAGATGTGTATTGGGCTCGTTGTGTAATGTTGTGGGTGGAGTTGAGTCATTGTTCATTTTGGTTACTAACTGTATATAAGAGCCTGATTTTCTCATTAAAGAGTCTATTTGTTTTGAACCTCAAACAGAGCTGTGTCTCGTTACTGGGGGAATTTGTATGGGTCGTGTTCGTCGGATTGTAGAGTGTCGATGGCGGTCTTGGGTTCGGAATGGAATATCTTAAACAGCGTTAACCCCTGTCCCATTTGGGGTTCCGTTACAATATTTTTCTAATTTTACTTCACCAACTTAGACTATTGTGTTATGATCCAGAACATATATTTCAGATTAAAAAAAATAACATTAAACTAAAGGCTGTAATGTAACAAAATAGGTACTGTAAATATCAAAGCGCGTCATTTAACCACTTCCATACAGGGCATTTTCACCCCCTTCCTGCCCAGACGAATTTTTAGTTTTCAGCGCTGTCGCACTTTGATTGACAATTGCGCGGTCGTGCAGCCTCACTTCCAAACAAAATTGACCCCTTTTTTTCCCACAAATAGAGCTTTCTTTTGGTGGTATTTAATCACCTCTGCGGTTTTTATTTTTTGCGCTATAAACAAAAGAAGAGCGACAATTTTGAAAAAAACACAATGGCCAAGATACATAAAGGACTTACGCCGACGTATCTATTGATACGCTGCGTAAGTCCATGGATGCGCCGTCATATCTAAGCGCCGTATTCTTGAAACCAGATACGCCTGAATTCTGGCTCTATCCGACCGACGTAAGTCTCCTACGCCGTCATATCTTGGGCGCATATTTACGCTGGCGCAAGGGGCGCTTCCATTGTTTTACGCGTCAAATATGTAAATGAGCAAGATACGCAGATTCATGAACGTACTTACTCCCGTCGCAGTAATCTACGCCGTTTACGTAAGGCGTATGTCCGGCGTAAGTTTACCCCTCATAAAGCAGGGGTAAGTCATGTTAAGGTATGGGCGCGGGAACAGCGTCATATTTTACATAGTTTACGCAAGTCGTACGTGAATGGGGCTGGGCGTAGGTTACGTTCACGTCGTACGCATTGAGCCGTCGTATCTTAGGGAGTATATGCAACGTAATTCTGAGCATGTGCGCGCATGCGCCGTTCGTACGGCCATTCATTTACATGGGGTCACGAATCATTTTAATACAACACGCCCACTACCTGCCTACTTTGAATTAGGCGGGCTTACGCCGGCCCATTTACGCTACGCTGCCGTAACTTAGGGAGCAGGTGCTTTGTGAATACTGGCCTTGCCTCTCTGTTACGTCAGCATAGCGCATATGAGATGCGCTACACCTGCTCAAAGATACGCCGAGCTACGTGAATCCCGACCATTCTCTTTTACTTTTTGATTTAATAAATATCATATTTTTTTAAAAAAATACGTTTTTTTTCCTCAGTTTAGACCGATACGTAAAAAAATCGCAATAAGCGTATTTGATCGGTTTGCGCAAAAGTTCTAGCGTCTACAAAATAGGGAATAGAATTATGGCATTTTTTTTTTTTTTTACTAGTAATGGCAGCGATCTGCGATTTTTATTGTGACCGTGACATTGCGGCGGACATATCGGACAGTTTTGACACATTTTTGGGACCATTCACATTTACACAGTGATTAGTGCTATAAAACTGCACTGATTACTGTGTAAATGTGACTGGCAGCGAAGGGGTTAACACTAGGGGGTGCTGAAGGGCTTAAATATGTTCCCTAAAGTGTGTTCTAACTGTAGGGGGAGGGGGACTCACAAGGGGAGGAGATCGATGTGTGTTCCTCTGTACTGTCTCCTCACCGTTTACACACACAGATCCATGGTTCTGCTGTGATTGCAGGCAATCGCGGGTGCCCGGCGGACATCACGGCCGCCGAGCACGCGCACTGGGTCCTGAGTAATGCGGCGGGGGCGCGTGCGCGCCCCCTAGCAGACGGGAATGCAAGGACGTCAGATGATGTCCAGTCTAAAAGACGAAAGGTTCCCGTTAACGTCATTTTACAATGACTCCGTAGGGAAGTAGTAAAACGAAATGATTGTATGTACAGAATACCCCTGCAGTCAAACAGGGAATGGTGCATTTATTATGTAGGGTCCCTTTAATAAACTCTGTAACATGAAATTTATTCTGTAGCATCACCTACAGCTTAGCAACATTTAGCTGTGTTAACCAGAAAATGGAAAATCCCACATTTTTTGATTTTCAGCACTTGTGCAATATATTCATCTGTGAAGAATACAAGTCGATAAAGCTGCTTATTTAGGCAGATGGAGTGAAACAAACGACAAGCATGTTCAATCTACATCTCAGATGGCGGTTCCCAGTAGGATGTAATGCAGCGTGGAGAAAAAAAAGATCACCGGCATTATAAATTTAGACTAAAGTCATCTGATTGTCACGGTCAGATAATATGCTTACCTTGCAGCACTGTGAGTCATCACAGACTGTCTGCAGATATCCCAGCAGATCAAGAGAACACTGTAAGCATCAGTCAAGTAGATGTTACACATCTCCCTCAAGCTAACAAGCCCATTAATGTTAGTTTATTTCGAAATAATTTAAATCAGAGACAAACTCCAAAGTAACAGAAAGCTATTCATTGCAAGGGGGCTGTGGGAAGATAGCTAATTAGCAGTGTAGAGACAACACATTTTTTCAAACAACATGTTTTTCAGGATTGTGTCTGAGAATGCTTATTATTTATAATTGTTAAAATTCAAGATACAAAGATATATATATAGTATCTCACAAAAGTAAGTACACCCCTCACATTTTTGTAAATATTTTATTATATCTTTGTGTGACAACAGTAAAAAAAATGCACTTTGCTACAATGTAAAGTAGTCAGTGTACAGCTTGTATAACAGTGTACATTTGCTGTCCCCTCAAAATAACTCAACACAGCCATTAATGTCTAAACCGCTGGTAATAAAAGTGAGTGAATGAATGAATGAATGAAAACTTATATAGCGCAGCACATGCAAATTTAATCGCCTCTGGGCGAGTGCACCACTAAGTGGAAATGTCCAAATTCGGCCCAAATTGTCAATATTTTGTGTGGCCACCATTATTTTCCAGCACTGCCTTAACCCTCTTGGACATGGAGTTCACCAGAGCTTCACAGGTTGCCACCGTAGTCCTCCACTCTTCCATAACGACATCACGGAGCTGGTGGATGTTAGAGACCTTGCACTCCTCCACCTTCCGTTTGAAGGAATAGGGTTTAAGTCTGGAGACATGCCTGGTCAGTCCATCACCTTTACCCTCAGCTTCTTTAGCTAGGCAGTGGTCATCTTGGAGGTGTATTTGGGGTCGTTATGTTGAAATACTGCCCTGCGGACCAGTCTCCAAAGGGAGGGAATCATGCTCTGCTTCAATATGTCACAGTACATGTTGTTCCCTCAATGAAATGTAGCTCTCCAGTGACGGCAGCACTCATGCAGCCCCAGACCATGAAACTCCCACCACCATGGTTCACTACATCATCTGTCACACAGAGAGGAATGCGTTGAAGAAATAGGCGAGGAGGTATTATATGAATGCAAGAAGTACTGAAAACATGTCCCTTCCTAATGAGTACAGCTCAGCGCTCAGGATTAAGCTACCCAGATATCTAAACACTATCTAGTCAGATATATATATATATATACAAAAGTAAGAGCAGTTGCTTAAATTGAGTGATATGACAAAGATGCAGAAATAATGCAAAGACTCCAACAGAGTCTACCAAAAAGTCCTGCAGCAGCCCTACAAACTGTGCGTTTGTGTGAATAACAGTTAGTATAATGCCCAGGATAGGTGTGCTTTAAAATGAGTGCTATGATCACCAAGGGATGTTCACCGCGTGGGGGGGATATAAGGTCCCCTTCGGGGGATGCACTCACCAGATGACAAGATATACACAGCATTCAATACACCTCCGTGTTCACCGTCTGTAGTTATCACTTTCACGATATTGGTGTTCAATCCCGCAATCATATGAGGAAAATAAAATCCATATAGAGCAGTATTGTTTTGGAAGATTTAATAAACCCAAAAGATCAATACCCCCTTATACATAAATGCGTACCAGAAAATGATAAAAAACAGGCAAAATGTGTGCTGTAATATTTCTCACTTGACTTGACCCTGAAGACCGCCGTGGAGAAGTTCCTCTTAGCGTCTTCCTGGTTTGTCTCTGTGGAACGCAAACGACACTTCCGGTTTGGTTGTTGGAGAGTCACGCACTGACGCGTTTCGTCACTTCCGGACTTCGTCTGAGGGCGTGACTCCCCATAGTACCAACCGGGTTTAAGTATACCAAGCGCCCGCCCCTAATCGACTATGCATAGTGGAACACTTGGGCTTTATGCATCTGCTCGGTAATACGGGATGTGTATGTTCTATACTGCTCCGAGTTATGACCAATGTCTTGAAATATACAATGTTTTTTGTTCCCATACCACATAACATTATTGATGTTGCCAATTATCCGTTGTGCGCGATAAACTTTCTTTTACTGCAGCAGCAGCTCATACCGGGAGCAGTGAAGGGCATTTGTAGCGCAGTACAATGAGATAGAGGCACTTCCGCCCTTACTCCAGCACGGCGATGAGCCTCGGCCATGGGGGATTGATGACGTGGGTGACACATGAGGGCATCCATCGTCGATTAGGGGCAGGCGCTTGGTATACTTAAACCCGGTTGGTGCGATGGGGAGTCACACCCTCAGACAAAGTCCGGAAGTGACGAAATGCGTCAGGGCGTGACTCTCCAACAACCAAACCGGAAGTGTCATGTGCATTCCATGGAGACAAACCAGGAAGACACTAAGAGGAACTTCTCCACGGCGGTCTTCAGGGTCAAGTCAAGTGAGAAATATTACAGCACACATTTTGCCTGTTTTTTTTATCATTTTCTGGTACGCATTTATGTATAAGGGGGTATTGATCTTTTGGGTTTATTAAATCTTCCAAAACAATACTGCTCTATATGGATTTTATTTTCCTCATATGATTGCAGGATTGAACACCAATATCGTGAAAGTGATAACTACAGACGGTGAACACGGAGGTGTATTGAATGCTGTGTATATCTTGTCATCTGGTGAGTGCATCCCCCGAAGGGGACCTTATATCCCCCCCACGCGGTGAACATCCCTTGGTGATCATAGCACTCATTTTAAAGCACACCTATCCTGGGCATTATACTAACTGTTATTCACACAAACGCACAGTTTGTAGGGCTGCTGCAGGACTTTTTGGTAGACTCTGTGGGAGTCTTTGCATTATTTCTGCATCTTTGTCATATCACTCAATTTAAGCAACTGCTCTTACTTTTGTATATATATCTGACTAGATTGTGTTTAGATATCTGGGTAGCTTAATCCTGAGCGCTGAGCTGTACTCATTAGGAAGGGACATGTTTTCAGTACTTCTTGCATTCATATAATACCTCCTCGCCTATTTCTTCAACGCATTCCTCTCTGTGTGACAGATGATGTAGTGAACCCCAAACTCTTCCCCTAAGATTAAGAGTGACGCCTGGGGTCCAATACTGAATGTCATATTACATTGAGAAATGCATTGTCCCCTTTAAAATAATCTAACCGCAGTTGTGGTTCACTCTTGTTCACCATAGTTTGTGACAGCAAGACACACTTGTCTTTTTACTCCTCACCTGGTTGACACCACACATGCTTGACACCATCTGAACCAAATAAGTTTATCTTGGTCTCATCAGATGCTTGAAAAAGGAGCGCGGCTATCTCCACACCAATAGCATGCAAGCACGGAAATGCGTCACACAGCTGTGACGTCACATCCCGGCACCGTGCTGTGTTTGCTTCCCAAGCCTCATTTTGGCTCCGATCACACGGCCGTGTTTCTTACTATACTGCAGATGCTGGACGAGCATCATAGAACGGCGTGGCCAGCTACAGGCTCTGGCGTCTGAATCCCCCATTAACCACTACCGGAACCCACATCTTGCTAGATGGTCTTTTTACTGACCCCACCTGACCTTGATGTGCCATACCTGGACAACTGAAGGAGAAACTTGCTGTGCTCAGTCATCCCACCCTATCCTCACAGCTAAACGGACCTGCTGTGACCTGCAGTCCCATCTCTTCAGCCCAGAAACATATCTGAACTCAACTCTTTTCTCCATGTGATTGGATATTGATGTCTTAAATGTTTTTATGATACATACTCAGAGGCGCCCCTTTCCTTGTATTCCTCATCAGACCATAGCACATGGTTCCAGTATTCCATGTCCTTATCTTCAGCAAACTGTTTGCGTGCTTTCTTGCACATCATGATGCAGTGTGCGGCTTATGGTCTGAGCACTGACAGGCTGACCACCCACCCCTTCAACCTCTGCAGCAAAGCTGACAGCGCTGGCATACATCTATTTCCTAAGTCAACCCCTGGATATGACGCTGAGCATGTGCACTCAACTTCTTTGGTCGACCATGGCGAGGCCTGTTTTGAGTGGAACCTGTCCTGTTAAATCGCTGTATGGTTTTGGGCAGCTTAGTTTTAGGGTCTTGGCAATCTTCTTATAGCCTAGGCCATCTTTATATAGAGCAACAATTCTTTTTTTCTGATCCTCAGAGAGTTCTTTGCCATGAGGGGCATCAACATTCTGGTCACTGCCTGAACTTCCAGTGACCAGTATGAGAGAGTGCGAGCGATAACACAAAATTTAACACACCTGCTCCCCATTCATACCTGAGACCTTGTAACACTAATGTGTTACATGACACCAGGAAGGAAAAGTTGTTTACAGTAGTATACCTATGTTCTATATGACTAAATTAAAGACAACATCAGCATACAGCATATTTTTTAGCTCCAACATAATACATTAGCAGTATGGAAACATGAAAACTGTCTTTCTGAAAATAGTGTGAGAGCCTTAATAGTTTTAGGCCCCATACACACGATAGAATCCATCCGCTGAAATTTATCCGCGGATCGGTTTCAGCGGATCGACGGATTTATCTGTTGATCCGCTGGAACGTACACACTAGCGCCAAAAAATCCCCGCGAACCAGAACGTATGCAACGTAAACCACGTAAGACGTCACTATAAAGGGGAAGACCAAAGTCAACGGCGCCGCCCTCTGTTCCGCTTTTGCTAGTTCCGTGTTACCGCGTGCTAGTGAAGGTTTGGTTAGAGCCGATTCGTGCTTTTCAGTCTCCGCGTTTTGACAGTAGGTATTCTCTGGTTCAGTGCGTTTGCTTGCGGGTTTGCAGTTGGCATTTGGGCACAGGCTTTCAGCACGTTTCAGCGTACTGTGCGCTCGTATCTGTTTGTCGTGCGGGCTTAGCAGGTTGTGCTGGATTTGGGGGTGCTTTCTGTTGGAGTGTGTTCTTGGCTGACCAGCCGGCCGGTTTGAATCCATGATGGAGCAGCAGCGTCGATTCTCGCGAATTGGTGCTGGTTATGGGATTGCTTATGGCCATGTCCAGCGAACCTGTTTATTGGCCAGGAACAGTGGGAGGAGGCGTTTCTGGACCAAGAATTGGTTGCGCCAGCGTGACCAGTTTTCTCATATGCCTCTGCTTAGGGAACTCCAGGAGAATAATCCTGATGATTTTAGGAATTTTCTCCGCATGACGGACCCCGTATTCAACCGTCTGCTGGAACTTCTGTCCCCCTATATCACGAGGCAGGACACTGTGATGCGCCAAGCCATCACGGCCGAGCAGAGGCTTATTGCCACGTTGCGGTACCTGGCGACTGGGAGGAGCCTGCAGGACCTCAAGTTCTCGACAGGCATCTCTCCCCAGTCGCTTGGGGTCATCATACCGGAGACGTGTACTGCCATCATACATGTTCTGCAGGAGGAGTATCTTAAGGTAAGTTCCCAAATTTTAACATCACAATGTTTTTTTTTTAAATGTGTGAGAAAGTATAATATTTTTTTCTTCCCTAATAACCATGAGATTGTAATCTGCTGTGTGTGGGATGTTCCCTTTTCTCCCCATGCATGTTGTTAACCTTTACATGTTTGTTTTGGGCCTACCTGCATATTTTGTCCTTACCCACCATAAACCTGTCCAGCATGCTTTCCTAGGCCCAAACCCACCTAGCCAAATTTTTGGTGATTTTTTGGCTAATCCATTGTAGCTCTGCCCCTCCCCCCCCTCCTCCCCCCCAAAAATAGTTTCTTGCTCTATCATCAGAGGGATGTGGAGTCTGATAATTAAGTGGGCCTATATTTAAAAAAAGAAATACTCACTTCACAATGCTTGTAGGAAATGTGAATCCTGTTGTTGATGTTGCACAATGATGGTTTTTGTATTTTGTTTGCAATGTTTATGTGCCAAAGTACTAAATCTCTTTTTTTGTTTGTCCCCACAGCTACCCTCCACACCACAGGAATGGCAGTCTGTGGCTTCCCAATTTGCCCAGCGTTGTGATTTTCCGAACTGCGGGGTCCTACTATTATTACTACAAGGGTTTTCATAGTATCGTGTTGATGGCGGTGGTGTCGGCACAGTATGAGTTTCTCTATGTGGACGTGGGGAAGAATGGCCGGCTGTCAGATGGGGGAGTGTTCTCGCAGACAGAATTCTACGATCGTCTACAAACTGGTGGTCTGGCACTGCCACCAGATGAAGATAATGTGGAAGGACTTCCGTTTGTGTTCCTAGCGGACGAGGCTTTCGGGCTTGGACCTCACCTAATGCGGCCTTTTCCCCAGAGGACCCTCACCTTAGAGAGGAAGGTGTTCAATTATCGGTTGTCCAGGGCTCGGAGGGTAGTCGAGAATGCCTTTGGGATACTCACCAACCGGTTCCGCCTTTTCCTGACAGCGATACATCTGGCGGAATATAAATTGAACACCGTTGTATTTGCCTTCTGCATTTTGCACAACTTTTTACGCAGGCACTCCCAGACGTACCTACCCGACAGCGTTTCTGAGGCAAGACTACTCTCATATCCTCTCCCTGGGCTGGACACTGGTCGCGCTGGCATTGGCACCCAATCTGCTCGTGAGGTACGCGACAAATATGCTGAGTACTTCATGGGTCGGGGGGCCATTGCTATGCCAGATCATATTTCTTTCTAATTTGGCCCCCAAAAGAAATAAATATTCACAGAACTAATAAATAATTAGACCATTGGACTTTATACAGTTGTTTGTCATTACTGCTTTTTCTCTTTTTATCTGTCTTCCTGGTCTCACCAAAAATAGTGCACTTCTAGTGCCAAATGTAGGGTTCAGGTTTTATTAAATAAACACAATTGCACATTATTCACTCATCTCCAAACTGGGTATTCAACATATAAAATAATCAAGCCACTCATTGTAATGATTTTGTAAAACCTTTTTTTATTGTCAGCTTTTTCAAAAAAAAAAAATTTTTTATGAAGATTTTTATTAATAAACATGCCAACATTTTTTGTTTGCAAGGCTTTTTTTCGTATTTTTTTTTTTTTTCGTCTCAATTTTTTTTTTTTTTGGTCCAAACAATTTATTCAAAATTTTTTTGGTGTTCACAAACAATGTAGTACAATTGTACCATTTTTCACACAAATATTGTATTTACCAAGTGTAAACTTAACCAAATATTTTTTGGGTCCTAAAATTTTTTTATTTTTTTTTCCAATAAAATATTTTTGAGATTTTTGTTCTTTTTTATTTTTTCATAATTTTTGTGGGTAATTATTATCTAAAATATTGCTCACATTTTTTTTAGATATTTGTTCACCCAATTTTAATTTTTATTTTATTTTTTTCTATATTTTATAATACATTTTTTTGAAATTTTTATTTAAATATTTAAAACTTTTTTTTTTTTTTTTTTGGGAACTCCAAAAAAAAGATTGATCTCATTTTTTCGATAGATGTGTTAACCAATCTTTTTTTTGTTAACTAATTTTTTTTTTTTTTTTTATATATTTTTTTTTACTTTTTCTGTTTTGTATGGCTTGTTGATTGGAAGCCATTTTTATAATACAAAAAATAAAACATGTCCCAAAAACTGAAAACACAAATGTGTCACTTTTACATTCCCAATAACAGTCATGGTGTGAGTTCACACCGGAACACGCCAAAATTTGAAGATGCACACATTCAGTGCAATTCGCCAAATGTCAGTTCTACAACATAGAAAGACAGAAAAAGGGCGACATGTGCTATCTGCCATCATGGGTGAACAATGTCTGGGTTTTGTGGGAGCAAACCCTTCCTCGAAAACTAATTGACAATCGAGGAGGGGGTTGTACCCACAAAGCACAGATATTCTATATTCTGTGATGGCAGATAGCACATGTTGACACACTGTGTGTGCATCTTCAAATTTTGGCGTGTTGCTGAGTCATACATTAAAACAGGTTGGGGGATGGGCAGGGGGTGGGGGGGTGTGTTTAGT
Organism: Rana temporaria; assembly: GCF_905171775.1. Lineage (NCBI taxonomy): Eukaryota > Metazoa > Chordata > Amphibia > Anura > Ranidae > Rana > Rana temporaria. The sequence goes on along the minus strand of NC_053489.1, from coordinate 345,241,424 downwards.
CTTTGACACGGCCCATCATGTCAATGATGTTTTTATAGTTCTGTTCTATAACCACCATTCTTTGCCGCATAGTGTCCAGCTCGGTGCAGCACTCGACAATTACATTTCTCACATTCTGTTCCATGAGAACCATCTGTTGCCGCATATTCGCCATTTCACTGCTGCACTCCATCACTTGCTGAATAATAATTCCCGCACTTGCGCGCGAAAAATGCGGAACAGCATCTTCATCCCCTACAAAATGAATACACAATATAAAATTAGCAATTTTGGCGGGCTAGATACATCTAGGGTTGCCACCTCATCCCTTTAAACCAGAACACATATTAATTACACAGGTTCTGTGGCTGATTAAAAGGTGGTAATTTAACTCACCTGGTGCCATATCTGCATTACATTAGCCACAGAACATGTGTAATCCATATGTGTTCGGGATTAAAGAGATGAGGAGGCAACCCTATCTACATCTGTTTTGCCCTATAAAGCTGGGGTGACACTGACCTGATGTTGTGCGAATTTCCTCCTCCTCCACCACTTCTCCATCTTCAATCACTCCTCCTTCTTGAACCACTTCCCCCTCATCCTCCACGACTCCTCCTTCTTCTTCTTCCACCAATCCACCATCTTCAAAATCTCCAAAATCTTCTTCTTCAATTTCATCTTCCTCCTCCACAACTACAAGATTTAAAATTACTCCATCCTCCTCTCTTCCTTCCTCCTCCTCCTCCTCCTCCACATCCTCATCTCTTCCTTCCACCTCCTCCTCCACATCCTCATCTCTTCCTTCCACCTCCTCCTCCACATCCTCATCTCTTCCTTCCACCTCCTCCTCCACATCCTCATCTCTTCCTTCCTCCTCCTCCTCATCTCTTCCTTCCTCCTCCTCCTCAACATCCTCCTCCTCCACATCCTCCTCTCTTCCTTCCTCCTCCTCCACATCCTCCTCCTCCACATGGCCAGATGGCAGATCCCGGGCGTGTCTGGCCCTCTCTGCCTCCTCGAATTGCTGGCGTCTTCTTTCCCCTATAAATAACACCAAAAAAAAAGGTATACTCATCAGCACACAGATATTGTAGAGCAGAAATCGCACACATTGCATAGAAGTATAGAGGCTTTTTTTGGTTAGAATTTTGTTGTCTTATCACCCCAAACCTACATTTTAGGATGACTTCTAGGCCAAGCTCTGATTCAGTCCCTTTTTAGCAAAGTGACACACATGGATGTCCCCCCCTTCAAATTTTGAGCTGAGACCATCCAAATTTTAGTGTAATATTTTGGGGGAGACACAGGTGCTCTGTATTACAGATATGAAAACACCTGCTTAGTAGCACTGTTTGCATTTCCCATTCTTGGATTCAAATTTTAGATTAATAAATTTTTACACAATGTTTACAAACAATGTTTTTGGCAAGAGAGGCATGTCCAGGTGTGTTGTTCCTGGGCCAACATCGTATTTGTGAGAAGCAACCTGATGTGAACAAGGTTTCCTATTAACAGTCGTTGGCCAAGCAAATGATATTTTGAAAAATAAAATTATTTCAACATGTGTTCAGAAGTACAACCAGGCCAAGGATACAGATGTAGAAATGTACCTGACCAAACATTCAACTAATAAAATTGTCCCCACCCCACAAACAAAAAAAATAACTTACTTTTTTTGAGTATTTTTTTTATTTTCTTCAGTTGATGTGGCTCACGGAGCTTTAAGTCGGACCACCGCTTCTGTAGCTGCTCCTTGGACCTGGTGATCCCAAACATCCTCTGCATTTTCCTTGCCACCTTCTCCATAATTTTCCCCTTCCTGCGGTTGGGGGTCTTGTATGGGCCATATTGCCCATCATAGTCCTTCCTCCGCATAATCTCAACCAGCTCCACCATTTCGTCGAAAGACATATTAGTGGCCTTATATCGTTTTGGCCGGGATCGCGACGTTCCTGCCTCTGTCACCTCACTTGCGGCCTGAGAGCTCCGTGCACGCTTGTGTGACATCGCCATCTTTCCTTCCCACAGAGATTAGGGGCGTGGAAAACAGGAAATGTCCCGTCATGGGCGGGGACGAGGGCGGCGGTTCATACATACGCGGAGTGTAGAGAATGAATAAGACGTGATTACGTAGGTTACGCGGAGATTATTCGCCCGTTTCCCAGAAGTAACACAGTTCACACCATATTTTTAAAGCTAACATTGATTAGGGGGCATGGCAATGGTGACGAAAGCGGTGTGTCACGCACACGCGGAGTCTGTTAAAGGGAACCTACGTGATTACGTTGCTTACGCGGAGATTAGTAGAACATTTGACAGAAGTAACACAGTTAATGCCAGATCTTTTGTGTTAACATTGATTAGGGGGCATGGCAATGGAGACGAAAGCGGTGTGTCACGCACACGCGGAGTGTATAAAAGGTAACCGACGTGCTGACGTAGATTACGCGGAGATTATTTCATTGAGCTTCACGAGGAGCTAGAGATAATAAGGTAAAAAATTACAACATGGGATCAGCAGAGGCCTAGAAACTTCAGAGCCATGGGATTGTGGTTTTGTCTGTTGTTTGCAGCCTTTTAACGCAACTTATTATGTTTCTTGTGTCCCCAAAACGGTATTTACTTCTCACAATGCTTTCACACATCACTTAAATCTAGATGTGAAGAATGCTCTACCTATTTGTATTTTTGGCCAGGTGTATTGTTATCATGCAAGTATTGTTCTGTGTTGGTTGGCCAGAGGTTATTAGGAAGTGTATTTATATGTCAGGAATGATGAGGGGCATGCTAGGTACACATGAAATAGTGCCTTGAGGAATGGTCAAAATATAACTAATTGTGGATGGGTCTAGATTACACGTATTTAACAAACCTATTTGAAAAAGGGTCTGCATGTGAACTCATTTTTGGTCACAACAATGGGGCAGAGCTGGCCAGCATTTTAGCTGCAGGAGACACTGTGTTTGCATAGTACTTGATAAATCTGGGGCCACATATGAATACAATGTGAATGCTGTGCATTTTTTAATGGTTTTTATTTTTTGGTTTAACAGTGTTCATCTTTAAATTTCTAAAAGAAATTCAAAAATGGAAACCATCGTGGGAAAGGAGATCATTTCTCGACTGATCGAAAAGTTTAGGGAAATGCCCCTACTTTGGGATTCCAAACATCCCCACTATTCTAAGCGGGACCGACGAACGGCAGCACTTGATGAGATAGCTACATATATGCAGACATGGGTTCCCGGCTGCACAGGCAACATCGTCAAGAAGAAAATGAATAACCTGAGGGCCGCATCCCGAACAAAAAGAAGAGAACTACGGGAGCAACGATCAGGAGCAGCAGCAAGAGAGTCCACGGAGCCCAGTCTGTGGTACTACCAGGAGCTGGAGTTTTTGGGGGATCAAATGGAGGGCCGGCAATCAATGTCCAGCCTTCCTTCCAGCCGGCATCGCAGCAGACCTTCCACGGATCACCACAGCCAGGAGGAGGACGGTGAGGGGCTGGCTGGCAGGCATGAAAATCTGCGACTCTCCACTTCTGATGAGGTAGAGTATTTTTAAAAATGTTTTTGGCCTGCTAATTCTTGTTTGTTTATTGAGCTGATATTGTAATCCCAAATAAAAAAATGGACTCTAAAAGTCATGGGCATAAAAATAGGGGTCATGGATGCCAAGTGCAGGGATCAGAAGGAGAGTCTATTCAAGTTTAAAGTAAGATAACACAAACCAGTCTAGAGCATGAAAATGTGTGTGATTTGCTGGTGCCAAATTGTAAAATATGTCACTTTTTTGGACACAGGAAGAAGGGAGCAGCCATGAAATATCGGCTACTGATGCTGAGATGCCTGCCAGCCAGGAGGAAGGGGTCATTGGCAGCCAGGAGGAGGAGGCCGGGCCCAGCACCAGTCAGGAGGGCCCCAGGCCCACGGTCAGCACCACCAGGCAAGTCCCTCCCCCCCCGGGTCAGGCAAACAGGCCTAATGAGGCGCAGGAGGCAGGTTGAGGATGAGAGCCTCGAAATGATTCGGGAGGCTAGCGCCTTAATGAGGGCCCCCCTCAACCCCACTGAGGCCTACAGTGCCTATGTGGCACACGAATTGTCCCAAGCGGGGGAGGACGGTCAGAGGCGTGCCAGGAACCTGATGAACCAGGTGCTTTTATGGCTGCACCAGGGCTGGCTGACCAATGACACTGAGCTGAGTGACCCGGCCCATCCTGCCCAACACCTGCTAACAACTCAAACAACAACAAAATTGAATACGAAAAAAATGTGCAAGAAAAAAGAATGGTGACATAAATTGCAAAAAAAAAAAAAAAAAAAAAAAAAATCTGTGCAAGAAAAAAGAATGGTGACATAAATTGCACAACAAAAAATAAATAAAAAAAACATCTGTGCAAGAAAAAAGAATGGTGACATAAATTGCACAAAAAAAAAAAAAAAAAAAAATCTGTGCAAGAAAAAAGAATGGTGACATAAATTGCCAAAAAAATAAAAAAAAGGGAAAAAAAATTAAAAAACATTAAATTACAAACCAAAAAATATAAACATTAACATGTGGAGGAAAAAAAGAAAGTTCAAACATCTGGATAGATAGCATCAACAAGAGAACGGGTTTATTCTAGCAAGAGAACGCTGAAAAAACAAGAGGAAATAAACGACACACTATATAGTTAAAAGGACGAATGTGCCATATCACAAACAAACGAGAGTTTTACCTGAACGAGTGCTCCCATCCCCTTATTTTGTCTGAGCATGCGCGTGGTTCTTATCCGCGGATAATGTGTACTAACCAACGGATCTGTCCGTCGGATAGATTCGCAGCGGATAGATTTGTTTAGCATGTTAGCAAATATTCGATCTGCTGAAAAGCGAGTCGACGGATAAATATCCGCGGAAACAGATCCGCTGGAGTGTACACACCATAGGATCTATCCGCTGAAACCCATTTGCTCGGATTTATCCGCGGATGGATTCTATCGTGTGTACGGGGCCTTGAGGCCCCATACACACCATAGAATCTATCCGCAGATAAATCCCATCAAATGGGTTTCAGCGGATAGATTCTATGGTGTGTACACTCCTGCGGATATTTATCCTCGGATAAATCTCCCCTGGGATGGATTTCCAGCAGATGAATATTTGCTGACATGCTCAACAAATCCATCTGCTGAAGTCCATCCCAAAGGCCCCATACACACGATAGAATCCATCCGCAGATAAATCCCAGCAAATGGGTTTCTGCGGATAGATTCTATGGTGTGTACACGCCAGCGGATCTGTTTCCGCGGAGAAATCTCTTCTGGGATGGATTCCAGCAGATCGGATATTTGCTGACATGCACAACAAATCCATCTGCTGGAATCCTTTCCAACGGATGGATCCGCTCGTCTGTACAGACTTACCGGATCCATCCGTCCAAAGGGATTCCCCGCACGCGTCGTAATGATTTGACGCATGCGTGGAATTCCTTATATGACAGCATCGCGCCGTCGCCGCGTCATAATCGCGGCGACGGCGCGACACGTCATCGCCAGAGGATTTCCGCGCGGATTTCAATGCGATGGTGTGTACACTCCATCGCATCGAAATCTGCGGAAATCTTTGAGAGGATTTATCCGTGGAAACGGTCCGCTGGACCGTATCCGCGGATAAATTCTCTCGTGTGTATGGGGCCAAAGGATGGATCCGCTCGTCTGTACAGACTCACCGGATCCATCCGTCCAAAGGGATTCCCCGCACGCGTCGTAATGATTTGACGCATGCGTGGAATTCCTTATATGACAGCGTCGCGCCCGTCGCCGCGTCATAATCGCGGCGACGGCGTGACACGTCATCGCCAGAGGATTTCGGCGCGGATTTCAATGCGATGGTGTGTACACGCCATCGCATAGAAATCTGCTGAAATCGTATCCGATTCCGCGTATCCGCGGATAAATCCTCTCGTGTGTATGGGGCCTTAGAGTCACTGAGCTGAAACAAGTCTACAGTTAAGGAGTTCTGGCTTTTCAGATATACATACTACTTTTTGGTCAGTGACTTACAGTATATAGAAGCCAGTGCATTTCTTTAACAACTAATTAATTGACATTTATAGAAAGCAGATATGGCAGCCACCATGTTTGTTTCATGCCAGGCTTGTTATTGTAAAAATAATTTCAACTTTGCTATGCTAACACCAATTGACACATTTTATTATTTCACATTTACATTTTGTATTACATAGCAGACACATCAAATTAATACAAACTGGATAGACGTACTAAAGAAGTAAATGCTATTACCTCAGCAAAGTGAATGTTCTTTAGGTTAGTTAAAAAGGTGAATATTTGCTAATTTAAATTATCCTACCAAGAAAAAAAGCTTTTTAAATTGTTTTATCCCTTTGCACAAAATGTAGTATTCAGAGCGTGCGCAGTCCTATTTACAGTATTAAGCTAATAGAAAAATCTCTAACCTGCTGTCTATACATTTCACAAATGAATAGCATAATGGCACTGCCCCTAGATTTAAGATTGTTTTTTCTATCCACTCACACGGTACGATTGTTGGGCAACCGAGCATCTGATTTTTGTCAAAATGGTGTGTGCCAGGATCTTGTCTTGCATACTAACGTTACACAATTGCCATGCCACAAACACAAACGTAGTGACGTACTATGAGGAATTTCAGCTTTTGAACGCCACCTTTTGTGCCCCTTCTGCTAATTTCATGTTTGGTGAGCATTGATTCCGAGCATGCGTGTTTGAACTTTCGACTTTTGTGTGCCGCATTTGTATATTGACCATAAAAAAATCAGACGTGGAGCCGTTGTCCGCCAAAAATTTACTAGCCTGTCATCCATTGTTAGCCAAAAATTGAACAACAATTGTCAAAAGGGCATACTAACGGTAAGAATTTAGGACAACAGTCTGTCAACAGACAATCCCCTTCCAAAAATCGTATTGTGTGTATGAGGCTTTAGACACCCTCTTAAGTTAGTGATACTTTCTATAAACATACCTGGGAACCTGCCAGAATTAACCTTGCAATGCTAACATTTTGAACCAGTTTAAGTCTTTACCAGAATCTGGGGTTTGGACTTTGATGGTACCATATATCAACTGATTACCAGTCAAAATTAAAAAAGTATAAAGACGGTTTTATTACAAAAAACATATACATAATTTACATATTCATAGAATAAACTTCTTTAGTCATAACAACTATAAAGTGCCTAAAAAACATTCTGGGGCAGATCCACAAAGAAATTACGCCGGCGTATCTATTGATACGCCGGCGTAATTTCAAAATTCCCACGTTGTATCTTTGTTTTGAATCCTCAAAACAAGATACGACGGCATCTCGGCTAGATCCGACAGGCGTACGTCTTAGTACGCCGTTGGATCTAAGCTGCAATTTTTCGGCGGCCGCTAGGTGACGTTTCCGTTGAATTCCGCGTTGAGTATGCAAATTAGCTATTTACGGCGATCCACGAACGTACGTCCGGCCGGCGCATTTTTTTACGTTGTTTGCGTTCGGCTTTTTCCGGCGTATAGTTAAAGCTGCTATTATGAGGTGTACTCAATGTTAAGTATGGCCGTCGTTCCCGCGTACAATTTTGAATTGTTTGCGTAAGTCGTTCGCGAATAGGAATTTGCGTAGAATGATGTCACCGTCGCAAGCATTGGCTGGTTCCAGTTTAATTTCGAGCATGCGCATTGGGATACCCCCACGGACGGCGCATGCGCAGTACAAATAAAAAAAGTTGTTTACGTCGGGTCACGACGTATTTACATAAAACACGCCCCCATTACATCCATTTGAATTCCGCGCCCTTACGCCACGAGAGATACACTACGCCGCCGTAACTTACGGCACGGATTCTTTGTGGATTAAAAAAAAAAAAGATAAGTTACAGCGGCGTAGCGTATCTTAGATACGCTGCGCCCGGCGCAAAGGTACGAGGATCTGCCCCTCTGTCATTATAAATAGAATGTCAACATCATCTAATTTATATTGAGAAGAGCTCGACATGTTTCGTGGTTTCTTATATCGGCCGCTTCTTCGGGAGCATTACTCATACATACAATTTGTCAGATGATGTATAAAAGGTTGTCATGAGACTATGAATAAAGAAAAACAACATTAACAAAAATATTACAATGTGAATACAATCATAACATATCAGATAAAATAGGAGAGGCGTTCATCCCACAAAAACCCTTCTAGAAAAAGGACCACCCATGAAAGTCTGACCATTGGGTGCGGTGACCAAGGTTCCTGATAGGTCGGGGTGAATTACCAACCCACCGCGGAGGACATATGAAATCCTGAAACAGTATCCACATCCGGTGTAAATCTAGTTGATAGATATAGGTAGCAGGTTGTGAGTATAATAATCAAACCCAAGGCCAGCATATGCGTTCATAGCAAAAGATAGTTATAATAATAATAATAATGAATACCGTATTTATCGGCGTATAACGCGCACCTAATTTTAAGAGGGAAGTTTCAGGAAAAAAAACTAAATTTTAAATAAAGAACTTTGAAGCAAAACAAAGGTAGCTCAAAACTTGTTTTTATTAATAGATAGGCACTTATCAAAGGAATGAACATAACATGAAACTAAAATCAACTGTTTTAACAAATAAACTTGGATAATAAGGTACGGTACAGGTTTTTGCAGAAGTTTAACATTTAGAAATCGTTTTCTGAGAATCCAAGAAACTCTTCATCTTCACTATCTTCCAGATCACACTCAACACTGCTGCTTTCACTGCTACTGTCTTCATATAGCACCTCATCTTCTTTCCCATCCAAAGCATTGCTTATGCTACATTTCTTAAAATATTTGATTACCATGTCTTCGTTAACCAAGTCCCACAAAGTCTTTATCCACTCGCACACTGTTGTAATGCCAGGTCTTTTCAATCGCCCAGAATATGTAAGTTCGTGTTGGCTTTCATCACACATGTATTTATTCCATTCTTCACGCATAAAGCCTTTGAAGGGCTTGTTAATAGAAACATCTAATGGCTGTAATTGTGATGTTAGTCCTCCTGGAATGACTGCCATCTCTGTGTTGCATATTTTAAATTCCTTCTTTGTTTGCTCTGTAAGATGAGATCTAAATGAGTCCAGTACTAACAAGGCCGGCTTCTTTAAAGGGTCACTAAAGGAAAAAAATTTTTTAGCTGAAATGACTGTTTACAGGGCATAGAGACATAATAGTTAACTGATTCCTTTTAAAAATGATTAAAAATAGATAAAAAAACAATCATATAATGTGCCTGCAGTGTAGTTTCGTTTTTGCTGTTGTTTGCTGGTTCTCTGATGTACAGAGAGCCACTAGAGGGCAGTCAGCCAATAGAGAGCAGTGATACTTTGTCTAAAACTCCTCAGCACCAATCCAGTTTCGTTTTACACACAGCTCCTTGATTAGTGACCACCGTGAGAAATCTCCCAGTACTGTGGTTATCAGGAAAAAGGCAACCAGGAAGTGTCCAGAACAGAGAGGATTTACAGCAACATGAAAGCAAAAACGAACAATGAGGACATGAAACCAGGACTGCAGCAAGGTAAAGGAAGCTATTTAGCTAAAAAAAAAAATTCCTTTAGTGACCCTTTAACAAAGCACCCGGGCGCTTCTCCCACACATTTATGATCCAAAATTTCATGCCTTCTTCGCCCATCCAACCTTTAGGGTGAACATGCACCTTTATGCCACTTGGAATTTTCTCCTTTGGAAGAGTTTTCCTTTTAAAAATGACCAATGGTGGCAGCTTGTTTCCATCTGCAGTGCACGCAAGGACCACGGTATAATGATTTTTTTCATGCCCTGAAGTTTTGATAGTAATGGACTTGGCACCTTTTGCTTCCATGGTTTTATTTGAAGGAACATCAAAAGTGAGGGGTACTTCGTCCATGTTGCCGATTTGACCAATTTCAAAATTTTGTCTTTTCCGCTGTTTGATAATAAAGTGATGGAAATGTATTATCTTCTCCTCATAATCTTCCGGCATACGCTGGGCAATCCTGGTTCTTGTTCGCATCCGAAGTTCATGCCTCTTCATAAACCTTTGACACCATGATGTTGTCCCTTTGAAATCTTGTATTTTCAACTCTTTGCTGATTTTCACTGCTTGGATGATTATCATTTTTGTTGATAAAGCAATGCCAGCTTTTCTATGATTAACCACTTAACCCCCGGACCATATTGCTGCCCAAAGACCAGACCACTTTTTGCGATTCGGGACTGCGCCGCTTTAACTGACAATTGCGCGGTCGTGCGACGTGGCTCCCAAACAAAATCGGTGTCCTTTTTTTCCCACAAATAGAGCTTTCTTTTGGTGGTATTTGATCACCTCTGCGGTTTTTATTTTTTGCGCTATAAACAAAAATAGAGCGACCATTTTAAAAAAATGAATATTTTTTACTTTTTGCTGTAATAAATATCCCCCAAAAATATATAAAAAAAACATTTTTTTCCTCAGTTTAGGCCGATACGTATTCTTCTACATATTTTTGCATAAAAAAAAAATCGCAATAAGCGTTTATTGATTGGTTTGCACAAAAGTTATAGCGTTTACAAAATAGGGGGTATTTTTATGGCATTCTTATTAATATATTTGTTTTACTAGTAATGGCGGCGATCCGCGATTTTTTTCGGTACTGCGACATTATGGCGGACACTTCGGACACTTTTGACACATTTTTGGGACCATTGGCATTTTTATAGCGATCGGTGCTATAAAAATGCATTGGATTACTATAAAAATGCCACTGGCAGTGAAGGGGTTAACATTAGGGGGCGGGGAAGGGGTTAAGTATGTCCCTGGGTGTGTTCTTACTGTGGGGGGGTGGCCTCACTAGGGGAAACACTGATCTTCTGTTCATACATTGTATGAACAGAAGATCAGCATTTCCCCCGCTGACAGGACCGAGAGCTGTGTGTTTACACACACAGCTCCCGTTCCCCGCTCTGTAACGAGCAATCGCGGGTGCCCGGCGGCGATCGAGCCCGCTGGGCACATGCACGGGAGTCGGGGGCGAGTGGCCGCTCAAACAGCCGCCGTACAGCTACTGGCTCTCGCCCAGGAAAGCCGACCTGCCGCCGTATAATGACGGTGGCTGGTCGGCTAGTAGTTAACAACAAATTCCTTCACCTTTTCTTCTAATGTTGGCCATTTAACAATACCGCTGCGAAAATTGCATTTTGTTTTTAATAATGTCTTTCGTTTTTCTTCCATTTTCCGCCAATCTCGTATTGTGCTTTCTGTTGGGGGCTCTCCAAAATGCCTTGCTGCAGCCCTATTTCCATGTTGTTTGGCATATTCCACAACCTTTAACTTAAAACCAGCGGTATATGCTCCACGCTTTTTTTTGGATTCCATTAGGGATACCAGTGGTATTCTTTTTACCTAAATTTAAATAAAAAGAGTAAGGTAGTATTGGGTGTGTACATTTACCAGTACTCTGTTGTAATGTGTGTAGTATGGTATGGTAATACTGGTGTTATTATCATACTTGCATTGCATTTGGACCAAACTCGCACAGGACCCCTTTTTTGGGTCCGCACCAGAATTGGATCGCATGGGTGTTCACACCCAGGCGATCTGATTCATGTCTAAACTGTCAGTTTGCAGTGCGATATGCGAGCTGAAATGGGGGTGTCATTAACAATGTATTGACACTCCCTGCAGATCGCATAGGACAGTGTGAACTGCTGTGCGATGCGGGAACCCGCAGTGTATTTACAGGGTTCCCGAATCACACCCAACTCACATAGCAGTTCACATTGCCATATGCGATCTGTGGGGAGTGTCAATACATTTGTTAGTGACACCCCCATTTCAGCTCGCATATCGCACTGCGAACTGACAGTTCGGACATGAATTGGATTGCATAGGTGTGATCCGATTCTGGTGCGGACCACAAAAATGGTACTGTGCGAGTTTGGTCAGAATGCGATGCATAAAATCGCATCGCACCGACATCGCATGTGATTTACACTGCAGTGCAAATTACATGCAATATCGTAGAGCGCACAAATGTGAACCGCACTGAGATAAAAAAAATTACCGTACATTCTCTTTCATTAATGACAATTTCATATTTTTTTTAACATTTGAGTTCGTTTTTTTTTTTTATTTATTGGAATTATTTTGGAATTATTTGGGGGATTTATTCAGTGCTTGGATAATGAATGTCAGACAGGTTGTATCGTTTAAAAAAAAAAAAAAAAATACAACCTGTCTGACATTCATTATCCAAGCCCTGAATAAATCCCCAAAATAATTCCAAAATAATTCCAATAAATAAAAAAAATAAAAAAACTGAAATGTTTTTTTTTTTAAACATTCCAGTTCGTTTTTTTGGAATTTTTTGGGGATTCATTTATTCATTGCTTGCAGGTTAGGACAATGGACTAATTTATGCTAAAACACCGCCTCCCCCCCCCCATTAACGCTTTCATTCGGAGTGATTTGTACCTTAATTGAGCAGATGAATGGAACAGATGAATGGAGCAGATTTTTCTCAATGGCTCTGAATCTCGCGGTAATCAGCGTAACCATGGTTACCCTCTGCACGGCGGGAAAGTTACGCTGACTACCGCGAGACTTGGAGCAGGAGGCGTTCTCTGTCCACTGCAGCGTCCACCCGCACAGAACCCATGCTCCAGGCTCCGACGCTGATGCTGATCACAGCACTAAAATGGGCACTAAAGATGTGCGGGACTGGGGATCAAGTCCCGCACATAACCCAGGCTTCGACAGCGGCTCCGATTGCTGATTACATGGCTGCCGAAGATCGAGCGCCCGAGACCCGCACATCACACAGGCTGCCCGCACATTACACAGGCTCCGACGGTGTCTTCGAACAGTATGTACATTGTTGTACAGTGTGTACACTGTTTTTTTGTGAATGTATATCGGCGTATACCGCGCACATCGGCGTATAACGCGCACATGCTTTTTTCACATTTTTTTCAAGGTGAAAAAGTGCGCGGTATACGCCGATAATAAGATACGCTACGCCGGCATAAATATGCGCCAATGTATCTGAATCGCGGCCTATGTGTTTACCACACAAATTTTCCACGTATGGGACATTTTGCATTTATGTTTTCACTCACTTATATGTTTTGTTATATTTGAGATTGATTATTATTATTATTAGTATTTTATGTGCACAAAAATATTTGGTACATAGATTAATAATGTTTTCTAAGCGCTACATTTTTCCACTTACCTTGTTTCACAAATTTTCGTCACATTTTTATGAAGCAGCTGTTCACTATTTATATATTGGGTTAGCGCAGTAATACCCATCAGTTACACTCGGCACACAACAGTAATATTAGCATTGTCCAGATGTGACTTTAATATAGAGAAAAATTAAATATATACACAAAGTATAAATATAAGTAAAACCAATGGAATTGCTATTTTGCACAGGTCAAATCAATAGCTCTCAAATGCTGGAAAACAACCAGATGACATCCATCTATAGCTGTGCTTTTAGCGCCTGCGTGCTTTACTGATAATTACCTTCATACATATATCCTATCATTGTCTTCGGCCCAGTCTCTATCCTCTTGTTCATGCTTCTTATTGATCTATTTACTCTCCCTGGCTCTTTCAGATGCTATTTTAAGTGTATTTTCCTCTTTCCCTTTGTAGATAAGTTGAGTTTCTGCATGCATTTTTTTTTAGCAGATCACATTGTCAGCACATGTTTATAGTGCTACAGTCTTGTATTCTGAGTTTAAAAGGAACATGGGAAATTTGTAATGATGGGTAATGTTGTATATGATAGCCTTTCATGCAGTTACCCTTCACTTTCTCTAATCTTTTTTTTACAAACAGTGAGCATCATTTGGTATATTACTGTTCAAATCAAATCAGGTCTACAACAGACAGGGTGCAAAGCTAAAAATCCAAGTGGGTCTAAAACAGAAAATGTACCAATTAAGGCAAATATTTAAATCCCAGAGTATGCATTTTTGTCATTAGAACATACAGACAGATGAGTCAGTTGTTATGTTAGCATCTGAACATTAGAGTTACAATGTTATCTTGCTTGGAGGAAAACCTTACAGCTAGATAAGTGTAAGATAAAAGTAGGTAGATGGCAGACCATTGAGAGCTTAACACAGTTTGTATTGAAGTCAATTACCTACTTTGTGACACCAATATGTCTTTTTTAATACAAAATGGCCCTTGACGTGAGAGTTGCAGCAGAGAAATAGAAATGCGCAAGTACACTATATTGTCAAAAGTATTGGGATGCCTGCCTTTACACGCACATGAACTTTAATGGTATCCCAGTCTTAGTCCGTATGGTTCAATATTGAGTTGGCCCACCCTTTGCAGCTATACCAGATTCAACTCTTCTGGGAATACTGTCTACAAGGTTTAGGAGTGTGTCTATAGGAACGTTTTACCATTCTTATAGAAGCACATTTGTAAGGTCTGGCACTGATGTGGACAAGAAGGCTTGGCTCATAGTCTATGCTCTAATTCATCCCAAAGATGTCCTATCAAGTTAAGGTCAGGATTCTGTAAAGGCCAGTCAAGTTCCTTCACCCCAAACGCGCTTACCCATGTCTTTATAGACCTTGCTTTGTGCACTGGTGCGCAGTCATGTTGGAATAGGAAGGGTCCATCCCCAAACTGTTCCCACAAAGTTGGAAACATGAAATTGCACAAAATGTTTTGGTATGCTGACGCCTTAAGAATTCCCATCACTGGAACTAAGAGGCCAAGCCCAACCCCTGAAAAACAACTCCACACCATAATCCCCCCTAAATGATTTGGTCTAGTGCACAAAGCAAGGTCCATAAAGACTGTGTAGAGACTGCAAGCCAGGCCTTCTCGACCACATCAATGCCTGACCTCACAAATGTGCTTATGGAAGAATGGTCAAACATTCCCATAGACACACTCCTAAACCTTGTGGACAGCCTTCCCAGAAGACTTGAAGCTGTTATAGCTGCAAAGGGTGGACCAACTCAATATTGAACCCTAAGACTGGGATGCCATTAAAGTTTATGGGGCAGATCCACAAAAGAATTACGCCGGCGTATCTATTGATACGCCGCATAATTTTAAAGTTCCCGCGTCGTATCTTTGTTTTGTATCCACAAAACAAGATACGACTGCATCTGGGATCGATCCGACAGGCGTATGTCTTAGTAAGCTGTCGGATCTTAGGTGCATTTTTTCGGCGGCCGCTAGGTGGCGTTTCCGTCGAATTATTGTCAACAATACAGAATAGAGAGGCTGCTAAACTTTGTCTGGGCATCTAAGCTTCAAGTGGTATTAACCTCTTCCTGCTAGGTATGAGCTTTGTGTTCGAGTTGAACTCATGTTCGACTCGAACATCGAATGTTCGCTCGTTCGTCGAATTGCAAACGTTATGGGTTGTTTTCGTGCCAAATTCGAGTGGCGCGTCACAGCCCATAATTCACTGATGCATCGCAGTGCATTGCTGGCTGATGATTGGCCAAGCATGCACTATGACCCGCATGCTTTGGCCAATCACAGCGCGCAAAAAATGGAGAGCCATAATTGGCCAAAGCCAATGGCTTTGGCCAATTATGCCTCAGGGGATTTAGTACACGCCCCACACTATATAAGGCTGTCTGGAGGTCGGCCTTGTGTAGTGTGTTGCGGCGGTGGTTAAAGATAGAGACAGAAAGAGAGAGACAGGATCATTGCAGGCAGGCAGGCGAGTCAGTTACAGTTATAGTGTGTAGAGGATATATATGCATCCCAGGTGTCGTATATATATTTATACACTGTATTGAGTTCAGCTAGATTCGTTCCTGTATGCTCTTCCTAATATACTGACAGGCAGGCAGGTGATTGTGCTAGCTGAAAGTAAAAAATGAAAGTAAAAAATGAAAGTAAAAAATAGAGGGCGCTAGGCCCATACAAATAATGTGTATAGTGCCGTGGACCAATCAACTAAGATTGGCAATTAATTAACAATCCCTAGTGAGTAGATATATAACAAATAAAATAAAAATAAAGTCCCATATATTGCAGACGGCGCTGCACATTGAGAAAAAACACAGCGTGAAATTCCAATGTGATCAATGAAAATAAATGGAAAAAGTCCCAAACAATAAAGAAAATTTTGCAATCCACTTTGTTCGTTGTGATTTTCTTATAAGGAGAGAAAGTGCCACCACCGCTCTTAATAATAGCAATTCCACCCAAGGTGCTTGATATATAAATTGCTCTTACCAGAGCTAGTTGACCATTTTAATGAAAAGATGGTCACACCAGCTTATGCAGGATTGTGCCTGCGCACATGAGGATATGGACAACCGATATACAGATCCAGGAGCTCCACATGGGATATTTATGCAAGAGAAGAAAGCCAGGGAGACCAATAGCGTGATAATGTTTATTTAAAAAATCTTAAAAAACACAAAAACAGCCAAATGGCCTCTTACTTTAGGGGGTGCCCACCCGGCACTGAGGTTACGGACTTGTTACCGCCAATCTGCGGTTTCAAATTTGGGATTCGAAGGGGGGTGGAAGCCGCCGCTATCTCACCACCAATGGATCCTTGCCGACACTCCACAGCGCAGGGGGGACGTCACGTGACCAGGACTGCCTCCGACGTACGTTTCATTATGCTAACATCATCAGGGGGGCGTGTGCTAGCTGCAGTATTTTCACTTAGTGTACTGTGTCCTTTGCACAGTGTGCACCTAAAGCTACGTGAATACAATTGCTGGTGTTCTCATATTAATACCACAGGCAGTGATCAGCAAGTATTTTCACTTAGTGTACTGTGTCCTTTGCACAGTGTGCACCTAAAGCTACGTGAATACAATTGCTGGTGTTCTCATATTAATACCACAGGCAGTGATCAGCAAGTATTTTCACTTGGTGTACTGTGTCCTCTGCACAGTGTGCACCCAAAGCTACGTGAATACAATTGCTGGTGTTCTCATATTAATACCACAGGCAGTGATTAGCAAGTATTTTGACTTGGTGTACAGTGTCCTCTGCACAGTGTGCACCTAAAGCTATGTGAATACAATTGCTGGTGTTCTCATATTAATACCACAGGCATGGATCTGCAAGTATTTTCACTTGGTGTACTGTGTCCTCTGCACAGTGTGCACCTAAAGCTACGTAAATACAATCGCTGGTGTTCTCATATTAATACCACAGGCAGGGATATGCAAGTATTTTCACTTGGTGTACTGTGTCCTCTGCACAGTGTGCACCTAAAGCTACATGAGTACAATTGCTGGTGTTCTCATATTAATACCACAGGCAGGGATATGCAAGTATTGTCAGTATTTGTGCAGCTACATCTCCCTGCAGGCCATTAGTATGTCTGGAAGGACAACAAGGAGAGGCAGAGAGTCACAAGCCGATAAAAGAGGGAAAGCAGGCTCTGCGTCTAGAGGTAACAGTGCTGGTCGTGGACACGGTGCATCACTGGCCAGAGCTTGCACAGTACGCAATTGAGCTACTGGCTCGTCCTGCATCCAGCGTTCTTTCAGAATGCACATTCAGTGCTGCTGGAGGCTTTGTAACCGATCACAGGGTGCGCCTCTCCACCGACTCGGTTGATCGACTGACCTTCATAAAAATGAATCAGGCTTGGATCACCACCAGCTACCAAGCACCTGATGCTGATGTAACTGAATAATTTGTTTTGAAATGTCAGATCCCTTCAAGACTGCCTATGCTGATGCTGAGTGACTATCCTGTTATGCTGAGTGACTATCCTTTTCCTCTTTAATGATCATGCTGATAGCTTGTAAGAACATTTTTGGTTCTGGGCACCGCCACCAGTGGCTAATGCCCAATTTTTCTGCCCCTGTTTAACAGGGGCGTGTAATTACAATTTTTGATGCAATACTTTGCAGCTGGCTCATTCCTGTGCTCCAACTAGAGTATCTGTGAGGGGTTGCAGTGTTGTGGCACCAGCACCACCACCACCAACAAAGGCCCAATTTTTCTGCCCCTGTTCAACAGGGGCATGTAATTACAATTATTGATCTAATATTTCACAGCAGGGCCCATTCCTGTACCCACCAAGAGTACTGTGAGGGCTTACAGAGTTGTGGCACCAGAACCACCACCACCAACAAAGGCCCAATTTTTCTGCCCCTTTTCGACAGGGGCATGTAATTACAATTCTTGATCTAATATTTCATAGCAGGGCCCATTCCTGCGCCCACCAAGAGTAACTGTGAGGACTTGCAGTGTTGTGGCACCAGCACCAGTGCCTAAGGTCCAATTTGTCTGCCCCTGTTTAACAGGGGCATGTAATTACAATTCTTGATCTAATATTTCACAGCAGGGCCCATTCCTGCGCCCAAGAGTAACTGTAAAGACTTACAGTGTTGTGGCACCAGCGCCAACACCAAAAGCCCACTTTTTCTACCACTGTTCAACAATGGTATGTAATTACAATTCTTGATATAATAGTTCACACAGCAGGGCGTTCCAGCGCCCACCAAGACTAACTGTAAGGGCTTACAGTGTTGTGGCAACACCAACACTTAGGGCCCAAATTTCTGCAGAGTATATACGGCAGGCCCCTACTTTCAAACATCGGAAAATGTGGAGAATCCCCCAAGGTGGGGCTTTTAAGGCAACAGTAGTTATAGTAATCAAATTTATACAGTAATAATTAATTTGGTAGTCAAAAAAATGGGGTACACATATACAATACAATAATGATTTAAAAACAATGCATAGGAGTGTAAGTTGAAGAGAGAGTCCACATTACAAAAACAGGGCCCTACGCGTTTCGGATTTCCCTTCTTCAGGGGCCGAGGTATATATGGAGTCAAAATGTATCTAACAACTTTTCTAGAAAAAACAAACAGAAATAACATATGTGTTAAAAATAGTAACATGAGATGGAGAAAGTGGCAATATACACAACAAAACACAATTTAAAAAACATCATACCACTCAGGATGTTTTATCAACTTTGCACACCCCTTGATGGGACATCACAGACAGGGCGCATAGGTTCCTTAGATGGTAATGTAAGGAATGGAGACTGGCATTTTATATCGCGATGAAGCAAGACCCTTGGCCAGAAGTGTCACAGCGTAAAATTTTTTTATTTTACCTGTCCCTGGGGTAAAAGGACAGGATAATTGTAATTAATATAAGTACTAAAGAATAAATGCAAAAACATGGCTTCGGAAATTTCAAAACCAAACCCAAAAACAGAAAAAAAAAAAAAAAAGGTTTGTAAAACAAAACATACCTCTGATAGAGGTTGAGTTTATATATGATTGGCCAGAGAGGTCAGTAGAGGGCTCAATAGCTGGAGCTCTGAAAGTAACAATGAGTAGGATTAGGGAGGTAGTCAGCTGTGGGAACAGGGTAAGAGGATATGGGGGAAAAAAACGGACTGAAGGAATTAATAAAGAAAGGTCCAAAGGACCAGGTACTTACATGAAGTGCTTCACAAGCTCATATAAAATGAACAGGTAACCCCGCTGCCGTCCGCAATGTCTGACATTGTAGGACGGCAAGCGTGTTTAAATAGGAGAGCACAGGGGATGGCCGTGTTTGATTGGAGGCGTGTTGCACTGACCTAGTAATCTACTATAGGTCAGTGCGAATGGGTAGGGGGTGGCAGCTTAATGACGCGATTGCGTCATGTATATGAAGGCGTAGAGCAGGCAGGGAGAGAGGGCGGATATAGCCACCCATCCTCACAATACCGCCCGCACTTGCGGCGTCATGACGTTATTGCGTCAGAGCGCCGAGAGGACAAAAAAGTCCTGTCATGTGACTGAAAGAAGTCACATGTCCGTGAGAGCGGAGGTGTAAGTGGGCAGTGAAGCTCCGTGATGAGGGCGGGATGATATGACGCGGAAGGCGTCAAGGGCTAAAGACATAAAGCAAGTGTCAGCATGGAAGGTGAAATTAGGGGAAAGCAGCATTAGTGAAAAATACCATGATATAAACATACCGAGGACACAGGATACTGTGTCTGTGGATTATATATGGAAGTAAAGATATAATAGTCCTCGGCACAGGTGTGCTGGGAAAAAAAATGAACAATAAACCATTATTAAAGGGGCAGAACGTTTAAGCATGGAATAAGTACAAATATAAGGGTAGTAAAAACAATGGGCCAGCCAGGGTCCAGGGACAAAATGGAAAACCAGGGGTACTATAGATATCCCCTGTGTGATCCATGTCCCTGTTATAGGCGCATGTGTAGACCCAAGGTCAATAGCACCCTAAGGTGCATGGGGACCAGGTCTGAGGAAGCCGTCTCCAAAAAGGGACGGCTTACGTGCGCCCAGCTAAAAAAGCGATAACAAAAAAATGCCTAGAAACCTCTCTGAGCCTGGGAGTGGGGTCCCAGGGGATGTGCAAAGGACACAGGGACATGGTGTTTAATGCCAGAGTCATTGATGTAGAATACCAACAATTGAAGAAAGATCCGAAAAGAAGTGGCAAAGAGAAACATAGTAGTAGCAAACAGTAGAAAGAATATTTCCCAGGGGGTCCACACAATACAAGTCAGTCTTTTTCACATCCCCCGGAGGAAAAACACTCCAAAAAGGGCCTAAAGCTGATTTGTTCATTGAGGCCGGGGGGAGGTTGGCCTCTAATTCTGCAATCCAGCGGGTTTCGTGCTGTAGCAGGATTTTGTTCCAATCCCCACCTCTGGGGCTTGGGTGGATCCTGTCTAGGATAAGAAATTTGACCCCAGGGAAGTGTCCATCATGTTGGGACAAAATGTGACGCCCTAGGGGTAAATAAGGATTGGCAGTACGCATAGCGTGCAGATGTCGTGAAGCTCGTTTGAAAAAGGGTAACTTAGTTTTGCCCACATAGAACCTATTGCATTGACATGTAAGTAAATATATTACGCCAAAGGTCTTACAGTTGGCAAAGTGTCTGGGTCTGTAAGGTCGACCGTTGGGTAGGACAATTTGTCGCTCTGTATTGATATAACGACAAATAGAGCACCCCCCGCAAGTGTAGGTACCCTTCCTTTTGCAGGGGTCCTTCCTAAAACTGCCCTTAAACTCACTTGCCACAAGGTGGTCTCTAAGTGAGCAAGCCCGTCGGTAGGTGATCGCGGGCTCCTTGGGTACAAAGGGTCCAAGTTGGGGGTCGATGGAGAGTAAGTGCCAGAATCGTTTTAAAATCCCTCTAGTTTGTTGATGTTGGGTGTGATACTTGGTAATTATTCTGGTAACATCACTGCCATCAACGGACCAATAGGTTAGACCTGAGATGTCCATTAGCTCGTCTGAAGGATTTTTTGAGACTTTTCTTAGAATAACCCCTTTGTAGTAACCTGTCTCTCAATCTTGCTGCCTCTAGTAAAAAAGCTTCCTGGGTAGAGCAGTTGCGCTTGAGGCGCAAATATTGGCTATATGGTATTGAACCTATCAAGGATGTAGGGTGGGCACTGGTAGCGTGTAATATTGTGTTACCCGCTGTGGGTTTTCTAAAAAGCCCTGTTGATAGACTCCCATCGGGATTCTTGATTAGTGTAACATCTAGAAAAGCAATTTCAGAGTTACTTGAAGTCACTGTAAACTTTAAGTTCAAATCATTACAGTTCATGATAGACATGAATGACTCTAGTTCTTCCATAGATCCCTCCCAGATCATCAAGACATCATCTATGTATCGAAACCATCCAGATACAAGATGAATAAAAGGTTGTACAGGGGTACTGGTCAGAAATAGTTTCTCCCACTCCCCCAGGTACAGTTTGGCATATGATGGGGCACACAAAGTCCCCATCGCAACCCCCTGCACCTGGAGGAAGTGGGAGCCATCAAAGGAGAAAACACTGTGATAGAGTATAAATTCCAGGGCCAAACATCCAACTTACAAACGACTCCTACTTGCAAACGGAAGGAGACAACAGGAAGTGAGAGGAAATCTACCCCTAGGAAGGGAAATTCTCTTCTGTAAGAGGTGTATCCTGTCCGCTGATGCTTTATCGCCAATACTTGTTTCACCAAAAAACCCACATTTTCAAAAAATCATTTGTCATTGGGACAGAAAGTGAATTGCAATCTTCTGAACAGATGCACACAGACAGCAAAACAAATGTTACATGGGTGATTACCCTTCTCTATGTTTTCCAAAAAGCTTAAAAATAGATTTTTTGGCTGGAGCTACACTTTAAAAATGTACCAGTTCAATATTACAAACAGATTCTACTTAACATACCTACAGTCCCTGTCTTGTTTGCACCACCTGTATACTGCTGTTCAGAGTATATAGGGCCAAAGGGGCTGGTAATGACCTGGGGGGAGGGGGGGAAACCCATGCTATTTTTCTCAATGATTTTCATCCATATTGCAGGGACCAGACATTACATTAAAGCCGTAAGCAGTTTTAAATGACTTTTTTCCTATAGAAATTTCATTTTGTGCAGGGACAGTTCTAAACATGGGAAACACGTGCCACTTCACAGGCATACTATAGACACCCAGCAGGTTTGAACTTTTCTTTGCATTGATAGATGTTCACTGGGGCAAGATCCGGGTCCCCAAACCCGTTTTAGGACAATAACTTGAATATTAGCCTTTAAAATGAACACTTTTGATTTTGAATATTTGAGTCCCATAGACTTCAATGGGGTTCTAAAGTTGGCGCAAACGTTCGGTCTGTTCGAAGGTTCTGATGCGAACCAAACCGGGGGGGGGGTGTTCGGCTCATCCCTACTTCCTGCATATATGCGGTCTCTCGGCCTCTGGGATTTAATACTGAGAGGCTGCATATATGCGGCCCTATGTAAACACATTTCTGTGCTGAGAGTGCATGCCCTGTGCAGTGCCAGCACAGTCACCGATGGGACTGGAAAGTTCCCGAAGCATACTTGCAATCAGAGTTTTCCAATAATGTGACAACTGTTACAGCCAATCACAATGGTTACATGACCTGAATGCCAATCTCCACCCCTCAGCATTTCTTAAAGGGCCAGAAGGCAGTGGTAGTAGGGGTTAAATCCCAAAACAAAAATGTAAGGCCCCGTACACACGACCAAACATGTATGCTGAAACTGGTCCGCGGACCAGTTTCAGCATACATGTTTGGTCATGTGTAGGCGCGAGCGGGCAGATTTCCAGCAAACATTTGCCCGCCGGGCCTTTTCCCAGCAGACAAATATTCCTGGACATGTTTTAAAACCGTCCGCTGGAATCCTGCCCGCTCGGACATGTACGGTCGTCAGTACAGACCTACCGTACATGTCCGAACGCCCGCCGTCCCTCGCATGCGTCGAATGAGTTTGCCGCATGCGTGGAAGCATTTAAATGGCAGGCCCGCCCACGTCGCCGTGTCATCATCGCAGCGACGACGCGGCCACGCCCTGGTTATTGTTTACGCGCGGACTTCTGTACGATGGTTAGTACAGCCATCGTACAGAAGCCCTCGGGCAGACATGTACGGTGAAAACGGTCCGACGGACCGGTTTCATCGTACATGTTTGCTCGTTAGTACCCGGCCTAATATAATACAACATTTATATAGTCAACAGTTTACACAGTGCTTTACATTATAAAAGTTAGACAGCACAGTTAAGATACATTCTAATACAAGAGGGTTAGGAGGGCCCTGCTTCTGAAATATTACAACCTAATAGTAAAATATTTCAGCTTCCCAATTCTTAGATGTGGTATTAGTTTTCTTTTTTAAGCTTTAGGGCCCTTTCACACGGGTGGATCAGTAATGATCCGCTCCGTGTGTCCGCAAAAGCTCAGCGGGGATCCTCCGTAAAATCCCTGCAAACTTCCGGTTCCGGCGCCACATGAGGAAGAGGTAGATTCCCTTAGCTCCCGCCGCGCTCCTCTCAAACCCGGCCGATTCACCCAGCTACAGCTTCGGGGAGACCCCCCCTCTGCCCCCCACTACATCCTGGGCTCAGATGGATCGCTTTGTGGAGCGATCGTACGCACGAGTGGCGGCCGCCGCGATTCACACAGCGGGAGAGCCGATGGCTGATGCAACCAAGATGGCCGCCACTCACACGCGGGCAGAGCTGCTGTTAACACCTGCACAGCCACAGCCACAACTGCAGCCCCTCACGGCTCCTATGCCACCAACAGCGATTGACCCTGCCTCCCCTGCTGGTATAGCGCAGGCAGTTGTAGCTTTGCTGGGCCCCACGCTAACTGCCACTGTGGATGCTGCAGTACACAGAGGGCTGGAACAGCTCCATATTGAAGTGCAGGCACAGGCACAGAGACTCACACATGCGGAAGACAGGATCTCCTCACTAGAGGATGACTCCTCAGCTGCCTCAGCTATGCTGGCACGCATTGATGCCGCACATAGGGATATCTGGCACAAACTCGATGATTTGGAAAATCGCTCGAGAAGGAATAATTTGCGCATTATTGGACTCCCTGAGTCAGTTTCTGCTACTCAACTCATGAATATTTGCGCGAAAATAATTCCTGAGCAATTAGGTCTCCGCATACCCTGCACCATTGAAAGGGCGCTTCGCATAGGGCAATACTCGGAAAGCCGTGTCAAACCTTGCCACGTCATTGTAAAATACCTCAATTATGCTGACAAGGCGGCCATTATGCAGAAGTTTCGCCTCACATGCACGCTGTCCGTAGATGGAGCGCGACTACTGCTTTTTGCGGACTATTCCATGGAGGTGATGAAACAGCGCAAGGCCTTCTCTGCGATCTGTACCACTCTTCACAATGCCCAAATCCGGTTCTCGTTGGCTTACCCGGCACTCCTTCGTGTCCAAACGCAAGACGGAGAACAACTCACCTTTGCCACACTTGACGAAGCAGAAAGTTACGTCAACACCCTGGGAACGGACATGGATCTCGCCAACTCTGCAGAAAATTCATCCTCTCCACCGGCTCCTTCTCCATCTACACTGCCTAAACAAAGTAGCCCGACTAAGCCCCCTTACAAACGCATCCGCGTCACACAGAAGGAGGACAGATCTGGTGGTCGCTGAACGTCCATGATGAAACCCTTTTTTATCGGACTCACATTGGAAATGGGTAATATGGTCCCCTTTTCCTTTCTTTAGTTCTCTTGTTCTTGGTCTACCCTGTCTGCCCTTGTTTTTTTTTATCATTATTTTGTCTTTCCGTCCGACTGAACCCTATGTTGCGATGGAGGACCTTGAAAATTTTTTGAACTCTATGCCTGATTCTGTTTAATGGTTACCTGACTATGTTCTTGTTACAATGTTTAGCTCTCACTAAAAGAAAAAAAAAAGGAGTTGCCGTGTAGAGGCTCCAGCTATTAATCGGTCCATTTCTGCTCGCACACAAGTGCTGACCATTCATCCGCTAGCACATGCGCCTCTGTCATGAGTCGCTATGCCCGCTTCATAAACCCCCGTATGATTGGCCTACATGTCACCCACTCCCCCGTCCCCATAGCCTATTTACAGACATCAGAAGAGGTGCTGATGAGTAGCGGGAGCCTAACTAGGTAGTGGAACCTCCATGTGGAAAAAAGTGAAGTGTTTAACGTGTGATGGGTGTTCTTTACACCTAAATGTTGCTCTATTATTTTTTTTTACGTACTTATAATGACTGTTTACTGTTTATACTTATTTGTATTGCATTTCTACCCTCAGGAGACCTGAAACACTTTGGTGACCCTCATGCTGAAGATGCTCTGCCTACAGGGGTGCTTCTTGGCGAGCCCCGCCTCAATATATCGCTTTACCTCAGACATGGCCTTGTCAGCCGGTGGGAGTCACCTGAGGTTTGTCTCATGGAATGTTAAGAGGCTTCGTTCTCCATTCAAACATATGTCAATCCTTAGGCATTTGAAGCATCTCCGGGCGGATGTGGCTCTGTTACAGGAGACACACCTGTCCGTGAACGACCTAACACGTCTCCGTAAACTATGGGTAGGCTCGGTATATGCCTCACCGGCTATAGGCCGTAAGGCTGGAGTGGTTATCTTGCTGCACAAGAATCTGTCACACTGTTAGGGAGGTCAGAGCAGACTTGACAGGCCGCAAACTGACTTTACACTTGACTTTAGGAACCAAACAAGTTGCCATCACCAATATTTATGCCCCTAACGCCCCGGACGCCTCCTTTTTCCAGGATATGGTGCAGTGGATACTTACTGCCCCTGAAACCCTTCACCTGGTAGGAGGGGACTTCAACTCTGTCATGTCCACACTAGCCGACCGCACGAGTAAAGTTGCCCGTGGACCGCACGATTCCCCCCCTGATGTCCGACTCGACTCCACTAGCGCGATCCATTGCCTCCATGCGATATGTAGATATGTGGCATCTGATGCACCCGACGGATCAGGACTATACCTTCTTCTCACCCCCGCACAACTCTTTTTCCCGCATTGACTACTTTTTTGCCTCCCCTGCATTAACAACTACTTTGTGCGATTTGGAAATTGCGGATGCCAGAATTTTGGATCACAGCCCCATTGTTATACATATGGCACAGGCTAAACTCTCTTCCCCCTCGCCCACATGGCGATTTCCTTCATATCTAGCAGACAATGATGACTTTAGCCACATGCTTTGTGAAGCGTGGAACGAATACACCTCAACTAACGGGGAACACATCACCGATCCGAACCTCTTTTGGGAAGCTGGCAAAGCTTTCATGAGAGGGAAGATCATCTCTTATACCACTCAATTTAAAAGACATGCCAGGCAGCAATACGAACGGGCGAGTGAAGCCCTACATTTGACGCACGAACGCCTAACTCTAAGTCGCACCCCTAATAATATACAAGAGTGGCGTCAGGCTAAGCGTACATTTGACCTTTGGGCGGAACAGCAGGAAGCTGCTAAAATGTCATACGTTAATCTGCATTACCACAGATACGGCAACAAAGCAGGCAAGTTACTGGCCAAGTTGTGCTCGGGGCCAAGAAGACCCTACTCATATTTCCTCCCTGAAAGATGCGACTGGCTCTCTGGTCATCTCGCCTGCTGAAATTAGTAACTTGCTTGCGGAGTACTACACAAATCTCTATGCAGCTGACCAGATGGACCATGTTGCTGTGGAAGCTCTCCTGGCTAAGATCTGTCTGCCCAAGCTTCCACTTGCACAACTAGAGGAACTTAATGCCCCTATCACCTCTGACGATATCCGGCTCACAATCAAAAACATGGCATCTGCTAAGGCCCCAGGCCCAGACGGCTACACAGCTGAATTTTTTAAATTGACCAAGGACTTTGTCCCGGACACCCTACAATGGGTATATGCAGCCATGTGGGAGGGGGGCCCTTACCTTCCTACTGGTACGCAGGCGCACATCAAACGGATATCTAAGAAGGGGAAGGATCCCTTATTGCCGGGCTCCTACCGCCCAATTTCCCTAATTAACGTGGACGTCAAAATTCTTTCCAAAATTATTGCATCACGCTTGGCCCCACTGCTCCCTTCTTTGCTACACTCAGCTCAATCTGGCTTTGTCCCGGGACGCTCGGCGACTCGAAACATCCGTAAGGTTTTGATGGCACTGGAACACGCTAAAACACACCCCGATCAAGACGTCGCTATTTCGTTAGATGCCGAAAAAAAGCCTTTGACAACGTTAGTTTGTCTTGGCTGTTCAAAGTAATGGAACGATTCGGTTTTTCGGGCCCGATCATGCGATTCCTGCAACAAATGTACGCATCACCAACTGCGCGTCTTGTTACCCCTGATTTTGTCTTGAACTCGATACCCCTAACAAAAGGGACAAGGCAGGGATGCCCCCTGTCCCCCCTACTCTTTAATTTTGCCATTGAGCCCCTGTCAAGATTACTCAACTCCCATGAAGGGATCAGTGGCATCCCCGTGGGTAACCAAGTTCTTCGCTCTGCCCTATTTGCAGATGACATACTCCTATTCTCCACCGACCCCCTCGCAGACTTTGACAGACTCCAAGATCACTTTGCGGCCTTCCGACTATGCTCTGGCTTTCGTATAAATTTTGATAAAAGCGAAATTCTGGCACTCAACCCACGATTGTCTGCTAGATGGAGAACTCTATCTCCGTTTGCTATGGCAACTCAACACATTACATACCTAGGCATCGGCATAGGCCGCGACCCCTCTTCTTTGTATGTACTTAATTACCCTCCATTAATAGCAAAACTTGTCAAGGAGCTAGAAGCATGGGCGGCCCTCCCCCTTTCACTCTTTGGGAGATGCCACCTTTTTAAAATGGTGTCATTTGCACGCCTACTTTATCCGATGCAGACCATACCTTTATTATTGAAACATTCTGATGTGCAAAAAATCCATAGGGCTCTAACCACTTTTGTATGGTCCCGCAAAAAGCATGCCTCCCGAAGTCTGAGGGTGGGGCGGGTCTACCCAATATTCGGTTTTATAATCTTTCATGCTTACTTAGACAGGGCCTGGACTGGCTGAGTGGAAAGTCAAAATATTGCAATATCCTACTTGAGGGTGCTCTGACTGCCCCACATACCCTTTCAGCCATCCTTCACTCCAATCCTAATGCTCTATCATCCCACCTCAAATCAAGTGTAATTATTAGAGATACAGTCATTGCTTGGAGGGAGGTACGGAAATTGTTGGGCCTTCCATCAAGTATCTCACGCTATCTACCAATCCAGGGCAACCCTATGTTTCTTCTGTCCACTCTTCACAAAGCATTTGACCACTTGCAAATCAAAGGGCTCACGAAAATAACTTCTGTCTACCATGGTGAACCTGCTAAGTTTAGGTCCTTCAGGGCCCTGTCGAGTGAATTCTCCTTACCACCGTCGCACTCCTTCTTTTACTATCAACTAATAGACTATCTGAGGTCTTGTCATGGACCTAACTCTGATCCTTTCCAGCAGTCCTTCATTGATGTTGTACTAAAGAGAGACGATTATTCCATCTCCAGTCTTTACTCCTACCTTATTCAACACCAAACGGAAAAATATCACCTTACACCGTTCCGAAAATGGTCCACCCTATTTGACGACGATGATCTTCCGGAAAAAATCCTTGAGGGATACAGACATGTTCGCAACCTTACTATATCGGAAACATGGCGTGAAACACAATTTAAGATCATACACAGAGCGTATTTCCCGTTTTGCTTCAATAAAGCGGAACCAACTCCAGCGCAATGCTCCTGGTGCTCCCAGCCTCGCCCCACATTGATACACCGTCTCTGGGACTGTACAGCCGTCTCCAAATTATGGGACTCTGTAATTGCCCACATATGCACAGTCAATAAAACTAGGATCCCGAAGGATTGGTTATTATGCTTGTTTGACTACACGCCACCAGCATCCTCTACAACAGCACTGGCGCCCCTCAATATTCCGCAATGGGCACATCTATGCCTCCTAGTTGCTCGCAGGACTATTATGTCCCACTGGATTTCACCAACACCACCCACGCTAGAAGCAGTGAAAAGGTCCATGCTATCGCTCTTTTACTTGGAGAGGCTGGACACGATTACGCTTAACTTTCGCTCTACTTCCCGTTTTTCCGCGAGATGGCGTACCTATATTGTGGTCACATTAACTCGGACAGTCCTACAAGAAGTCATGCAACCATTTCGCTATACCGACTGGTACTTGAAAAGAGACCTCACCAACTCACTGGGCCACCTTAAGGTCTCTGATCTATCTGACCCCTCTACCTCTTGACCACCGTAATGCGACCATGGCTTATTGGAGCTCCTTGACTTCCATGACTCTACTATACCTACAGCCAATAAGTCCCATAGCTACACTAGCTATGGATATGGTTAGGCCGATACATACTGTATGACATTCAGTTTTTGGTATTTGCTTCATGCTTCTACTCCTGAGGGTTCTACTTTTACTTTTACTGTTGTCTTTTTCTTTTTTCTTTTGTTGCTACGGTATAAGTCATCACTTTTGTTTGTTTATGTCATACTGCTCTAGTATACTGCATATTTACAACTGTTCTGGGGTTGTTTTTACCCTTTCTATCTGTAATTTGAAAATCCAAATAAAAATATTTGCAAAAAAAAAAATCCCCGCTGAGCTGGCAGCTGATAGGGCGGTCCCCGCACACTGTGCAGGGACCGCCCTGTCTTTCCTCCACTCTCCCCTATGGTGGATCGGATGAACACGGACCGTGTGTCTGTGTTCATCCGATCTGATCCGGCAGACGGAAGAAAAATAGGATTTTCTTCTGTCCGCAAATGCGGATCATTGCGGAGGCGGACAATTACGGGTGTCCCCACATGTATGTCCCGTTTTCATCTGCAACGGACGGATGAAAATGCGGACATACGGTCCGTACGTGTGAAAGGGCCCTTATGGTCTATTATATTTCAACTTTCTGTAGCAGACCAAGTTGTTCAGCGAAAGTGGTAGTTAGGGGGGTAAGAGGTTGAGACAAACCATTTAACATTGATAAGGTTGCTTACAATAATCACCTTTTATTCATTTATGCAAAGCCTTTATCCCCAACACAAAAACAAAAAAAAATGTTGCTGTAACTGCTTAAAATGTATTAGCTGGAATTCACCTTTAATTTGTTAGTCAAGTCCATCTAAATCAAATAAAAATCCACGCTCAGGTTACAAACAGAATTTTTTTCGTTGGAAACCCACTAAAAACAGCACTACGATACCTAATACTGCAAGTACTAAAGTAAAAAGTTGCCAAGCCAACCATTTAACATATGGACAAATTTTTTTTAAAAATATGCATGCAAGGCCACCTAATTATATAACATTGCCAAATACACCATACAGTATTTGTATAACAGTGCTAATGCCAGAGAAAATGTATTATAAGTGAATAAACTGCATTGTAGCATAAGGATAATATCCATTAATGTGCCAATCACAAACAAATACTACTCAAAATCAGGTGAATACACTATAAATGTAAATGTAGGAATAATATCCAATAAGTCCATATATCTTCACAGGTGTTTATATATGTTGAAAACTGTAATGCCAGTATGAGAAATCAATAAGTGACACACACCACATCTTATGTACACAAAAGCAGCCTGCCAGCTCCGTATGACCTTCATACATTGAGTGGTCAAATGCAATTCAGCTGTTAAAAAAGCAAACACTGAGACCAGGTGAAATGGAAATCCTCTAATGCTCCCCAATGGATAGAAGTATCATTTGGAATCATACAC
Organism: Rana temporaria; assembly: GCF_905171775.1. Taxonomy (NCBI): domain Eukaryota; kingdom Metazoa; phylum Chordata; class Amphibia; order Anura; family Ranidae; genus Rana; species Rana temporaria. Next base: position 345,210,362 of record NC_053489.1, on the reverse strand, counting down.
CAAAGGGACAATCCATAGTGTAAAACTGCTACATACAGTATATTTTATTAAAATATGGGTAAAAAACACTCAAATTGCACAACATGTAACAATGTCCAAAATACATAAATATCAGGATCCCTGTCTGTATTATGGTATCATGTGTGTTACTGGCCAGATCAACAGATAAAAAAAAAGGAAAGAAGACAAAAAATGCAAACTAGTGCAATCACCACATTTATGGATTGCTGAACTGCATAATATTATTATTTTGTTTCTGAGTTTAATATTACTTTCATACATTTAGAGATACTATTTTGTGTATTATTTCCTTTTTTTCACATGCCTTCATGAATATTTTTCTGCACATTTACATGAAGACCGAATGTTGACCATTGAGGTGTGTTGACAGCACCATTTCAAACAAAATGAGTGCCGTAATGCAGCACAAAGTAATACCTGTGCAGTAATGCACTGAGATGAGTGACAAGGTTCTAAAGTGGCCCTCAACAGTATAAATGGTCACAGGTCAACTGTTATAAATGTTGTATGCTACAGTAATAATGATTTTAACTGATTGCACAGTAACACAGAATATATACAAATACTGTCAAGACTATTTAATATGGTAATAAGCACTGTGCACAGTACGGTTTCCCATTGTAATTCCTAAGTAAGTCACAAATGTGACTTCATTTAAGTAAAATTATTTATTTTGTAAATTCAGTTTTCACATCATCATTTTCTTCCATGCGCCCAACTCAATTAATACATGTCCAAACATGTGAAAATAAAATTGTGAAAGTCCATTGATCCTTATTCACGTTATATTGGGAAAAATACAGTCTTTAGAAATAAAGAACCAAATAAAATAAAAATAAAAATCAGTGCTTCCCACAAACGGTGATCTTCTATTACTTTCTTTCCTTCAGTGATCACTGGTGTGGACACCAGGTGAAAAACCTGCTCACCTCAAGCAAGAAACAGGCTCATCTATATTAATCATTCGGACCAGCTCAGATGGTCTCCTCTCTTCACTCCAAAGATTCCACCCAATTTCCAATATAGTAAACATTTTAGAGAGGTTCATAGTAGAAGTCCTAAAGGTCCTACATTTTGGGGATTAGAAAAAGTTAGCAGCCATTGGAAGGGGTAATTATGTGAGGTACCTCAGTCAACATGAATCCTTTTGGATTTACAAAACTAGGGTTATGGCACCTTAAGGTCTAATCATATTTCACCTTAAGAAAAAAGGTGATAGTGTCTGCGCTGTGTAAGAGAGAAAAGGGGGGGGGGAGGGGGAGGAGAAAGGAAGATAGATGATAATGTGACTATGATACACTCTATTAGGTGGATTCACAGAGAGTTAGGCCGGCGTATCAGTAGATACGCCGACCTAACTCGGAATCTGCGCCGACCTAACTCGGAATCTGCGCCGACCAAAGTTTAAGTGTATTCTCGAACTGAGATACACTTAAACCTATCTAAGATATGATGGCTTGCGCCGTCGTATCTTAGGGTGCAATATTTAGGCTGGCCGCTAGGTGGCGCTTCCATTGAGTTCGGCGTAGAATATGTAAATCACTAGATACGCCTATTCACGAACGTACGTCCGCCCGTCGCAGTAAATATACGCCGTTTCCGTAAGAGATAGGCCGCCTAAAGATAAACATGCCCCCTAGGTGGCGTAGCCAATGTTAAGTATGGCCGTCATTCCCGCGTCGAAATTTGAAAATTTTACGTTGTTTGCGTAAGTCGTCCGTGAATAGGGCTGGACGTAATTTACGTCCACGTCGAAACCAATACGTCCTTGCGGCGTACTTTGCCGCAATGCACACTGGGATATGTACACGGACGGCGCATGCGCCGTTCGTAAAAAAACGTCAATCATGTCAGGTCACCCCCCTTAACATAAAACACACCCCCTCAGCCTAATTTGAAATAGGCGCGCTTACGCCGGCCGCATTTACGCTACGCCGCCGTAACTTAGCAGGCAAGTACTTTGTGAATACAGTACTTGCCTAGCTAACTTACGGCGGCGTAGTGTAAATACGCAAAGATGCGGCAGGATACTTGAATTCAGCTAATAATGCATAAAAAAAGTGTCTATATAGACTACCAATCCCTAAAATTTGAGGGATTGGAGCACTAGACCCAGCACTCTGACGGCAGGCAGCACGCAAGTGTCACCGATCATATAGCTGAAATATATGTGAGTGTTTTTTACCGTTCTTTACCAATAAATGTGCACCATTTTTTATGGGATTACGCGATGTGCTTCCTTTCCTTTTTTCCTTGATCATACTGTCACCCTTCGAGTACGCTTTGCTGTACACTGGGAGTAGGAGAGATCTAAGAGGAACATAAGGATTTTCGCGAGCTCGGCACTCGTGGGGACAAGCCGTTATTCATTGTTCCATGTGAGTGCAGTAGTGTGTTTACCATCTGAGTCTACTTTGGGGTAGCAGAGTTACACTATATACATCCCTTTTCTTTCCACATGGTATCATCCGAGAGTGATTCCCCTGACCGCATATGAGCTCATCGCAGTATCTGCTGTGTTACATGAGGTGCTATAAGCTGTCATTAAAACAGTTACTTTTAAGTAAGCTGCTTGGCATCACTGGAGGTGTGTGCACTTTTGGAGTTTTTTACCCCCCAACACGTGTGCTGGTTTCCTGGATTCACGCCTCAGAGAATCTCTCTATATCTGCTGGGCATTTAGTCTAGCTGGTGTAAGAGTTAAATTAGATACTCACTGGTTTGGGTTTCCTACCATCTGGCTGATTATATTATCGGATGTGTATCCCTTGAGAATTATCATGTCTTTAGAACAACAGCTGTGAGGTAAAACTGCTAAGAAGTCACAAGAGGTGTCCTTTGCACACTGAAGCATTTCTCAAAACTTGTTTTTTTGGGACCACCACTCAGACTTTCCATATATATTTATTTATTTATTATATTATTATATATAATATATTTTTTTGCTCGTGTTCCATGCTGATTTTGCTTGACTCTTACATTTATTTATTATATTAAGTCTATATATTTATGCATTATTTATTTGTTTGTGTATAGCGTGGCACTCACTTTATTGTAATTTATGTTTTTCTGAGATATTTGTTTCACTTATTGATCCAGGCAGAGATCTGAAATATTTGGTAGTCTATATAGACACTTTTTTATGCATATAAAGTGTATTATAGTCACATTATCTATCTTCCTTTCCACTCCCCTCCCCCCCTTTTCTCTGTTACACAGCGCATACACCATCACCTTTTTTCATTTGACACATTTTTTCTACTTAGGATAGATCACTAGGTGTCTGCAGCAGTGTCCCCTTTAGCTTAAACACCGCCCCAGTTTCACTTAGTAGGATCTTCTGACAGCGCGGGAAGTACCTCTTGTCTTTACATATTTCACCTTAAATTGCTTTATCAGTAATAGTTAAATATAGGATTTTTATCAGCTGTCCATTAAATATGTGTTTTTAGACAATTTTGTAATAGTTTAGATGATTTTTATAAATTGTTCATCAAATATATGTTTCTTTACTAATATCATTTTATATATTTTTTTTATATATCAGTTTGATCTCATAAATTATGCTATTTACATTGTGTATTGGGATATTTGTGTATATAATGTAATAGCGGTACTCGAGAGGTGCTCTGTGTACAGTGCCTTAAAATAAATAAATAAAGAAGTAATGTTTGCAGACGCAACACCGCTAAGGCATCTATAAGTGGTATAAAGTATTTATATAATCAAGTCCCCTGTGGCATTGAGTGAATTTGACAGCTTCTATGGTTTAGAGGAAGCAGGCTGAAGAACACAGAGACTTCTAATTTATGTTTATGGGGTTACTATGGAAGTGGTGAGGCAATCTGTTTAAGGGCTCAGGCTGGTCGGCTCCCCTGCCTACTGAGTGAGCCCAATCAGAGGGTGCTACGTGTCTCGGAGGGAGGAGCCGAGCATGTGATGGCACGCTGCCACCTCCACTGCAGAGAGTGTGCAAGAGCTTTTTATTTGTTATTCTTGTAAGTGGATTTTATTTTTATTTTATTTAATAAAGTTGTAACATGGGAAGCACTTAGGGCCAGATTCACAAAAGAGATACGATGGCGTATCTCCTGATACGCCATCGTATCTCCTGATACGCCATCGTATCTCTGTGATCCGCCCATCCTAACTATGCGACTGATTCATAGAATCAGTTACGCATAGCTAGCCCTAAGATCCGACAGGTGTAATTGAATTACACTGTCGAATCTTAAGGATGCAATTCTAGGCCGGCCGCTAGGTGGCGAGGCCATTGAGGTCGGCGCAGAATATGCAAATGACTAGTTACGGCGATCCACGAACGTCCGCGCTGCCCGTTGATCTAACTTTACTTCGTTTCCGTCGAGTTACGCCGCGTAAAATTAGGGCTGAGCCCTAGTTGTTCTAAGCCATGTTAAGTATGGCCGTCGTTCCCGCGTAGAAATTTAAAAAACAACGTCGTTTGCGTAAGTCGTCCGTGAATGGCGCTGGACGCTATTTACGTTAACGTCTAAACAAATGATGTCCGTGCGACGTCATTTAGCGCAATGCACGTCGGGTAATTTACCCGACGGAGCATGCGCAGTACGTTCGGTGCGGGAACGCGCCTAATTTAAATGGTACCCGCCCCATTTGAATTGGGCTGGCTTGCGCCAAGTGCATTTACGTTACACCGCCGCAAGTTTACAGGTAAGAGTTTTGAGAATCAGGCACTTACGCTGTAAACCTGCGGCGGTGTAACGTAAATCACATACGTTACGCTGCCGTGGAGCAACGTAATTCTATGTGAATCTGGCCCTATGTATCTAACTTTCCATCTGAGCAGGTCCGAATGATACTTATAGATGATCTTGTTGTTACTTTCTTGAGGTGAGCAGATTTTTTCACCTTGTGTGTGGAGGTGCACTGATCACTGAAGGAAAGAAAGTAATAGAAGACCACAATTTATGGGGAGCACTGATTTTTATTTTCATTTTATTTGGTTATTTTCTAAAGACTGTATTTTTCACATTATAATGTGAATAAGGATCCATGTACAACTTTATTGTCACGTCTATTTAATTACCGGTAGTTGCGCTGCACTATTTTAAATTTAGTTTTACATTATAGAGTGTTGTGAAATCACTGTAGAGTGTTCAGCTAGCAACATTTGGCGTAGATTATTTATTAAAATGTTTGTTTAATTATCTATACTAGGCAAGCAGTGGTGGCGCTGATTGTAACTAGATATATCTTAAATTAGGCCTGTGTGTCTCTTTTAACACACTGCAGCATGTTAATGTTAAGTTTTAAAAACCCTTTTTGTACAAGAAAGCTTCAGGCATAACAGTTTGAGAGCAAAATGATTCAAGTAAAAAGGAAGCATATGAAATTTCTGCAAAGGGAGAAAACCTTGTATAGCATTAGACTGCCATTAGGGCATCACTTTTACAAGGTTTCAGCAGTGAAGGAGTGAACGGTGCTGTGGACTGAAAATAATTATTTCATCAATGGTAGTTGTCAAGTACAAGGATTATAAAGCTGTCCTGTATGAAGCACTTTAGTCTTCATGTAGGCACATGGTGAAATGCTGCCAAAGGCTTTTCAAATAATCGTATCTAAGCAGCAATGTACTTATAATCCCAAAATAAAAGGAGTTTTAAAAATATTCTATTAAGTTTTTATTTCTGTTTGTGACCCAGTTATAAAGATGTTTTAGCATTTCATGTCCCTGTAACACAAGGACAAGAAATAGGGAGTTTGGTTGTTATTGGGAGATGAAGGCACAAACAATGAATATACTGGATTAATTAAGAGTGGTGCAGACCACTCTTCTAAGCTGAGGAAATGCAGCAGGTGGTAAAGACTCTGAGGGGATTTTGCTAAAACTGGAGCAGACAGAATCAGGAACAGCTGTCCATAGTATCCAATCAACTTCTAACTTCAGCTGATACAGTTAAGCTCTGAAAATGAAAGCTAGAAGCTGATTGGTTACTATGCACAGCTGCTCCAGATTGTTTGCTCCAGTTTTAGTAAATTCCTCCCTCTAAGTGATTACTTATCAAGTGATTACCATGATTAACCCTTCAATTTTATGTTGGGCCAGTAAAAGGAATAACGAGATGAATTTTTTTTTCTTTTAATCATGCCAATTTTCTTCTTTAGTGAAGAATTAATACACAGGCAAAACATGGAGGCACTGAGGGAAGCTAGAGGAGGAGTTTTATACCCTTCTAGTAGCTAGCATGAGATGGAGAGCTATAATTGGGATCTGCTGGCTACTAGGAGACACCCACTGGTGGACAGATGAACTACGCCCTTTAGCTCTGGGAATGACACTACCACCAGCAAGTGATCTAGGTCCTGACAGTCCTCTAACCCCCATTAAAGAGCAGAAAATTAGGTCTCCCGTCATCTGTGTCTAAAAACAACTCAAATTTATTTTAGCCAAAGTTCATCAACCAACAGGATTTCCCGCTGCCAAGTTTTGGCAACTGGCAGGGTGCCCCAGTTAAAGAATCTAATAACTGGCTCGATGTCCCACTAATTAGATTATCTAGAAGGTGCAACACTCAAACTTGCAGTTCCTCACAGCAGCAGATATCCTAAAGCTGGGATCCAATGGACCATCCAAAGGTTTAGCAATAGGGTCATTCAACAGTATCGGCACCCTGATGTCAGGATGTCTCACTGTATCTGGACACTTCACATCTGAGTTGCTAGTCTGGTTACTATAATCTGCTTTGCATTTTGACAGGCACCCAAGTCCAAGGCACTAGTTACTTGACACAAGTCCCCTAATGCACCTGGAGCTTCAGGGATTAAATCTGGGTCATGGAAAAGCTCAAAGTATTCTCTGCAAACAACTGGCTGCAAAAGGAAACCAGGCAAGGTGATAGTAATCTTGGACCAGATGGTTAACTCATACTATGCATGTGACAAACATGGAAACTCAGATGTACCAGACCCCTTAGCTGGCAGAAAATCAGCAGAGCCCTGATGAGTAGCAGGCAGAGATTCAGTCGAGTCCAGCTGGGCAACAGGCACAGGATCAGCAGAGTTCTGAACAGTGGGCAAAGGATCAGTGGTATCAGAAAGGGACCACAGGAGAAGTATCAGCAGGGTAAGGCTGGGAGACTACTTTGCAAAACATGGGCATGGTGCATAGTGGCTTTAGGCAGTGGTAAAAGACCCCACTTGGCTGAGTGAGTCAGTCTGTCCCTAGGATGGTTGGAACTTCGTAGAAAGGTTTGATTATATATTATTGCAGTAGAGAAAGGTTGGGGTACCAAGAGCCCCAAATATGAAATTACAATAGGAAGAGGCTGAGTCAAAGCTGAGCAGACGTTGATAGGCTGAACTGAGGTGGCTGGTACTGAGACAGACAGGAGGTCACCATCTGAATATAGTCCAGAACATTTTCGTTACCCTCCTAGTTCCCTAGTGAAGCTGAATTGGTTGCTATTGGCCTCAGTGTTATGTTAGGATTCAAAATGCTGGTATCCAGAAACAGCAGGGGTGACCAGATCAGTGTGGCTGTACTTAAAGGGATTGTAAAGTCAGAAGGTTTTTTATTTAATGCATTCTTTGCATTAAGATAAAAAGCCTTCTGTGTGCAACAGCCCCCTCAGCCCTCCTAATACCTATAAAAAAGAAGAGAGGGGGCACCGACCTTGTGCATTACCAAAAATAATCATTTGAATAAAGTAAAACAGCAATGATTATACTCACATACAAATATGGTATACAAGCTTATCAATGCAACAGCAATAACGATCAGTACCTCTAGAGTCTGCAACTGGAACTGAAGATGTTTGGAGGACCAGACGTTATTGCAGGGTGGCCTACGTGTTTCGAGGGAGGACCCTCTTCCTCAGAGCCAAAGTGATGAATGACTTGCCTCTTCTAACTGTCTCTATATATACACATAAATGCACCTACGTACACGCCCATATGGTAGCAGATCTTGCCACACCCATCCACCCACCTGTTTGCCGGTCGGTCCAACACTTATCCCATCGTGGCGGATGGCAGGAGGCAGACAGTGTGGTGCAGTGAGCTCCAGTCCTCTCCTCCATGGTGGCTTCCAGCTCCTCCCCTCCTCCACCTAGGCATTCAATAGGATCGCCTGGGAGGTTCAGACAATCGGGTGACCAGTGTCAAAACCCGCTTCCCGATTGGCTGGGAGGAGGATCCGTGTTACAACAGCAAATATTAATTTGCTGTTGTAACACACCTGGGTGGAATCAGAATACACTCTCTGCGACCCTTAGGGCTCTTTCACACGGGCGGACCGTTCAGATCCGCCTGCCAGTTTTTTAGGCGGACCTGAACAGGCGCTCCGTGCTCCTCTATGGAGCCACGGATGTCAGCGGTGACATGCCCGCTGACATCCGACCCGCTCCGATCCGACAAAGTGTGACGGAGGAAAAACCTACTTTTTCATCCATCTGGCGGATCAGGTTGGGTGAACACGGACAGACGGTCCGTGTTCATTCGATCCCCCCATAGGGGAGAGCGGAGAAAAGACAGGGCGGTCCCTGCACAGTGCACCTGTAATCCGCCGGCTCAGCGAGGATCAACGGAGCGATCCCCGCTGAGCAAGCGGAGGTTCACAGGGCGGATCATTACTGATCCGCCCCGTGTGAAAGGGCCTAACTCACCCTATATTGAGGCCTATTAGAGCCTCTGGCTATAAACGGTGCTTTAAAAAAACTGCCTCCCGGCATTGGAATCAATGCTTCGCTATTCTGAAAGGTGCTGGACGCATGGATAGGGGAGGCTGTCATGGATTGGGGGAGGCGGCGGCGCCCATGCGCCCTTATTGAACGGGCCACCCCTGGAGCTGTGACTCTGCTTGGGTGCCCCTCTAGCAAACTGAATAAATGATCGGCTGTGAGTCCATATACATGCATACTGAGACCCGGTGGTGTCCCTAGGGAGGGTAAAGAACAAAAATATACAGTATATGGAATGGGTATTTATATGGGACATCTCTTAATGGTATATCCAAGTCAGCAGGACTTGATACCGCAGACCTAGATAAACATTTGTACATACACATCCCTTGAAAATGCTGTTGTTTTAAATCCTATATCTAAGTAGCAAGATGTAGTATAATTGCCTGCAAAGGATTATAGTTTACAAAGTCCACCTTTCATCCCCCAGGATGTATTGAGGGAGCCTTAATGGAGCAAGAGAAAGGAGGAAAACAAAATAAATGTCCAACAGCCAAAAAATAGGGTCTGTTGAAAATTAGGCATGAACCGGTGCAAATAAATATATATTAGTAGGAAATCAGGAGGACATACTGTACACCTTTAAACCTTCCAGTGTCTAATACGGTTGATATAGTTAGGCTGGCCATTAGATCAGCAGCGTGGACCAGTCCACTGGCGGTCCGACTGCAGGGCTCTGACAGTCCAGGACATTTTCGGCAGCACTTAGGGATCCCTATGGGTTCTGGCTATCCCCCCAGCTCATGCATTACCCTGCAACTGTCGCCTATACGGACACCTCCGTTGGATGACACGATGCTGGTCTTACCAGCATCATTGGACTTTTCATCCATGTACCTTTTAAATCCCCTATTGCATGTACCAGCTCACCGCTCTTGTCCTGCCTCTTCCTGCAATCCACCAGTAATCCATCATACCTTGGCCGGGTAATATCTCACAGATCACACCGTGGTAAGTCTGTAATCCCCCCTGTCACCATCGCTGGCATTTTCCACCCTCCCCCCCCTCTTTCCTTCCCCTTTCCCTTCCCTCTTGTCTTCCCTTCCTCCTCCCCCCCACTCCCCCCTTCCCCCCCTCAAACCCCCCCCTTTTTTCCCCCCTCACATCCCCTCCCTTTCTTCTCCCTCCCCCCTCCTCCCCCACTCTCCTTCCCCTTCCCGCCTCCTTCCTGTATCCCTTCCTCCCCCCTCCCCTTTTTTCTTCTCCCTCCCTCCATTTCAGTGTTCTTTCCTTACCTTTCCCAGCTTTTTGTTTTACTTCTCACCCATTATCCCCCTCCCCCTTTCTTTCTTCTCTCTTTCTCTTTTCCTTTTCCCTCCCCCCTCCTCCCCACTCTCCCCCCTTGCTTCCTCCTTCCCCCCCCTCCCCCTGTCCTCCTTCCCTCTCCTACCTCGCCAGGATATGGTGCTTTGGGGTCTTACATGTATAGTTTTATTGGCATGACTATACACATACATTCTTTTTTACATCCAGAATTCCACGATCTATTATCCCCCTGTTCGCCGCGGGGGGAATCCCCCTGAGCCGTTCGGTTCCGTGCACTCACAATTGACCCATCGGGTAAGCCTATATTATTTATTATGTTGATTTGTACTTTCCTTGCTGATGTATATTACATGTTTTTTACTGTACCATTTATTGTATAGATTGGCTGTCCTGACGAAGCGGCATCCCCGCGAAACTAGTCGACCTTGACCAATCATGGATTTGTACAATTGTTTTGCAATTTTATATTTCAATAAATCTTTTATATTTATGTTTATTGTATTCTATGAGTACCGAGATAGTCCCCTCCAACCAATTGAGTGGGCAATGTTAGGTTTAGCTTCAGCTACTATTCCCTTGCTCCCACTCTCCCCTCTTCTCTAGGGATGAGCCGAACATCCCCCCCCCGTTCGGTTTGCACCAGAACCTTCGAACGGACCGAACGTTTGCGCGAACATTTAGAACCCCATTGACATCTATGGGACTCGAACGTTCAAATTCAAAAGTGGTCGTTTTTTCTGGAGCAGTGATTTTAATGATGCTTAAAGCGGGGGTTTACCCTAAAAAAAATTCTAACATTACATTGAGCCGAGTTGTGAGAATGACATTATGCTGACCTTTTTTATTCTCTTGCCGTACATACCGTTTTATCTATATTTTCACCGCGGCTTCCGGGTATGTAATCCTGCGGGACTGGGCGTTCCTATTCACATGCTAATTGATTGACATGCTTCCCACCGGCGCATACAGCACGTCACGATTTGCCGAAAGAAGCCGAACGTCGGTGCGCAGGCGCCGTATAGAGCCGACTCGCAGTCCGGCTTCTTTCGGCAACTCGTGATGCGCTGTATGCGCCGGTGGGAAGCATGTCAATCAATTAGCATGTGAATAGGAACGCCCAGTCGCGCAGGATTACATACCCGGAAACTGCGGTGAAAATATAGCTAAAACGGTATGTACGGCAAGAAGATAAAAAAGGTCAACATAATGTCATTCTCACAACTCGGCTCAATGAAATGTTAGAATTTTTTTTTAAGGTGAACCCCCGCTTTAAAGTAAAAAAAATAAATAAATTAAAAATTCCTTTAAATATCGTACCTGCTGGGTGTCTATAGTATGCCTGTGAAGTAGCACATGTTTAGAACTGTCCCTGCACAAAATGAGATTACTATAAAAAAAGTTATTTAAAACTGCTTGCGGCTTAAATGTAATGTCTGGTCCCTGCAATATGAAGGAAAATCATTGAGAAAAATAGCATGGGTTTCCCCCAACTCCCCCCAGATCATTACAAGCCCCTTTGGCCCTATATACTTTGAACAGCAGTATATAGGCGGTGCAAACAAGACAGGGACTGTAGGTTTGTTAAGTAGAATCTGTTTGTAATTGTGAACTGGTAATTTTTTAAAGTGTAGCTCCAGCCATAAAATCTATTTTTAAGCTTTTATGAAAACATAGAGAAGGGTTATCACCCCTGTAAACATTTGTTTTGCTGTCTGTGTGCATCTGTTGAGAAGATTGCAATTCACTTTCTGTCCCAATGACAAATTATTTTTTGAAAATTTGAGTTTTTTAGTGAAACAAGGATTGGTGATAAAGCATCAGTGGACAGGAGACACCTCTTATAGAAGAGAATTTCCCTTCCTAGGGGTATATTTCCTCTCACTTCCTGTTGTCTCCTTCCGTTTGGAGTTGTTTGTCATTTGGATGCTTGAAAGTAGGGGCCTGCCGTATAGACTCTGCATGAATTTGGGCCCTAGGTGTTGGTGTTGCCACAACACTGTAAGCCCTCACAGTTAGTCTTGGTGGGCGCTGGAACGCCCTGCTGTGTGAACTATTATATCAAGAACTGCAATTACATGCCATTGTTAAACAGTGGTAGAAAAATTGGGCCTTTGGTGCTGGTGCTGGTGCCACAAAACTGTAAGTCCTCACAGTTACTCTTGGTGGGTGCATGAATGGGCCCTGCTGTGAAATATTAGATCAAGAATTGTAATTACATGCCCCTGTTGAACAGGGGCAGAAAAATTGGGCCTTTGTTGGTGGTGGTTCTGGTGCCACAACTCTGTAAGCCCTCACAGTTACTCTTGGTGGGCATAGGAATGGGCTCTGCTGTAAATATTAGATCAAGAATTGTAATTACATGCCCCTGTTGAACAGGGGCAAACAATTGGGCCTTAGCTGGTGGTGCTGGTGCCACAACTCTGCAACCCCTCACAGATACTCTAGTTGGAGCTCAGGAATGAGCCCGCTGCAAAGTATTGCATCAACAATTGTAATTACACGCCCCTGTTAAACAGGGGCAGAAAAATTGGGCCTTGGGCACTGGTGCCACAACACTGCAATCCCTCACAGATACATTAGTTGGAGCGCAGAAATGAGTCCGCTGCAAAGTATTGCATCAAAAATTTTAATTACATGCCCCTGTTAAATAGGGACAGAAAAATTGGGCCTTAGGCACTGGTGCTGGTGCCCAGAACCAAAAATGTTCTTACAAGCTATCAGCATGATCATTGAGGAGGAAAAGGATAGTCACTCAGCATAACAGGATAGTCACTCAGCATCAGCATAGGCAGTCTTAAAGGGATCCGACATTTCAAAAAAAAATATTCAGTTACATCAGCATCAGGTGCTTGGTAGCTGGTGGTGATCCAAGCCTGACTCATTTTTATGAAGGTCAGTCGATCAACCGAGACGGTGGAGAGGCGCACCCTGTGATCGGTTACAAAGCCTCCAGCAGCACTGAATGTGCGTTCTGAAAGAACGTTGGATGCAGGAAAAGCCAGTAGCTCAATTGCGTACTGTGCAAGCTCTAGCCAGTGATCCATCCTCAAGACCCAGTAAGCCAGAGGATTTTCGGTGGGAAAGGTGTCCAAGTCTGATCTTGGCCCTAGGTATTCCAGCACCATGTAAAACAGACGCTGGCGATGGTTGCTGGAACCGGTGATACCTTGGGGCTGCGGACTAAAAAATTGACTGAACGCATCGCTCAGATGGCCACCTTCTCCACAGCTCCTTCTGTGACTGACTGAAGCCTCAGCAACACGTTGTCCAGGACCAGGATTTTGTAACCTCCCAGTATCCGGGAACGCGTTGCACAGACCTTTCTGCAAGGCCTCCCGAAGATGTTTCATCTTCTGCTCCCTCTATGCCGGCAAGATAAGGTCCGCAACTATACTCTTGTAATGTGGATCAAGGATGGTTGCCAGCCAGTAATGATCCCTCTCCTTGATAACACAAATACGAGGATCCTTCCGCAGGCTTTGCAGGATCAGGGAGGCCATACATTGTAGGTTTGCTAAGGCATTCGGTGCGGAGTCCTCTGGGTCACTGGGGACGACATGATCCGCAGCCACCTCGTCCCAGCCACGTACAAGTCCATTTGTTCCTTGGGACTGTAATTGATGCCTTGAAGACTGCTGCTGATGCTGAGTGCTAGTCCACCTCCATGCTGACACAATCTTCCTCCTCCACCTCGTCCTCTTCCTGTGTGAAAGGCCAGCAAGCAGGAACACTGTCTGGATAAAGGGGGACTCTTCCTCCCTCTGTTCTGCCTCAAGGGCCCTGTCCATTATTCCCTAAGTGTGTGCTCCAACAGGTGAATAAGAGGGACAGTCTCACTGATGCAAGCACTGTCACTGCTCACCATCCTCGTGGCCTCCTCAAATGGTGACAGGACAGTGCATGCATCCCTGATCATGGCCTACTGGCGTATGGAAAAAAGCAAGCTTCCCTGACCCTGTCTTGCTGCCATATTGGCACAGATACTCATTGATGGCCCTCTGCTGCGTGTGCACCCGCTGCAGCATGGCCAACGTAGAGTTCCACCTGGTGGGCATGTCACAGATTAGGCAGTTCTTGGGCAGGTTGTATTCCTTTTGGTCTGCCAGCCGAGCACTGGCATTATATGACCGTCAGAAATGCACACAGACTTTCCTGGCCTGCTTCAGGACGTCCTGTAAGCCCAGGTACCTGCCCAAGAACCGCTGCACCACCAAGTTAAGGACATGAGCAAAACAGGGCACATGGGTCAGTTGTCCCTGTTGCAGGGCGGAGAGGAGGTTGGTGCCATTGTCGCAAGCCACCATTCCTGGCTTAAGCTGGCATGGTGTCAACCACCTCTGAGCCTGCCCCTACAGAGTTCTGGCCCAGTGTGGCTCCTGTCCCCCAAGCACAGCAGCTCAAGCACTGCATGGCATCCATTTGCCTGCATTTCTGCATAGCCCCTTGAACGCCTACGGAGCACCGCTGGTTCCGAGGACACAGCACAGGAAGAGGCCACAGAGGGAGAAGAAGAGGAGGGGGTGGAGGAGAGAGGTGTGTCACAACCAGTAGTAGCATTTTGGAGGCGTGGTGGCGGAACAACCTCCAACACTACTGTACCTTGTCCTGCGTCCTTTCCAGCTGCCAGCAGAGTCACCCAATGCGCAGTGAAAGATAGGTAACGTCCCTGTCCATACCTGCTGGACCATGAGTCAGCGGTAATATGCACCTTACCACTGACCGACCTGTCCAGCGAGGCATGGACATTACCATCATGTGGAAGGCAGAGAGCCGGAATCGCCTTCCGTGAGAAAAAGTGGCGTTTGGGAACTTGCCACTGAGGTACCGCACATTCCACAAACTCACGGAAGGGGGCAGAATCTACCAACTGAAAAGGCAGCAGTTGAAGTGCTAGCAATTTAGCTAAGCTAGCATTCAACCGCTGGGCATGTGGATGACTGGGAGAAAACTTATTTCGGCGCTGCAGCAACTTGGGCAGGGAAATTTGCCTGGTACAATCTGCGGTGTACTGATAGATTGCCCGCAAGTACTTGGCTGTGACATACCTAATTCTACACCTTCAGTCCTATCAGTGCAGGCTTCAGAGAGGACTGAGGGTATAGTGGGGTTGGAGATCCCAGCTGATAAGGAGCAAGGGGAGTTCTGCTTTGTTCTTTGGTGTGGGTCTTAGAGGTACGCTTGCCAACGAACTGCATGGCAGGTTGACATATGTCTGGTCAAGCATGTGGTGCCCAAGCGGGTGATGTTTTGGCCACGCGAGATACACTTGAGACATATGTTGCAAATAGCAGTGTTGCGATCTGATGCACTTGTCTCAAAAAAGGCCCACACCAAAGAACTTTTGGAATAACGCTGAGAGACAGCAGCGCCCTGCACATGCGTAGCTCTGCGTTGTGATGAAGTCGGTGTGCTGCCCTTAAGCTGGCCCCTGGAGGGCATCCTGCCTCATTGGAGATGTGCCTGTGCCTCCTCCTCTCTCCTATCAGGCACCCATAGAGTCAGTGACCTCATCATCCCCTTCCTCCTCATCACTGTAGAAAACCTGGCAGTATGCTGCAGCTGGGGGAACATGACTGCCAGATTGCTGTCCTTCTTGGGCACCCCTCTTTCTCTGGGCTCACGTTACTGCCTTCCTCTTGCTGTGTACCATCATCGGAGCCTTCAAAACGCTGCGCATCCTCATGCAGCATGTACCCAACACTGTGGTCAAACAGTTCGGGGGACTCCTCAGGAGGACATGGTGGGGCTAGGGAAGGAGTGACTGATGCCATTTAGCAGAGGGAAGAGGCCACCTTGGCAGCTGCTTTGCCAGACAAAGTAGCCTGAGCCTGGGTGAGAGAGGATGAGGAGGATGAGGGCGGCTTGGTCGTCCACTCTACCAAGTCTTCGGCATGTTGCGGCTCAACACGGCCAGCTGCCGAAAACAAGGATGAGCGTGTCCCACGGCCACGTGCTGATGAGGATGCACTGTGTCCACGACCAGCACTGTTGCCTCTAGACGCAGAGCCTGCTTGCCCTCTTATCGGCTTGTGACTCTCTGCCTCTCCTTGTTGTCTCTCCAGACATACTAATGGCCTGCACACTGCAGAGGACCACGTAGCTTTAGGTGCACACTGCAAAGGACACAGGCAGTACACACACCACGTAGCTTTAGGTGCAAACTGCAGAGGACACGGGCAGTACACACCACGTAGCTTTAGGTGCAAACTGCAGAGGACACGGGCATTTATTGTTTTGATGGTGCCATGGTGGCTTCCCTGGTGGTCCAGCGTGGGGATCCGAGGGGGGCTGCGCTGATAAACAATCAGCGCGAACCCCCCCCCTGCCAGGAGAGCCGCTGATTGGCTCTCCTCTACTCGTGTCTGTCAGACGCGAGTGAGGAAGAGCCGATCAAGGCTCTTCCTGTTTACATCGTGATCAGCCGTGATTGAACACGGCTGATCACGTGGTAAAGAGCCTCTGCCGGAGGCTCTTTACCGAGATCGGAGATGCAGGGTGTCAGACTGACATCCCGCATCACCGATCGGCGCGTTGCGCGCCCCCACGGGCGGCTGTTATCCTGCAGGACGTCAATAGACGTCCAGTCAGGATTTCAGAACCACTTCCCGGACGTCAATATACCACGTGTTTGGTTTACCTTATTACCTGTCACTGTGGGAAACAATATGTGGGTCGTACCATAAGAAGTTTCACCATAAGGGTAGGGGAGCACATAGCCAAAATTAAAAAAGGATGTATGAAACATACTGTACCTAGGCACTACCTTGAACAACACAACAAAAAAATTATGGGTACGACCTTTCAGGTTATAGACCATTTCGTCCCCCATTGGAGAGGTGAGCCTAGTGTACGGGGGGTATCAAAACTTGAGGTCTTCTGGATTTACCAGTTAAAGAGTTACGTGCCTCATGGCCTTAACGTGGAGTGGGACGTCAACTCCTTTATTAACCAGTGTTGATTTATTTATAATTTTTGCATACTATTGGATGTTTATTTTTATGTACTAGGTAACATCCACTGTTTTGTGAGTAATACTCTTTCCTCATTTGCTCCCATGAGACCATCTCCAAAATATTAAATTTCAAATTCCCTTATAGCCCAGTATTATGGGATTGAAATGATTGTCATATATCATTTTTGACCACTAGGGGGCGCTCCATATGTAGGAATGGTGTGTATTTTTTGGGTGCCTATGACTTTGGTTTATGGGAATGGGTGGTGTGTAGTCACCACCTTCCACCACTAGGAGGCTCTCTATACACATCCCCTAGGCGCAGCCACTACTGTTTTCCTTTCATCCCTGTTTTAATGTCCTTATTGCCTTATGATCCTATACAGACCGATGAGTCCTCTCAGCACATTAGCATGACGCTGCGCTGTGCTTATACACGGCGACAGCGTCTGCTTAATCTCTCGCCGCTGGGCCGCGTCATGAGGGGGCGGGGCTTGTGCTTGATGGTGGCGCGCTCCGCCTGCTGTTGATCCATACAAGCGGGGAGTGGTGCTGACAGGCCAGAACCTCCTGTCACTCAGTTAGAGGACTGGCCATCGAAGGAGAGGTCTGGGTGAGGGGCGGGCGCAGATTAGGCATCATTTCCTGGCGCCTGGAACGCAGGACACAGGGAATTGAAAGGCAACCAATTGGATCAATACATTTTGTCACTTCCTGGGCACCTGGAACACAGGAAAACCGGAAGTAACGGAGATTGGAACGCACGCCAGGAATGGTGAGTGTTGGCGTCACATGGGGGCAATTAGAGGCATTATTTAAAGCGCAGGGGGGAGATGTGAGTCAGATATGCACCCCAGTCGAAGTATTTTGATACAAAACCGGTCGGGCATCTGATCATATCCACCCTAACTGCGCACAGTCTGCTCCACCTTCTCTGAAGTTTGTGTGCTCTGATGCTGTGATTGTTTTGCAGTGTTGTCCATTTTCTTGGTGTGATATTATTTTTTCTGAGACCCACTTTGAGATTTTTGGGATCATGTCGTTTTGTGAAGTTTTAAATAATTTTTTTACGCGATGAGGAGGTGTCTCTTCTCTCCTTTTATTTTTACATTGATACATCGGATTCCCTGGAACATTACCATCATCATCACAAGTTCCTGGTTCCTGGCTTGATCAGCGTGGAAAGGTCCTGCTGGAAAGTGCATCAGGAGTGTCCGGAGGGTTACCCTGGTAAGGCAATCGGCCTACACAAGCCTTGAGGACCCCCCGCTGTATGGTGAGATGTGGGTCTACATCATCCGGTAAGGGCAAAATCTATTTCTACTACTGATCATTTCTGGGGATGAGATACCACTGACCAAAAGATTGATGTTCCTTTTGGACTGTACAACCATAAGAATAGAAGTCACCTATATGCAAGAAATGGGACTATCTGTTTTATGACATTCATTGTCCATTCCACACACCACTTGCACTTTATGAATATCACAGTCATTTGTTTTTATTCATGTGTGTATTTTTCTTCTCTTTTGTGTGATTTTTTCATTCCAGCTGGTCTGGGATATTTTTTGGGTTGTTATACCCAGATTTTCACAAGCCCTATTGGTCTAGGGATTCACCCTACTGACCCCTAGTACCGAGGAGGATAATTTTGTCATTCCTTGTGTACTCACTGTTCACTAACACTGACTTTGTTGAGTCTATATGGGATATTGCCCAACAGGGCATATTTGTTCTTATTGGCGCTGCACTTTTTCTTTATATCTTGTTTCACAGTTTTTCCATGTTGTGCTGGCAGCCTTACATTTTTTGATTTGCACTTTGTTTTATTATCACATTGTATTATAGCGCAGTATTTTTTATTTTATATTTTTACACCTACATTTGCAAATTACAGAGCCTTTTATTTAAACTTAAACTTTTTTATCTTAAACTTTTTTATCTTTTCTATAACGTCAACATTTTTCTATCTTTCAGGGAACATGCAGGAATGTTAAAATAGCAGTATACTTTCTGATATGTGAATTGTCTAGGAAATGCATTGTCCACAGCCTCATAGTTGTAAAGCTACAATGTTGTGAGATCATCAGAGTGTAGGTGTCTATAGTTTGTTGTATACCTCCTCTCTCCCCCCCGACTTCCGCCCGGAGGATATGACGGATCTTTTGGATCGTATAGCTCTCGGGTGGTTGTCGAATGGGGAAAGGAGGGCATTGGTTGGCTCTATCAGGGTTGAGGAGATTATGGAGGTTATACGCACATTTCTGGGAGAAAAGGCACCAGGTCCAGATGGAATTCCGGTGGAATTCTATAAAAAATATGGAGCGTTGATGGCCCCCAGACTAGCAGAAGTATTCACAGGAGGGCTATTGAAAGGGACCCTCCCAGATTCAATGAAAGAGGCACATATAACATTAATATATAAGGAAACTAAAGATCCAAAATTATGTTCATCCTATAGGCCAATAGCATTATTAAATATTGATCTTAAAATATTGACAAATATATTAACATTAAGATTACAACCCCTGTTAAGAAACATTATAGACGCAGATCAGACAGGATTTATGCCACAGAGAACAACTGATGTTAACATACGTAGGCGCTATACAAATATACATAGCCATCATATTCAGGAGGGATCCAGGACGATGGCCTCGTTGGATATAGAGAAGGCCTTCGATACAATCGAATGGCCTTTTCTGTGGGAAATACTTAGAAGGATGGGATTCCCATTAGTATTTATTAAATGGATTCAAACAATATATGGGAGACCCAAGTCAGCGGTCAAATTGGGAGGAAAATTATCGTCTTCTTTTCAGTTGTACAAAAGTACGAGGCAGGGATGCCCTCTTTCTCCAGCACTCTTTGCAATAGCGATAGAACCATTGGCAGAGGCCCTTAGGACGTCGCAAAATATTCAGGGACTGCTTGTGGGGGGGCTGGAGGAGAGAGTGGCCTTGTACGCAGATGATATTTAGCTTTTTTTGAGAGACGCGGGACCATCTCTAAATGGAGCTGTAGGATTACTAAATACCTTTTCACTTTTTACAGGGCTTAAAGTGAATTGGGGTAAGTCCCTATTGTTCCCTATTGATCAGGGAGCACAGGATACAGCTGCCCCAAATCTACTATTGAAATGGGTGACGGAATTCAAATATCTCGGCATAATTATATCTAGACAGGTTAAGGATTTCCGAGTTATGAATTTAGACCCAGTGGTACAAGAGTTAGGAAAAAAATAAAAAAATATGGGAAACACTGCCTTTGTCACTACTGGGACAAATACCTTTAGTGAAGATGAAGATCCTGCCCAAATTGTTGTATATATTCAGGAATTCTCCACAATGGCTGCCAAAAAGTTTTTTTACACAGTTACACGGAATGTTCTCTACATTCATATGGGCAAATAGACCAGCCAGAATTAAACTAAGTACACTCATGAGACCGGCAACACAGGGAGGGTTGGCCTTTCCAGATCTCTATAGGTACTATCTAGCCACACAGCTGGTGACGGTAGGGAGATGGTTGAACCCTAATGGGTTTGACTCCGCTACTATATTAGAAGCAGCAGTGGTCCAATCAGTGGAGGCACTGCAGGGGCTGTTGTATAGGGCCCCTGCAGTGCCTCCACTGATTGGACCACTGCTGCTTCTAATATAGTAGCGGAGACAACGGTTAAGATTTGGAAAGCTGTTATAAGAAAAGAAGGATACTCCAATACAAAGTTATCCCCAAATACCCCATTGTGGAGAAATCCTGAGTTACCACATTTGGATTACATTCAGGATCCAGGAGCATGGACTAATTATGGAGTAAAAAGGATATCACAAGTACTACAGGGGGAGAAATTCTATACATATGCAGAAATGAGGCAGTTATGGAAGCTTGCTGAGAATTATGGGCCAGATTCACAAAAGAGATACGACGGCGTATCTCCTGATACGCCGTCGTATCTCTGTGATCCGCCCATCCTAACTATGCGGCTGATTCATAGAATCAGTTACGCATAGCTATCCCTAGGATCCAACAGGTGTAATTGACTTACACTATCGGATCTTAAGGATGCAATTCTAGGCCGGCCGCTAGGTGGCGAGGCCATTGCGCTCGGCGTAGAATATGCAGATGACTAGTTACGGCGATTCCCGAACGTCCGCGCTGCCCGTCGATCTAACTTTACGTAGTTTCCGTCGAGATATGCCGCGTAAAATTAGGGCTGAGCCCTAGGTGTTCTAAGCCATGTTAAGTATGGCCGTCGTTCCCGCATCGAAATTTAAAAAACCACGTCGTTTGCGTAAGTCGTCCGTGAATGGCGCTGGACGCCATTTACGTTAACGTCTAAACAAATGACATCCGTGCAACGTCATTTGGCGCAATGCACGTCGGGTAATTTTCCCGACGGAGCATGCGCAGTACGTTCGGGGCGGGAACGCGCCTAATTTAAATGGTGCCCGCCCCATTTGAATTAGGCGGGCTTGCGCCGAGCGGATTTACGTTACACCGCCGTAAGTTTACAAGTAAGAGCTTTGTGAATCAGGCACTTACGCTGTAAACCTGCGGCGGTATAACGTAAATCACATACGTTACGCTGCTGTGGAGCAACGTAATTCTTTCAGAATCTGGCCCTATGTTTTTAGATACATGCAACTTATCCATGCTTTGTCATCCCAATTCCCGGGAGGAACCCCACAATTAATAGAATTGGGTTTGGAACAAATGGTAAAAAAGGGAAAAGTCCATTTCAACCATATATGCATATTTAATAAAGACTACACCTCCAGATATAAGTAAAGTAAGCGGAAATTGGAGAAGAGACATTCCAAATTTGGTGGAGGAGGATTGGGAGGAAGTATGGAGGTTTCCATTTCAGATCTTGGTATCACTCCTAGATAAATTAATACAATTTAAAATAGTACATAGAAATTATTATACACCATATAAGTTACATAAGTTCTCCCCATTAAAACCTCAAAATTGTTGGAGATGTGCAGATATGCCAGGTAATTTTATGCACATATTTTGGTCATGCCCGAAGATAGTAGCATTTTGGAGAGAGGTCCTGAGAGTGATTGCTATAATAACATCAATAGTTCTGGAACAGGAGGCAGAAATCTGCCTGTTAGGATTGGTAAAAAAAGATAACATGTCTGTGGTAAGGAGAACACAACTGGGTTTATTATTATTTTATGCTAGAAAGGTGATAGGGGCAGATCCACAAAGCAGATGCGCCGACTTAACTCGAGATACGCGGCGTATTTAAAATGTATTTAAGATTTTAAGATACGCCTTAAAATCAGGTTTTTCCGTCCTACCTAAAATAATTACACCGGCGCTTCTTCGTGCGCAAATTACGCTAGACACGCTGCTGTTTTGATAGGCAAAGATGCAAATGAGGGAGATAAGGCGATCCACAAAATTAAGTGTGTGCGCCGTAGATTACGCCCTGTGCGCTTCTGTTAGTTTCATGGTGTAAAATTACACTTTATAAAAGCAGCCTTAAAGCGGAGGTTCACCCATAGAGAACACATTTTCCCCTTAGCTTCATGCTCGTTTTGTCTAGGGGAATCGGCTAGTTGTTTTAAAATATGACCTGTACTTACCGTTTACAAAATGCATCTTCTCCGCCGCTTCCGGGTATGGGCTGCGGGACTGGGCGTTCCTTCTTGATTGACAGTCTTCCGAGAGGCTTCCGGCGGTCGCATCCATCGCGTCACGATTTTCCGAAAGAAGCAGAACGTCGGTGCGCAGTATAGAGCCGCACCGACGTTCGGCTTCTTTCGGCTACGAGTGACGCGATGGATGCGACCGTCGGAAGCCTCTCGGAAGACTGTCAATCAAGAAGGAACGCCCGCTCCCGAAGACCCATACCCGGAAGCCGACGGAGAAGATGCATCTCGAAAACGGTAAGTACGGCTCATATTTTAAAACAAATAGCCGATTCCCCTAGACAAAACGAGCATGCAGCTAAGGGGAAAAGAGAAAAAAAAAACGAATTGGGTGAACTCCCGCTTTCATGCCGTGTAAAGGTCAGCTAAAGCAATACCATTAAGGAAGAGCTGAGCACACACACTTGCTGGACTACAATCTGTATGCCAACATGCCAGGGGCATCCATGCACATAGCTAGACTAGTGACTTCAGTAATCAAGGGTACCCCCTCTTCTGAGGGAACAGCAGTCAGGAGACGCCTCACAGAATGCATCTTTGCACAGTAAACACACACATTAATTATGTCACAATGAGAATGCATGAATGCACACCCACTGTGGTCCCTAGCACAGACACATCACATGCACATCTAATTGGATTAGATCCAAGTACCCCCACCCCCCCGGTACTTGGGAGCAGTAACGCCCCGTCACGGCTCCAATTCTGTTACTGTGCATTCATACACCATTCAGGGACCTGGGATCACTTCTCCCTGGTCCTGGGGATCCCTACTCCACCAAAACTGAGGGTGACACCCTTATTTAATCAGGAATGCCACCCCCACATTCACACATCATTCACACACATAAACCAAACCATAAGTACAGTATACTAAACAAAATCATAAAAATAAAAAAACAAAAGTACCCCTGCAAAATTAATTGCGGCCGCGATTGCTACGCCTGGGCCGCCCACAGGCACGGACACGGCCACAGCCACGGCCAACCGGAGGATCTTCATGGGGGGGTGTGAGCAGGGGAGGGAGTATCTTCATGGGGGGGTGGGTGAGCACGGGAAGGAGGAGCCTCCCCTGGTGTCTGTCCTCCTGCTGGCCTGCCCTCCAAGGCCACGGCTATCCTTGTGAGACAGAGTGAGGGCAGCCGTATTGGCCTGGCCAGCCCGGGTATTGTCCTGCACAGCCTGGGTCAGGGCAGTCACCTCCTGGGCCACGCCTGTTGTGGCGGTCTTCAGGTCCCACAAGCATGTGATGACCGCCAATGAGTTTGTGGCCCCATCACTGAGTGACTCCTTCATTGAACCCAGGCTGTGCTCCATCTGGGTCAGAGTCTCTTTTATCTGACCCAGATGGCGGATCTGCCGGGCATTGTCCTTCTGCAGACTGGCCGGCAGACGCTCGGCCACCCCCTGGTCTCCTGGGTCGCCATCCTGCCTGCCGCTGAGGCTTGTGGCCCTGGAGGAGGGGAGAGAGTGACCCCTGTGGGTTGAGGCCTGTTGGGGGAGGAGTGGGAGGGGCTACCCCTGATGGTGGCCTGACTGCTGCCAGCCTCAGGGGTAGCCTCAGGGGTAGCCTCAAGGGTCAACATATCCGTGGCCAAAAGGACTTCCCTGCCAATCTGCATATCTTCTTCCTCCTCCCCCTCATCCTCCTCCCCCTCATCCTCCTCATGAGGGGAGGTTTGGCCACTCCCCTCCCCTGGGGAATCCTGCCCTTCTTGGGACTCATCAGCAGCCTCTTGTCCTTGGGGTGGTGCAGCAGCCTAGCCTGATGGCCCAGCAACCTCCTGGTCATCTGTGGAGGACACAAAACAATCACAGGTTTGAGGATCCACACACTTGGCACATCTTCCCTTCCCCCACCCACACATGCTAATCAGCAGATAGAAAAACCAAAAACTTACCTGGCCTCACAGGAACATCTGATTGATATCCACGCAGGCCCACCACCTGCTCTGGGTGGAAACACCGGGCCACTGCCCATTCCTCCTCACTCAGCCGGATGGGGCAGGGTCCCCCTCCTCCAGTGCCCGTGGTATGGGCATTGATCCTGGCCACCTTGTTACGGACCACGCTCTTAAGATTGTTGATCTTCTTTTGGATGCCAGCAGGGGTCCTCGTCTCCCCCCCCCGCCGCATTTATCTGATCTGTAATTTTTTTAATCATCGCCTTCCTTTGGGCGGAGGAGGTGTTCCGGCTATCAGGGCCATGCAAATAACGCCTATATAGGACAATGGCCCGAGCAAGTATTTGCTTCTCTACCAGAGTAAAATTGAGCTTCCTGCGCTTGGGTGCCATCACAGACACCACTCAGCAACAAGAATAAACTCACAGGACAAACAAACAAAAATAATCACAAAACAAACAAAAAAACTCACAGAAGAAACACACAAAAAGCAAAACACACAAGCAGACAGCTACTACAAATTCAAAAACAAACACACAAAAAACAAACACAAAATACACTCAGAAAAAAACAAACAGAAAATACACTTAGCAGAAACAAACACCAACTACAATCTAATACTCCTCCAAAACTTTTCTATCACACACAACTCACCAAGAAACGTTCAGAGCAGAAGCAACTTGCTCTAGGAAGGGTAACACAGGGATATACTTTTGCAAGGGAAGTGTGTTTGTCTGGGGCTATTTATACACAGGGCGATCCTGAAACTAAGTACGCTTGGCCTTTTACCTATCTCACTGATTGCGCCAAGCCAAGTTCTGCACATGCCCAGTGAGCAGCAGATTCGTGCGCGAATGCGCAGTACGGCTGGCCCTTCATTTGCATGGGGTCATGGCTCATTACAATGAAGCACGCCCACTTCATTCCCACTTGCAATAACCCCGCCTTACGCCTCAGGATTTAAGTTACGCTTGCGCAATTTTGTGCGCAAATGCGCTGTGGATACGGCACTTACGACACCAAATTAGGGCGCCGTAACTTAAATGACATAAGTTTTGAGTAACTTAATTTGCGCCGCTGGCTGTGGATCTGGCCCATAGTTCTTAACTGGAAAAAGGCAGAAGCCCCCTTGGTAGGACAATGGAAAAATTTAGTAAATACGAATCTGCCATTGTATAGGGAAACATACTGTAATAGAGGTCACGGGGGGAAATATAAGAGAGTATGGGAAAGCTGGATAGAAAATCCTATGACAGCTTCAGGTTAAAATAAGGTCTAAGGGGAGGATAACCACACCATGGAATAAAGGAAGGGAGGGAGAAGAGTGTAAAAGGTATATGAGTTAGATGAAATGAATGTGAAATGGAATTTTAAGGAGGCTCCAGAAGAGAGCAGATATGTGTTAAATGTATAATGTAAATGTAGTGTATATGTGTATGTATGTTTACTTCTTTTTGTATGGGGAAAAAATGAAAAAATCAATAAAGAGATTTTGAAAAAAAGAGTGTAGGTGTCAGATTAAATGATATAACTACTATCCTGCTCATTGGCCTTACAAGACAGGAAGCTGTACCCGAAGAATTGCTAAAAACTCAGTTTTAAGCAATATTGGTAACTAGTCCCTTGCCAACTGCCTACCTTTTTCGAGCACAGGTCCTTTAGTTTAGGTCCCTTTTAAGTTATATTTTTAAACTTAATTTGCCCTGATATATATTTATAGTACAGTCCATATAGCATATCGAGACTGCAGAGCTGTTGAAATAGCAAAGAGCAATCTTCTGTTCTTTAAATAAACTGTAAATAGTCTAGATGTGTTGATTACAACTACATCCTGCTTTTCCATTCTCTCATCTTTTTATGTGCTTTCTGTTCTCTTATTGGATCATTTCTATTCATCATCGGAATGAATCATTGTTGACAGGCTGTTTATTTTATTCGGTGTGGCTGATTAATCAACGTTTCTAAACAACTTGGAAAATTCTGTATCAAAAAACAACAAAACTCAAAGCAATAACATTCATAAATTCATAGAAAATGGCTTCCTGCTGAGAAACCCATTGCATGATATTACAGTAATTCATTTCACTAAATTGGGTAATTTCATGTTTATCTTTATATTTATGGGAAAAAAACACATAATAGCCCATTACAAAGGCAGCAGCGATTGTCTTCTATAGGTCATAATCCACAAATGGATGAATGTTTGGTAGCCCTGTTTGCATTATAAATGACTGTCTAATGTTCTAACAAGCATTCATTATATAAGAGAACTGTAATGTAATGTATGAAAACTATGCAGAACATTTATTATTTGACTCCATTTGAAAACCTATGGATGTCTGTACACTGACATTTACATTAAAATAGGTTAATTATGTCAACATTGTAACTACATGTATATCTCTAAGAAATTAAAGGATATCTAAAGGTTTGTTTAAAAAACAAAACAAAAACAAAAAACATATCATACTTACCTCCTCTGTGCAGTTGGTTTTGCACAGATTGGCACCAATCCTCCTCTTCTGGGGTCCCTCAGCGGTGCTCCTGGCTCCTCCTCTTTTCGAGTGCCCTGTTGGAGAGCCACTCTCCCTCGTGGCACTCATGCAGGCATGCTCCTGTGTCCTGCTGCTGCGTCTATTAATACAGACCGCAGGACTCCGCATAAAAATACACTATAATTAAACCACTTCTTTATTTGTAGAGGCAGAAAACATGACCTGTTAGAAATTCCTGCAGACTGGAGTTGGGAAACACTGGTACAGACCTTAAAGTGATTGTAAATGACCGCCTTGTTAATCAACATATTCAGTTTAACCAGTTCCATACCGGGCCTATTTTGGCACTTCTCTCCTACATGCATAAATCATAATTTTTTTGTTAGAAAATTATTTAAATTATTTTTTTTAGCAGACACCCTAGGGAATAACATGCTGGCCATTGCAACTTTTTATCTCGCACAGTATTTGTGCAATAATTTTTTAAACGCCTTTTTTTGGGGGAAAAAACAGTTTTGTGAATTAAAAAATAACAACACAGTAAAGTTAGCCCAATTTTTTTGTATAATGTGAAAGATGAAGTTACGCTAAGTAAATAGATAGCTAACATGTCACGCTTTAAAATTGTGCACACTCATGGAATGGCTCCAAACGTCAGTACTTAAAAATCTCCATAGGCGTCGCTTATTTTTTTTTTACAAGTTACAAATTTAGAGTTACAGAGTAGTGCTAGAATTGTTGCTGGCGCTCTAACGCACGCGGCGATACCTCACATGTGTGGTTTGAACGGCGTTTACATATGTGGGCGGGACTTACGTGTGTGTTCGCTTCTAAACGCGAGCTACCGGGGATAGGGGCGTTTACATTTTTGTTTTTGTTTATTATTATTTTATTTTTTATTTTACTCGATTTCTTTTATTTTCACACTTATTTTGTCTTTTTTTTTTTATCACTTTTATTCCTATTACAAGGAATGTAAACATCCCTTGTAATAGGAATGTTTGTGACAGGTACTCTTTATGGAGAGATGCAGGGTCAATAAGACCCCACATCTCTCCTCCAGGCTGGTAAGCATTAGATCGTGAAAACAAATTCACTGATCTAATGCTTTCAGCCGCGATTGCGGCTGTGTTTACATTCCAGGACCCGGGCGTGATGTCATAACATCGCGCCCGGGCCTCCGACGATCATAGAGATGACTGGTGACCATCTGGTCACCAGTCTACTCTATGGTCTCCGGGTCTCCGATGGCAAAGGAGAGCCCGGAGAAGCACCGGATGGCGGCGGGAGGGGGGGCGTCCCCTCCCGCCGCCTATAAGAACGATCAAGCGGCGGAACCACCGCTATGATCGTTCTTATGGTGCAGGGATTCGCTGGCTGAAGAGATGGATATCTGGAAGATGCCTGTAGCTGCAGGCATCATTCAGATATCCCCACTGAAAGTCCAGGACGTCATATGACGTCCTTGGGCGGGAAGTGGTTAAAATAGAAATGAAAGGCAAAATATTGAATAAATCCCCCAACAAAAGAAAAACACACTATAAATACATTTCCCCCCTTTATTTTTATAAGTGATCACATTCTCTTTGTTCTAAGCTGCATTAGAGCAGGGGGGAGAAGCAGCAGTACACTGAGCTTGTCAGTGAATGGCTGTGCAGTGGAGGCGTGTCTGGACAAGTCTCATCATTGGAGGAGAGTACACTGAGTTCCCAGCATAGATGTGGAACTGATGTGGTGTGCTCTCCTGCTTAGTGTGGTCAGTTTTTTTTATAGGAAAGCAGATGGGCTGGCAGAAACACCAGTGATTTCACCAAAGGAAGCAATACATAGAGAACAGCATACCTTTTCATACAAGTACATGGTGCAGCAGGCACATATCAGGAATATAAAGGGGAACAACTGCTTTAAAACAGACCTTTAAGACCATTGATAAAAACAATTGTTTCACAAATTAGACATCTTCCTACAGTAACAATATTCCAGTAGTTAATATTGGTATTTAAATGTATTATTATGCAGAAGTAAAAATATATGAAAATGTAGCAAATTTCATTTCAAATCATTTCAAAGTGACTAAGGGCTATCTATGCATATTTCTTGATAAAAATGAACAAAGCAATGCAGATATTGCTTCATGAAAGGAGGTTTATCACATCAAACTGTAAAAGGCTGCAGAGACAAGTGTTTTTCCTCACTTGACTTGTATTACATGTTCTGTATGCCTAATATGTATTCTTAGCTCTACCTCATTGCAGAGCTTCTTATGATCCACCTCCAAACTGCAGTCCAATTCTAGCTTGGATGCAGAGCACAGGGTATGTATTCATTTCATACAAAAAACAGTGATGCAGAAAAATGTGCAGCAGAGGGTGGAAAAACAATGTGATGGACATTTAAAGAATTCACACAGGCTGAAAATCAAACAATTTTTGAACACTGAATGATTTTTTTCAGAAGCACATGTACTGTTTCTTTCTATTTTGAGAGGTAAATAATAAGCAACTGCTTCATAGCACACACATTTCCTATAAAGATATATATATATATATATATATATATATATATATATATATATATATATATATATATATATATATATATATATATATATATAATTTATTTATTTTTGCTCAAGGATTGAAAAATTTATAGCACGTTCGGGAAACTGCATGATCCATTTATACATGTCACTTCTGATATTTTTCTGCAAATGATGGTGTTTTCTAGACATATCAAATTTCTATAACAGGGTCATCATTCATATCTTTGAATTGATTTTGATTTACAGAAATAGTCATTTTATGGCAGTTCGCTAAAATCATCCTACCATGTAGATTCAAATTTAGAAAAAGTATATAAAAAAAACACAAATCCTCCGTGCACCTTTTTTAAGCTCCTAGAAGCTGTTGGTAGCATTTTCTTTTAGCTCCTAGAAGCTAAATGGTGTCCATTCACACTATAATAGGCTATCAAGCCCTGTACACATGGCCGGGAATCCTGTCAGGAAAAAAAATGACGGTTTTCCCGAAGGGTTTCCTGGCAAGCGTGCCGTGCATACAGACGGCCATTCAAGAACGCGGTGACGTCGTCGACTACAACGAGCCTGCGTTCGTCACATTCAAAGCCGTCGCCACCATCTTGCTACACCCCACAGTAAACTTGTATGCTACCGCGTGCGTGCTGAACTCTTATCGAGCATGCGTGGGTTTAGCATGGAACAGGCAAGCATACAGACAACCGGTTTTCTCTGCATCAAACACTCTTCTTCGGAATCCCGACAGTAAAATAGAGAGCAGTTTCTCAATTCCTGTCTGGAAAACTGCTAGGGAGCATACACTCAGCCGGGAATCCCGGCCAAATGGAGATTTTCATTGTGACTCCAGAGGGGACATGTCGTGTTGGTGATCTGTGCTGTTGCCCACTGCTGTCAGTGTCACTGTGAAAGTCAATTTCATGTGTGCGTGCCGCCCATTCTAATTTCTTGCTCTCCTGTCCCTAAGCTACTTACTTACTATATCAAAAATAAAATAAGATTTTTTTTGTATTTCTTAATATCTACCTTAAATGACACTTCTAATTGCATATTGTACTTATTTGTAGCCTATATACTAAAATTTGTACTTAAAACTGTAGTTTTGTAACTTTTGGAAATGCCAGTAAAAACTTGGCTGTGCCAGTAAATTTTGTGTTTCATGTCAGTAAATTGCAATCTGGTTGGTTGGCAACACTATAAGACAGAAAAAAATTGCGCAAACCATATGTGAAAAATATATAAGAGAAAAGCTGCGACTCAAAAATGCTGTACAACATCAAAAATACATAGGAAAAGGAGTGGAGTCGCGCTGTATAAATCAGGACAGAGAATTGCTTATTATCCAATAAAGTGACATGGACACAATACAAGGTAAATATCAAATCAGCATACAGTGAATATCATATATATATACACAAAATGTATGTAAAATCAAAAAATTAAAAAAATTGAAAAAATAATAAAGCAAAGTCCGATAATAGACGAAGGCAAGGATAGTGAGCCCAAAGTGTAAAATGGATCCACACACGGTGCAGTTGATGACAAACAAGAGCCTCCACCACCATCAAACACTGACCCTTACCAGAGACAAAGATCTCAAGGAGATCAAACACAGCAGAAGTACAGGAGTGACATCCGTCATCCACATTAAAGGTGTAAACTGTAACATCTGTCAGGTATGATCAGCCAGGTATTCGCCAGTATCCCAATCACACACAGGGTAACGATACTCTTCCTATATTGTCCTATGATTAATAGGTCTAAAGCGCTTGGCATTTTTGGAGAGGTTTTGATCCTCCTCTTATCTCCTCCTGGTCTGTTTTCCCCCAATGGTGCTTAGCAGATATCACAATCGGAGGTTATGGGTTCCTTCAAAAGCTTTTAAATGGGTTCCATTTAGTAGATATTGCCCTCTTGCCCATCCGATTATGTCACTTGCGCATGCACATTTCCATTTGCAGACACTGAACACTAATTGTGCCGTTGATGTGTAGAGCAAGGTGTCGTAGTGATGTATGCCTTACTCCATGGCATTGTAGTATATTCCCAGAATGAGTCAATCAATGTCAGGCGACTTGGAAAAAATTCAGCTGGTTAAAACATGCAGTATGAATCAAAATATCGGAAGTGTATGGTGACAGCGATGTCCGCCCGACCGGTTTCGTTATAGAACGTCGTCTGGAGCGTGGTTGGCAACACTGTCAGGCACTGATATTGGACGAGAAGGCCTGACTCACAGTCTCTGCTCGAATTCATCCCAAAGGTGTTCTATTGGGTCAAGGTCAGGACTCTGTGCAGACCAGTCAAGTTCCTCCACCCAAAACTCGCTCATCCATGTCTTTATGGACCTTGCTTAGTGCATTGGTCCAAATCATTTGGTGGAGGGGGATTATGGTGTGGGGTTGTTTTTCAGGGGTTGGGCTTGACCTTCGTTCCAGTGAAGGTAACTCTAAAGGTGTCAGCATTCCAAGACATTTTGTACAATTTCCTGCGCCAAACATTGTGGGAACTGTTTGGGGATGGCTCCTTCCTGTTCCAACATGATTGCCCACCAGTGCACAAACCAAGGTCCATAAAGACTTGAATGAGCAAGTTTGGGGCGGAGGAAATTGACTGGCCTGCAATCCGATAGAA
This sequence comes from Rana temporaria, assembly GCF_905171775.1. NCBI lineage: Eukaryota > Metazoa > Chordata > Amphibia > Anura > Ranidae > Rana > Rana temporaria. Next base: position 345,178,174 of record NC_053489.1, on the reverse strand, counting down.
CATCTTTGGGATGAATTAGAGCGCAGACTGCAAGCCAGGCTTTTTAGTCTAACATCCCCCAAGACCTCACAAATGCGCTTTTGGAAGAATGGTCAAGTATTCCCATAGACACACTCTGAGTCCTAAACCTTGTGGACAGCCTTCCCAGAAGAGTTGAAGCTGTTGTAACTCCAAAGGGTGGACCAACCTAATATTGAACCCTAGGTAGGCGTCCCAATGCATTTGACAATATTGTGTGTGTGCGCGTATATCTATCTATATATATATATATATTTTTTTTTTTTTTTCAATCTGCAGTACTGTAATTTTCTGTAAAATGCAATGCAATATGACAACCTGGAGGTATTCTGTATACAGATAGTCTACAGCACACCCCCAGAAATATAATTTCTTGCTTGTGTGTTTGGTTCACTGATTTACCCAGAACTCTGTGCTAAGATAAAAGTCTGATTTTGGGCATCCCCTGCAACAAAATTTGTATTTTTTGATGAGTTACTCTCAAAAGGAAATCATGTCCAAAGGGATGCAGACACTGTTACTTTCCTCATTAGAACCCTGCAAATGCAGCAGCTGATTGAGAATTATGAAATCACTCCCAATCACATTCACTTGGCACATGGACACAGACCAATAAGCAGCTATGTCCTCAGAAAAACAAAGGTAGGAATCTGCAACAAAGTTGGCTAAAATCCCTGCAATGTACTGTACATAGATCACTCAGAGGGGGATGCCTTTTTTTATCAGAAATGTGGACATTCTCTTTAAGTGAGGGTATTGAAAGTACACACACTTTAAAACACTGACCTCACTACTGTGGAGCAATTTATTCTTAAAGATCACAAAATAAACATTGAACTTGGGTTGCAGTCTCTAAAAAGATTACAGCATCTGCCTTTTTTTCTCTAGTAGGCTGGTGAACTGCCAGAATATGCAAGGGAAAATGAGCTGCCATTTCTGTGCCTCTGTTTAATCTTTAGGAAGAGTTACTTCAAATATCTATAGCTACAGAAGTCTGGAATGGCTGCAATGAACCACATGTATACTCAAAAAGATTGCTGGTGATTTATTCCAAAGATTAAAACAGTACAAATTTGAATGACAACGTTACCACAAGGCTGTAAGGCTGGATCAGGCACTGATGGATCACTAGGATCGACCGGGACAACCAACAAAGGGACACCGACCATGGAAAGCCACAAGGACACGCCAGCTGTAGTGTTTGGTGTATAGAGCCGAACCTGCTTTATGAGCTCACTATAAAAGGTGGGGTGGGGGGAGAGAGGGAACATGACAGCTATGGTTTCAGTGTTTTGTAAGCTATGGTATGGAATGGATAGGAAAAGCTGACAAGCTCCATGTGCAAAGATTAAAGTGGAAGTAAACTCCCATCTCTGACTTTTACCTATAGGTAAGCCACTAATAAGGCTTACCTATAGGTACTGTAAAATATATTTTCTGTAGATGCAGAGAGTCGGCGAACCTGTAAGTAAGACGGTTGAAGATGGAAGCCCTGTCAACAGTGACAGCTCGACGCTGTAAGGGCTATGTTCTAAGGTAAGTTTCACATAGTGTGCTGGTATAATAAAAGGCATACATTATAACCTTGCCTTGGAGACTTAAAAAATAAATACAAATTTTCGTCAGTTTACTACCGCTTTAAAGTTTGAAACAAAAGAGCTTGCAGTGAAAATTAAAATATAGTTTCTGAGATTTGTCATTTATTTGGGGGTAATTTTTATGTTATGCTGATAAGGCCCCTCTATTTTTTAAATTAAGGCATCCCTTAACAGAAAAGATACATTTTGAGTTTTTAGATATATTTTTTTTACCATACACTAGGTGGCCCTGTAATCCCTAATTAAAAATAATCATGCTGCTGGTTAATTTTTACACAGCTGTATAAAAACTTTAGCTTGTGCTCATTGTCTCTAGTAAATTTGGGCTTAGCCTTGCTTATTAAAATTGTCCTGATGCCTAAATTTAGTAGAATAGGGCTAGTGGCAGGACAGTTTTGAGCATCAGTGAGAACATGGATAGCCTTGGTAAACTGATGGATAATTGCCAGTCAAAGAAGGCCTGTTACCATTTGATTAAAAAGCATGTGTCACCACTAAAATTACCTGAAAATATATTTTTTTCCATCTGAAATTAATGCGAATGCTGCGAGCTAGGCCTGTTTGTTTTTGATCTGGGGGCAGGGAATAGTTAGTGTAGCAGTGGATGTGACTGACATATACTTCAGTTTGGGCGCCTCCCCAGCTTTCAGTGAGAATGTTCTGGAAGAGGGGCAGGCTGAGAGTTAGAGTACATGTGCGGAGCCTAACCAATTTCCAACTATTTTTGGAAGGGGGCAGGCCTTCGACATATACTCAGTCAGCCTGCTGAATTGAAAGATGGAGTGCTAGACTGCGTGCTGGAGAGGCACCCCCTTCAGCGGAGGAGCTTGAGAGCTGGGGTGGAGCCTCTTCTTACAAGGTCATGGAGAGGTGTCCTGGAACAGGGGCTGGATGAGCAGTTGTTCCTCACGGTCTGAGTAAATCTTTCAAGATGGACTCAGGGCAGGAGTCGGTGAGTGAAGCACAGTGGAGATATGGAAGAGGCATGCCAGGGGAGCTGGGTGCAGAGCCATAGGAGAGACTGTGGGGTGTTGTGTCAAGTTGCTGCAGTCTGAGGACTAGGAATTTGCAAGTCGGGCTTGCTGGGATCAGTAGTCCATCATCAAGTATGCTTTATTAATTAAATGTTCAGGGCCATCAAGAAGGGGCACTGCAGGCCCTTGGCCTATTATTCATCAAGTGAAGTTTCAGCTAGAAATTATTCAAGTGAAGCCTATTCGGTTCAAGATGGTGGGACAGGATGTCTCATGCTGTGACAGGGAAGTGTTACACGGGAGGTGAAGAGTCCTGGAGGTAGAAGTCTGCAGGGAGAGTGCAGAGGTGGGAGAAGTTCTGAGGTGAAAAGCCTTTCAGGATTAGAGTCCACCATTTTTGTTCTGTGAAGATAATGAGTAACCATTTGCCAATGTGAAGGCGGATCAGCTCCAGCATTGCAAACAGGGCCGCCATCAGGGGGGTACAGGTATTACACCTGTAAGGAGCCCGATGTTTTTTTTTTTCATCTAAATCCCCCACCTTTAGAAACTTGCGACAGGGGCCCGCCCCTGTGTTTTTCTTTATTTAATTTTTTTGCAACTTGCAGCAGGAGAGAGAAGAGAAGACTTGACTTTGTTTTGTTCGTCAGCACCACCCCCCCATCCCGCTTATCATCTCGTGGCAGGAGAGAGAAGAGAAGAGATGACACTTTCGTTACCACAACCCCCCCCCCCCCACGCTTATCATCTCACAGCAGGAGAGAGGAGGCCCCCCTGGTTCTCTGCTCCAGGGGGCCCTGTCTAAAGCTGTGTAAGGGGCCCCAAGATTTGTGATGTCTGCCTTGATTGCAAATGCCAATTGTTCTAGGGGCAATCCATATCCCTTTCCTCTAACCAAGTGTAACGTATGAATGTCTGGCAGCAGGGTGAATATGCGTGGATGTTAGTAACTAGTGGCAACAAACCGCTAACAGACTTTATTGGGATTCTCTGCTAAGTTCAGGATCACTACTGTAAACCCTTGGCAAATTGAACATGAGCAATTTTGCAACCCTAGTCATAATCTTTTCTGTGACTGTTGTTTCTTCCCACAAAATCATGCTAAGAGGTCAGAGGAGTGAAATGTGTATATATTTGTTTGCTTGTTTAAAAGTGTTTTGTAAATGTAATAAACATAATCTCAGACTAAATGCTTTGTAATTCACTTGTGATATTTTTATATTTTCCTAGAATAAAATGTCATTCATAGTGATGAATTACATAGCAGTAACTTTTTATTCCATAATCAAACAGTGAGATTTGTCTCCCAGGCACAAGGTTTAAAGGTTAGCTGAATGCCATATTAATGATTTTGTGTATTTTCATATTCACTTTAGATAAATAAATATGGAGTTTTACAGTGTTTCAAAACTCCAAGTAAACAGCTAAATATGGGCTTGAAATATATATATGTGACCTGTCTGCCCTGACAAATGCTTTCCAATTCCAGTCTTGTTTCTTTGGCATCTGTGCCAGACAGCACAGCTAGGCTGGGGTCTAGTCTGGTGACTTCACTTTTGTCAACTGCGCTTTAGCAACCTTGGTCATGGACCCGACCCTAGCCTCCTGATTGAACTCTGTCCACTTGTAGGCAATCCCTGAACTCTCATCTCTTGGAGGCCTATCCTACCTTCAGCTAACAACCAAATCTTCTACCTCCCTCATCAGTTCATCCCTCACAATCTCTACCTTTCGTTTCATCATCCTCTTCCTCTTAGATTGTAAGCTTACAGGAGCAGGGCCCTCCTAACCCTCTTGTTTTGATTTGTACTGTATTGTCTCCCTTTTATTTTGTAAAGCGTTGTGCAAACTGTTGGCACTATATAAAACCTGTAGTATAATAAAAAAAAGTCATGTTCTTATATTTTTGAGTACCATACATTGCCCTGTAAACGGTTGTTGTAAAAATGTAATCAATAGTCAAGATCATAATTATTAGTTTATTTATGTTTACTAAAACAGAATTAGTATGTTCTATTGACTGCTCATTAATATGTAAACTACATACCTATAATATAGCAAATCAATATGTTTATCTACTCGCATACAGTATATGCTATGACAATGTTTTTAAACTGTAGCAGTGGTGATTTTGACATCTTTTATAATTATGCACTAAATGACAAAAGACTCCTGACCATCACACCTAAAATATGACCAAAAATATGTGGACAGGCCTTCTAATTATTAGATTCAGTAAAAGGTTAATGTTAATGCCACAGTATACAAAACAGTGGCAGCTGGTGGTATATTTTTTTGGGGGGTGGCCAACAATTCACCCTCTGCCACCCCCCCAGTCACTGGGGTCACAGGAAACCCCCCCCCCGTCGGTTACCAGCCCTGCACTTACCCCATCAAGGTCACTTGCAGCGCTTCCTCTGGGCAGCAACTTTACCCTGCATCTCCTTCTCCTGGTGCTTCAAGGTGGCTTCCCCTGCGTCTCCTCCCTCCTCCTCCTCCTCCTCGGTGGACTATAGGATCGCTTTGCCTCTCAGCCAATCGTGTGACCTGCTTCCTGATTAGCAGGAAGGAGAATCAGTAAGACAATAGCAAATATTAGTAATGTAAAACACTTGCGCCTAGGTACGTAGCAATATATTTTAACCCACTGCTGTCAATACTGTCCCCACTAAAGGACAGGTTAAAATAGGTAAATAATAAACAGCGCCTGCTCCACCTAAAGATATATACTAGTGTAGCGCTACCCCCGCAGGAGCCGCTGATTAGATTGGGTCGGCATGTTAGGTTACCTCTGTGATATGTCTAGGGATGATGATGATGAAAGCAAATGACGGAATGTCCAAACAGCAGAGTGTCGTTTTTCTGTGCTTTTATTCTTGCCAAACACGGCAAACAATTAACTTGAGGTAGATAGAGATAGGTTGGTGAAAGGAGAACTTGCAGATTCAGGCCTATGGATGGCGGAAACAATCCTGCTTCCAATGGGACTCTAACCCTTTGTCGCCACTCCAGCCGGACTGGGGATAGTGTACCTGGACAGGTCTCTCACGCCGACCTGGCAGCCAGGGTATCACTTGGAACTTTGAGAAGGAACAAGTCTCTGCCACAGACTTGGCTCAAATAGAAATAGGAGTGGAACCTCTGCCACAGGTCCGTGCTCTGGAACATAGATGATAGAGCGAATCCTTCTCAGTACTGTAATTTGCCTGAATCTCCCTCAGGTAGTCTCTCAAATGGTCACCGACTGACAGGTTGCCATCAAACAAACTGTCAGTGTCCGGTCACCTCGATCCCCGATGGACTGTCTAGGCCCTGTTGGATCGCTTGCCTCCGGGCTCACCTCAGACTGACTCCTTATCGAACCGCACAACTCGCTTGGATCTTCTTCAGAATTTTGGGGACCCAGTGGATGACTGGGGCCCTGCCATAGCTTCAATTGCTCTGGGCCATGAGGCCCCAGAACCGAGAACTCCGCATAGCACGTGTGCCCCGGCCTGGTAGGCCATATCGCCGGGGCCCATGATGTGCACACACCCTGAAGGTGGGTGCCGCACCCGGAACCAGGAACAGAACATCCCACAAGATGACGTCCGCTCTAGAAGTACCCTCCCCCAGCATGCCCCGCAAGGGAGAATCTCCTCTGATTGGCTGCTGGCAAAACTGAACCCCACTGCTGCCACCTGTCGCCCAGAGATGGAAAGGTATCTCTGGAACACAAAATGAACTGGCAGTACAGCCCAGCTAGAGTACTGTAGAGGCCTAATTTAACTGAATTAGCTGGATGAGAGTACACTAACTCTCTCATCCCCCTCTGAATTGAAGATAGCACCTGGACTGAAAGTACACAGGCGCTACACTAGATCCCAATGTGATACTCCGTATCTGTGATTTGTACCTTAGCTATATCATATGGATATCTATCTGCTTTTGATAACTTTGCACATAGATGACGAAACGTGTCAGGCTAATTCTCCCATACATCACTACCGGCCTGGAGAGTGGAACGCATGCTATGCAGTAAGCAGCGTCAATGCCACTCACATGAGTAGGGCTGATGCTTTGGTTTTGTGACATCCAGTTCAGTTTTTTTTATATACGCATGAGTTTTCTTATTATGTATGCTTCTGTTTCACAATTAATCATCTGAGGATTTTACTCTATGAGGAGTTTCTTTTCCATATACCATGCATTGGACAATTTGACCCTTGGGGCCCCGGAATCACCATCGGAGGTAACTTACTATAGAGGGAGCAAACGGAGGATATCCTACCAGGATTGGTCCCCATTAGGGATGAGCTGAACACCCCCCAGTTTGGTTCGCATCAGAACTTGCGAATAGACAAAAAATTTGTGCGAACTTGTGAACACGGTTAAAGTCTATGGGACACGAAGGTGAAAAATCAAGAGTGCTCATTTAAAATGCTTGTATGCAAGTTATTGCCATAAAAAGTGTTTGGGGACGCAGGTCCTGCCCCATGTATCAATGCAAAAAAAAAGTTTTTAAAACTGCTATTTTTTCAGGAGCAGTGATTTTAAGAATGCTTAAAGTGAAACAATAAAAATGAAACATTGCTTTAACCACTTCAATACAGGGCTTTAACCACTTAAGACCCGGACCAAAATGCAGCTAAAGGACCAGGCCAGATTTTGCATTTCGGGACTGCATCGCTTTAACAGACAATTGCGCAGTCGTGCGACGTGGCTCCCAAACAAAATTGGCGTCCTTTTTTTTCCACAAATAGAGCTTTCTTTTGGTGGTATTTTATCACCTCTGCGGTTTTTTATTTTTTGCGCTATAAACAAAAATAAAGTGACAATTTTGACAAAAATGCAATATTTTTTACTTTTTGCTATAATAAATATCCCCCAAAAATATATATAAAAAAAATGTTTTCCTCAGTTTAGGCCGATACGTATTCTTCTACCTATTTTTGGTAAAAAATCGCAATAAGCGTTTATCGGTTGGTTTGCGCAAAATTTATAGCGATTACAAAGTAGGGGATAGTTTTATTGCATTTTTTATTTTTTACTACTAATGCTTCCGCTATGATCATTCTTACGGTGAGCAGGATCGCCGCCGGAAAAAATCTGATTGATGCCTCTAGGTGCAGGCATCATTCAGATATCACTGCACAAAGTACAGGACGTCATATGACGTCCACCCGGGATAAGAGATCCCCTTTTTGGACGTCATATGGCGGTGTGCGGTATTGAAGTGGTTAAATATCATGCCTGGGGGATCCCCTTAGTCTTCCTGTAAAGTAGTGCATTGTTCCCATGTTTAGAACAGTACTGCAGCAAAATGATAAAAATTTTATGACCGAACAAAGCCTCAGAAACACGTTGTCCAGCACCAGGGCCTCCTGAAGATGTTTCATCCTCTGCTCCCTCTGCAAAGGCAGGATGAGTTCTGGAACCTTACCCTTGTAACATGGATCAAGAAGGGTTACCAGCCACTAATGATCCCTCTCCTTAATACAATGAATCATGGGGTCCTTTTGCAGGCTTTGCAGAATCAGGGAGGCCATGCAGCGTAAGTTTGCATAGGCATTAGATTCTGAGTCCTCTGGATCACCAAAGATCACATTATGCATAACTACCTCTTCCCAGCCACATACAACTCCTTGGGTTTCTGGGGACTGGAAACCATCCCTTGAAAACTGCTGCGTGTTATCCTCGACATCCATGCTGACACAATCTTCCTCCTCCTCCCCTTTTTCCTGTGTGTTTAGCGGACCCTCAGGAATGCTATCTGGATAAAGGGGCCCTTGAGAGGACAGGAAGTCCTCTTCTTCCTCCCGATGTTCTGCCTCAAGTGCCCTGTCCATGATTCCATGAAGCATGTGCTCCAGCAGGAAGATTAGAGGGACAGTGTCACTGATGCATGCATTGTCGCTGCTCACCATCCTTGTGGCCTCCTCAAATGGTTATAGGACAGTGCATGCTTTCTTGATCAGTAGCTACTGGTGTGGTGAAATAAAAGACAAGCTCAGTTGACCCTGTCCTGGTGCCATACTTGCACAGGTACTCATTAATGGCCTACTGCTGTGTGTGCCAACGTTGAGTTCCACCTGGTGGGCATGTCACAAATGAGGCAGTTGATGAGCAGGTTTCATTCCCTTTGAATGTCAGCCAGCAGAGCACTGGCATTGTATGACTGGCAGATGACCACAGACCTTTCTGGCCTGCCTCAGGTGATCTTGTAAGCCTGGGTACCTGGTCAAGAAGCGCTGCACCACCAAATTCAGGATGTGTGCCAAACATGGAACATGGGTCAAGTGTCCCTGTCGGGGGATGGAGAGAAGGTTGGTGTCATTGTTTCATACAACCATTCCTGGCTGAAGCTGGTGTGGCATCAACCACCTCTGAGCCTGCCCCTGCAGAGCTGACAGAATCTCTTGTCCTCTAGGCAGACCAACTCAAGTACTGCATGACATCTTTTTGCCTCACTGCTTGCGTAGTCCCTTGAGCATTTAGGGAACACTGTTGGTTCAGAGAACAATTCTGCAGAAGAAGCCATAGATGAAGAAGATGAAGAGGGAGGGGAGCATACAGATATTGTGGCAGAATCGCCACTAGCTTTTTGGAGGCATGGTGGTGGAACAAGCTCCAACACTGAACCCTGTCCTGCATCTTTCCCAGCTGCCAGCAGAGTTACCCAGTGCGCCGTGAAGGAAAGGTAACGTCCCTGCCCATGCCTGCTGGACCATGAGTCAGTGGTAATATGAACCTTGCTTCTGACCGCCCTGTCCTGCAAGGCCAAAACATTGCCTTCCACATGACAGTAGAGAGCCGCAATGGTCTTACGTGAAAAGAAATAGCGTTTTGGAACCTGTCACTGTGGTACAGCACATTCCACAAATTCACGAAAGGGGGCTGAAAAGGCAGCAGTTGTAGTACTAGCAATTTGGCAGAGCTAGCATTTTGACACTGAGCATGTGGATGGCTGGGACCTAATTTCTTTTTACGATTTAGCATCTGGGGTAGGGAAATTTGCCTGCTGAAATCAACTGGTGGTGTACTGCTAGCAGATTGGTTGCAAGTATTTGTCACACCTATTGCGATACTGTGAGGGCTTACCTTGAGTGGGGTCCATTTTGCAGATTTGTAAGCTCACCCTTGCAGGTACACACAGCCCACGGTAATAAGGTAAGACACTACCTGAGCTGTGAGTCTGTGCACAGGGCTAGATAGGGATTAGCCAAGGATAGTGAAGTATAGCCGTGGCCCATGATTCCAGAATTCAGAGTAAGGTCAGAAGCCGGAGTCAGTCTTGTAGCCGAGCAGATGGGGTACACTGATGACAGCTGAGGGTCAGGTAAATACTGACGGAAAGTTCAGGGTTTGCAGACAGGAACCAAAGACAAGTCCGGGGCACAAGCCGTGGGTCAAGGGCTGGAGAAGGCAGGGAAAGTCCGAAAGTACAGGCCGGGGTCAAAGGGCAGGAGACAGCAGCATTCCAGGGTACGTAAGCCAAAAGGTCAGAAGCCGGGGTCAGTCTTGTAGCTGAAGACAACCACAGGAACGCAGGAACCGTTGGTACAGACAGGACAATCAGAGAACACTGAACTGACACATCCCTCATAGTGAGGCAGGGCTTTATACCCTGGTTGATTAGGAAACCTGCCTCAGCTGGACCAGGATAGACAAGTGCAGATTGTAGGGAGATCCAGAGACAGGCAATCAGCACATAGTTCAGAACCAGGCTCCGACGGACAGCAATCAGAATATCAACTGAGAAGTGGCTCAGAGGCAAAGACCCGGAGCAGCAACGGGGAGGTCCTGGGTTCAATTCCACCCAGAGCCACCTGGGGCGCAACCACGCCTCGCTGTCCGTTTGGCACGGTAGTGACCGTGACAGATACCTTCGTTCCTCTCAGTGCAGGTTTTTGAGGGGACTGGAGGTATAGTAGGGTTTTCTTCTATGCCTTTTTCTATGATGTGGGTCTTTCAGGTGCTTCTGCCAACGGACTGCATGGCAGGTTGTCATATCTCTGGTCAAGCATGTGGTGCCCAAGAGGCTGCTGTTCTGGACATGCTTCATCTGATTCAAATATAGATTGCAAACAGCAATGGTGTGATCTGCTACACGAAAAAGGGCCACACCCAGGAACTTTTAAATGTCAGTGGGGAGTCAGCAGCGCACTGCATCTGCAGAGCTCTGCAGTGTGATGCAATAGGGTGGCTGCCCTTAAGCTGACCCCTGGAGGACATCCTGCCTTGTTGGAGTTGTGCCTCCTCCTCCTCACTCCTCTCAGAAACCCAGGTACGGTCAGTGACCTCATCATCCCCTCCCTCCTCGTCACTGGAGCAAACTTAGCAGTATGCTGCAGCTTGGGGAACATGACTGCCAGTTTCTTGACCTTCTGTGGCACCCCCTCTCTCTAGGCTCACGTTACTCCCTTCCTCCACCTGGGAACCAACATCGGAGCCTTCAAATTGCTGCGCATCCTCCAACAGCATATAACCGACACTGTGCTCGAATAATTCTGGGGACTCCTCTGTGCATGATGGTGGGCCTATGGAAGGAGTAACTGTGGACAAGGAATCGGTGGAATAGGCCACTTTGGCAGCTGCGTTGGAAGGCAAACTACTATGAGCCTGGTTGACAGAGGATGAGGATGGTTTCATTATCCACTCCACCAACTCTTCTGCATGTTGTGGCTCAATAACACAGCCAGCAGCAGAAAAAATAGACAAGCGTGCCCCACGACCACCTGCAGAGGATGCACCATGTCCACGACCACCACTGTTGAGTCTGCTTGCCCTATTTTAGTGGCCTGTGAGCATCTGCCTCTCCTTGGTGGCCTTCTGGACATGATTAAAATTATATATATATATATATATATATATATATATATATATATATATAAAGAGGGCGTGGCTACACAGCTGTTATTTGAATTTGTGAAACCGACGTGACAGGAGGGTGAGAAGCGGATCGCTTGCAAACCAGCGGACGATAGCGGGAGTGTGTTTTTTTCCAAGACCTGGGATCTTTGCAGTGCAGTGCGGTGGAGGTGGTGAGAATCATTTGAATTGTGTGCAGACCCGCCAAGGCCATAGTTCATCAGCTCAGAGATAAGGAGAGGATCTTGAGCTTGCTGTGATTACTGCTTTCTATTTGGCTTCTTTTGTGAGTTCAACCATTGAAGATTTGTATGTGGTGTGTTATTAAACTGCTTTGCAATATTACACTATTGTGCAATTCTCTTTGATTTTCATATGGAGCCAATCTTATCACTGTGGTCTAAACTGAGTTTTACAATTTTATTTGAAAAATTCTACATTTGATTTGGAAAATCTTTTATGCTTTTTTGCCGAAACACGAGAGTGCAAGGCAAATCTTTCTGGTGAGTGACCATTTTGATGGGTGGAGGATTCACTGATCACAGATTTTGAAGATTACAAGATTATTTACCATTCATGAACTTTTATACTTTATCACCTTCATTTATTCACGGGTTTATTTACATCGTTTTTTTTTCTGGACATTTATTATTTATTTGTCACTATATTTGTGTTTGTTTATAACACATGTGAGCGCTGTTTAGTATATATATATATATTTGGTGTAAGTGTAATCACATAAGTATTATATACATATTGTTTTCAGATTCATTTTGTTTAAAACAGCAGCTTGGAGAACTCTGTTCTACCCTCTATAGCGCAGCGGTGGTAATCAGGAGGGCACATTTACTTGAATTACCATCTATTTTTGATATATATATATATATATATATATATATATATATACACACACACACACACACATATATATATATATATATATATATATATATATATATATGTGTGTGTGTGTGTGTGTATATGTATGTATGTATATATATGTATATATATATATATATATATATATATATATATATATATATATATATATACACACACCGAATTTATAGTCTACGCTAAATGCAGATTATTTTTATATATATATATATATATATATATATATATATATATAGTTAAAGTGGCTACAAAATAGGGGATAAATTTACAGTTTGTTTTTTATGTTTTTACTAGTAATGGCGGTGACCTGTGATTTTTAGCGTGACTATGACATTGCGTCGGAAAACTGTAACCCTATGTGACACTTTTTGGGGACCAGTGACATTATTACATTGATCAGTGCTATAAAAATGCACTGATCAATGTATAAATGACACTGGCAGGGAAGGGGTTAACACTAGGGGCAATCAAGAGTTTAACTGTGTTCCCTGGGTGTGTTCAAACTAGGGGGGGATGAGCTGCCAGGGACATGACAGAGATTGCTGTTCCCGATCACTGGGAACAGCAGGTCACTGAAATGTCTCCTATCAGAACAGGGATCGCCTTGTTTACATTGGGTCACTGGTGGACATTGAAACCGCAGAACCCGCGGGCGCGCATGGACGCAGTTTCACATGCACAGACCGCCATACATGTATGGCAGTTCGCGCAGGAGAGGCAATCTGCCTTTATACTGCGATGGCTGGTCGACAAGTGATTAACATGACATATGGTCAAAATGACCATGCGATTTCTCTGCAGGCCGAGCTTTGAAAAAGGTGCATGGCAGCCAATTCAAACTACCAGAAACGCACCCCGCACAGATGCATATGTGTGAATCAAGCCTCCATAAAGCCTTCCAGATCAATGTGCCAGTAAGAAGCAGTTAGAATCTCAACTGAAGCACAGCTCCTATTTTTTAAAACCCCACTTATTCAAATCCAACTCAAATGTGGGCAAGCACACGGTGAGCTAAACAGATAGTTATATAACACTTAACAACTCAACTTAATTAGAAGAATTTTTTTATTTTTTATTTTTTAAATAACAGATATTTGAGAAAAAAAAGTGTTTTGAAAGCTGATTTAAAATTTTCTAAGAAGAGGAGAAAACACTTGAACCCCAAACAATCACCAAGCAGTCAGAATCTTAACAGAAGCACAGCTCGTGTTTTTTTTTTTTACACTTCACTTAATCAAATCCCTCTCTTTTCACAATCACACATCTAGAATATATTCCCTCAAGAACTGACTGAACGTGCCAGCTCAGTAATATTTTTTTAAATAGCTGGATTGATTCCTAAATACACAACATTTAAATTATGATCCAGGAAATATCTAATTGCTTTTATAGGGGGTTTTTTTTTGCTTTCCTTTGGAATAACTGTGTATGAAAGTTTTCTATTTTCTATTTGTTTATGTATTTATATTGGTTGAACTAGATGGACTTGTGCCCTTTTGCAACTTGAACAGCTATGTAACTATGTAGTAATGCACTATGCAGTAATCACGCTTCCACCTAGTGGTAAGTGAAAAAGAGGCTGCTTCTATCACCTATGTGTTCCCACATCATCGGCATTAACAATTGAACTGTAAGAGAATGATGCTGAGCTGCTTAAAATATAAAAAATCTTCTAAGGAAAAACCTCTGAGAATAAGTCTTCAAATGTCCTGATAAACTTATCTCATATGTTTCAACGCATGTAAAAATTATTATTGATAAGTAAATAAAACTGGTAACTGTGCCTTTAAATATAATGGTACAAACATATAAATTGCAAACAACTCATGCAGCCTGTGCAAAAATGCCTGTGTAGAAATACAAAAATTGCATACAATTCATGCAACCAGTGCAAAATGCTAAATTAATAAATATATAAGTTTGTGCAGTCAGTGCAAAAATGCAAATCCGATATATATTGCACTAGAATCAAAGTGCAAAGTGCAAAATAGATACAATCTGAATAGGTAGTCTTTATATCAATCTTTATAAAGTGCAAAAAAAAAACCTTCAATGTACAAATATGCAAAATGGGAGGTAGTATGTGATGGAGGAATCTGTTCCACTTCCTGTGCAGATGACACACTTCAGTGAGGGGTACACTCTGGTGCAGGTGGCCTATTACCTGAAGGTTAAGAGGCAACAGCGTATATAGCAACAGACTCTCTGTGTTCCTCTTGCCTTGTTACTGTAATGTTTCCCAGGTGAGGGTGTCCATACGCTGTATATCTATATATCCTTGCTCTCCAGCTATTATAAAATCTCATTTAGGATGGAGAGACAAAGAAGGGGGAAGATTCCGGATAGTGTAGTATATTTGTGAAATTTTATTGCTTAAACTTGAGAGGTACTCGCATAATAACAATAGGTAAAAACAAATATCCACGAGCAGCGAGCTCGTCTGCTGGCTTCACCTCTGGTGCCTGTCTGTCCCTACGCGTGGCGTCACTGTTACGTGACTTCATCATCATGCACAAACTTATATTTTTATCAATTTTGCATTTTGCACTGGTTGCATGAATTGTTTGCAATTTTTGTATTTCTACACAGGCATTTTTGCACAGGCTGCACGAGTTATTTGCACTTTAAATGTTTGCATCATTTATATTTAAAAGCACAGTTATCTGTTTGATTTACTTATCAATAATAATTTTTACATGTGTTGGAACATATGAGATAAGTTTATCAGGACATTTGAATATTTGTTCTCAGGAGTTTTTCCTTAGGAGATTTATTATATTTTAAACAGCGCAGCATCATTCTCTTACAGTTAATTTTTCTTATGGGTATGGTTTGACACTTTTTCGGTGCTTGCAGCAGATCTCCCATTTATTTTGGTAGCTCCATATTAGCGCAGGAATATATTTTATTAATTTTATCAATAAATATTGAAATCTATGTGATAGAGCTGCTTAAGAATTGTAATAGTATCATATATGTGACTAAACAAACATAAAATACATAATACAGTGTCAGTGCCAATAAATAAAGTGCCAAACAGTCAATATGTACACACATGTACACACAATATGTACACACAGTTCGTATATGATAAACGAATAAATAAAAATGAATGAATGGAAATCTTCTTATAGACGATGCACAAATAACTGTTTCATGAAATCTGTGCTTCACAACTAACTCCACTCTACTCCTTGACTTGTGCTCCCTTCACAGTGTGTAATGCAAGCTCATCACCTCTTTCTTAGACCCTAATGCAGATGAAGCCACAAGGATGGTGGCCTAACACGTAGAGGTGGAGCCTGGTAGGTGAGTGCAATATATGAAGCTGGGGTAGCAAGCTTTGTTCGTATTAACTCCTTAGGTACTGCACTATTGGAAGCATTCTTGTTTTCTATGTCGTTTTGGAGTTGCTGGTGATCAATGTGGAGCCACTTTTAAAGGAGAATCACACTGTGTTCAAAACTTTGTTATGCCGGGTACACAAGTTTTTAAACTTTCTGTTGTTTCCACTATTTGCACCGGCCCACACAAGTGATGCTACCGTGTCGGGTGCTTGCGAGTGTAACAGGCGCTCCGTGCGCCCTCTTCTTCCTGTTATGCATTGCGGTGACCGCGCAATGACATTATCGCCTGGCGCTGCATGCGTTCCAGTGTGGAACGCAGAAGTGCGCTGCAGCATTCAGCGCTTCTTTTCAAATCAGTGCTAATGCACTGCACCTGACCCCTACCTTTAAACAGAGCGGTGTGCCTTCTGCACACCATTCTATTATTGTCAGCCATAGCTCGCCACGCTACAAACAATAGGTGCCATCGCTCCCCATGCTGCAACAACAGACCAGCCTGCATTAGAGCTGTTGCATAACTGCAACAGAGTGCCATTACTGGGGACAACCTTTTAGCCTTCCTTGCGGACACCATCCACTACGAATTCCCTATAATCTACACTGATGCCCTGCAAACTGATAAGTAGCTATTGTGATACGTGTAGTGCTATAGAAAGATCTGCTGCATATGTTCCATCTAAAACAATTGCTGTTATTTATTGTGCATTGTGGCTATCAACAAACTACTTGGGAGATACTGGGAGATGCTAAGGACTGTTTGCTAAGGAATATCTTAAAGGTACATCTAATCTCAAATTACCTGAGCTATATTCGCCTCTCATGCAACTATCATTATCCAAGCTATATTTGCACCTCGTATGCAACTATAATTACCTGAGCTATATTTGCCTCTCATATGCAACTATAGTTACCTGAGCTATATTTGCCTCTCATATGCAACTATTAGTTGTCTCTACAACTCCTATTTACTACGTGCTTGACATAAGTATAAATTGCTATTGGGCCTTGCCCTAACTTGTTGAACATGGTAACGCTAAACTTTCAATGCTAAGGGTTGAGGGTATTTAATACCAACTCCCTTAGTGGTCTAATACATTGCTATATGTTTAAGTGATATGATGTAGAGAACCCCCAAACTCCTGTTTGCGTGGAGTGACGCCTGGGGTCCCGTACCGATAATCACTTGCATATAGAGGTGTATTGGAATCTTTAAAGAGTATACTATTATTTTAAACACTAAGCTCTGGACACGTGTTGTAATGCGTCCATCCTTAGTAGCTCAACTGTGAATGGGTGATAGTGACGCGCTGTGAAACTACCAACTACAACAAGGGAATAATATAAAACCACCAACTAGGTGAATGAATCCTTATGTGGAAAATAAATAAAAATTGTAGATAAATAAGGGGTAGGTGAATCCAACTACAGCAGAATATATAATGTATACCACAACGTGACAAACAAAATATGGCAACTAGAACAGTAATATAAACGTGTACAGTAATGTAGATATACAAACAAATACAGTGAATGACTCAGAGAGCTGAGAAAATATATATATATAAAGTGTCCACTCCAGACACAGAGACGTGAAGAAACACCAAACATGTACATAAGAAATAATAAAGTCTATTTGGATGGTGATGCCAGAGGAAAAAAACAAAATCCAGTGTGAAAATGGGCAGACTTAAGTGCAGACACCTCTTGTGGTACTAAATGCTCACCTCAGAGCTATAGCACGGACAGCTCAAAATACCACAGGTGTATCCTCAAGGATGCAGCCACACTGATAACTGGGAGAAGATTCCTCATCAAGTGGTCATACAGCATGGAAACAGAAATATAAAGGAATAATAGCGTGATCCTGTGGGAGTATTTGGAAGAAGGATTGATATATCACATATACACGCACTCACATGGAGGCCATGGATAGTGGGCCTATCTCCACGAACGCCGAGTTAGTATCCTGATCCTCTCTGTGTGCTGAAAGGTCACTGGATATGTGCAAAAAATGCCACTCCTCTGGATCTTCCACCTCCTATCTTGACCCGTGGTATCGGTAAGTACTCAAAGGGTATGGGTAGGAGACAGAAGAAGGAGACCCATGGTGCAGTACCGTATATAAAATGTATTGCAAACTAAGTAGCAAAGTAAAAACTCACATTTAAAATGAAGGACAAGAACCAAAACCTACCAATTGGTAGTGCCCAACTCTTGGCTGTACTACTATGTGGCCCAAATGCAGCATTTTAATGGATCCATGGTCCAGAATCCGTTCGGTTCCTCAGCACGATTGCTGTTGGCTGGGTCTGGAGCGGAGACTGTTCCGATGGGCCTGGAGGCTCAGATGTTCCATAAATCAAATAAACAGACACCTACCTTCACTTTGATCCAGAAAATCTGGAATAAGGGTAGACAGATACAAGAGGTGACATGCTTTACTGAGTATAGTCCGATATGTCGAACTGGCAAAATTGCAACAGGGCCCCAGGTGGCGCTCCTTCGGCGTGACCTTGCTATCACACATATTCCAGGGCGGCAGGCTGTTGTCCTTCCCTGAGTTGCGGGCCAGGTTTAATATACCCTCTACAATGTACTACTCTTATCTCCAGCTCCACCATGCGCTGGGAGCGCAGGGAGACGCTACCCACTGGGCTATGTCAAGCACCCCCATTTTTCACTTGCTACAGACTAGCATGGAAACTAAGGGGATTATATCTCATTGTTACCAAATGCTATTGACACACCACTTAAAAGCCCACCCCACTAAGGCACTGTCCCTATGGGAGAAGGATGTAGGTCCACTTACTGGAGACCAATGGGAGGAAGTCCTGCAGTCAATTACTACTTGCTCGTTAAACGTGGCCCAAAAGGTTTTCCAACTGTATATAGTACTCATGGTGCATTACACCCCACTTAGATTGTATAAGATGGGTGGCCGGACTCCCTGTGTAGCAGATGTGGGCGACATCAGGGTGACCTCATCCACCTACTCTGGAGGTGCCCAAAACTCCACAGGTACTGGAGCGAGGTGCTCGAGATGCTTAATCAGGTGTTTCAGATGACCGTCCCCTTAGATCCAATTCATTGCATATTGGGCGTGTTGGAGGACGCTGTCCCAGAGGAGATGACTAGGATAGCATTCTCTAGGGCATTGTTCCAGGCGCGCAAGCTCATCCTGATGGGCTGGAAGTCGGTCTCCCCACCCTCGATTGCCTCCTGGATTACGCATATGGGAAATACCTTGGTTATGGAAAAAATATATATACCACCATAGGGGCAGTCCTGGCAGATTTGAAAGGATATGGGCAACATGGCTAGATACCCCTGGACTGAGTCCCAGGGAATTAGTGATGTTCAGGTTGTTGCAATGCGCTGCGGGAGGTCCAAAATGAGCTAATGTTGGATAGCACCAGATGAACAGTATTAATCTGTACATATCAGTTTGTTGTAAACTTATCAAGTTTAAGGATAGGATGGTTCTGGTAAATGCTGGGAGGATTGTACACTGTGCATGTTGTTATATTCAAATGCAATGTCTGTGCATTGGAAAATAGTTTGAACTTGTTTAATAAACACCTTTTTGATAAAAAAAAAAAAAATCTCTTACAAAATGATACTGGAATCTAGGGCACTGGTCCAAAAATTTGATAAATCAATTGTGTATGCTACTTTAATATGTAAATAATGTTAAATCAGTATTATATGAACACTGGTATCCAGTCAAAAATGTATTGATAAAAATAGTGGAAAAAATAATGTATACTTACCAGAAACAGAATGGAAATCCCTTTAGCCATAAAGCATTTATCTTCACAGACAGAAGCAGCAGTTTTAATGTTTGTACTGATTACATTTGTAGGTTGCAAATCCAGGCTCTAGAGAAAAATTCCTTTTATGTAGGATTAACAAGAACTTTCTGATTGGCAAGTATGTTATTCAATTGCAGACACTATTCAGTAGGAAAAAAGCCAGAGCATGGATTAATTATTATGATTTACAATATAAGAAAATGAAAACAACATGTGCCTGCACTCACAGAGAATAATTTTAATATGGAAAAAAATGCCTACACTCATTAATTACCAGGAAAACCCAATAATTGACCCAAATGACACAAAGCACACAGCAAAAATGACCACACAGTGGTTGAAGGAGAAAGGGTTGAATGTCCTTGCATGACTTAATCGTAGCCCAGACTTAAACCCCATTGAAAATCTGTGGAATGACTTGAAGACTGCAGTCTAAAAATGGTCACCGTCAAATTTAACTGAACTTTAGCAGTTCTACAAAGAAGAGTGGGAAAATATTGCAAAGTCTAAATGTGAAAAGATAGTAGAGTCATATCCCAAAAGTCTAAAGGCTGTAATTGGAGAAAAAGATGGTCCAACAAAATACCGACATAAGGAGGTGATCCTTTTTCCAACTCAGTGATTCTGTTTTTGAATTTTGATTTTTTTTCTGACATATTGATGTTATACCTTTCATTTGGATGTTATACGTTGCACTAGTAAATATAGCTGAATAGAAAAAAAAACGGTGTCTGTCTTCATTTCAATCTGCAAAGCACCCAAATGTTATTTTAAGGGGGGGGGGGGATTATTTGATATACCTACTGTCTACCTACATAAGGCATCACATGGACTCTTTAGCATAAACATAATCTCCTTTAACTACTTAAACTGGTTAAATACTGGGCACTTTCACTCCCTTCCTGCCCTTGCTGTTTTTCAGTTTTCAGTGCTGTCGCACTTTGAATTACAATTGCGCAGTCATGCAAAACAGTATACAAATTAATATACTGTCATTTATTTGAGACAGATAGCTTTCTTTTGGTGGTATTTAATCACCAATGGGTTTTTATTTTTTGCTAAACAAAAATAAGTTTGTTATAAAATGTTGAAAATAAGTATTTTTCTTCTTCACTGCTGTGCGCTGATGAGACTGCACTCATGAAGCTGCACTGATGGGTGCTGATGAGGCTGCACTGATGTGCAATGAAGAGGATGCACTGCTGTGTAATGATAGGTACTAATGAGGGTGCACTGATGTGTGCTGATGAGACTGCACTGATGGGTGCTGATGAGGCTGCACAGATGGGTGCTGATGAGGCTGCACTAATGTGCAATGATGTCGCTGCACTTTTGTGCACTGATAGGTACTAATGAGGCCTCACTGCTGGGCACTGACGAGGCTGCACTGATCGGCACTGATAGGTGGCACTGATGAGCACTGATAGGCGGCACTGATGCTGCGATTCCTATTTGGTGTATCCTGCACTAGTGATAACTTATAATCTGGAGATCCTGGTTATCCAGTAAGGAAATGTATATATCTAAGTCCGAGATGGTTGGGACTAAAACACGTGGAACTGTGGCATTTTATTTTCACACAAGATTCTACACTGCCCCCCTAGTGGAGCCCTGAAATTTTCTTTTGGGAGTGGATTTTCATTTTCACTGAATATATATATATATTGGCCTTCTAGTTGAGCCCTATATTGTACAGTATATCCCTTTGGGAGTGGACCATCAAATAATAACAGCCAATGCAGCTGTTACTATAAGCAGGAGCAGTTCCCTGATAGGGCCATTAGGTGGCATCACAGTATAGCCTATGAGACACCCAGAGAAACTCTATAAGAACAGTAAAGTACAGTAAAACCTTGGTTTGAGAGTAACTTGGTTTGAGAGCGTTTTGCAAGACAAGCAAAAATGTTTAATACATTTTGACTTGATATACAAGCGATGTCTTGATATACAAGTAGCATCATGTCACATCTGAGTATAAAAGAGAAAAGAGGCGCCTCAAAGGCCTCGTACACACGATGGGTTAACCAGAGGACAATGGTCTGATGGACTGTTTTCATCGGTCCAAACCGATCGTGTGTGGGCCCCATAGGTTATTTAACCATAGGTTAAAAAAAAGCCAACTTGCTTTAAATTTAACCTATGGATTTCTAACCTATGGGAAAAAAACGATCGTTAGTAGGCACAACCATCGGTTAAAAATCCACGCATGCTCAGAATCAAATCGACGCATGCTTGGAAGCATTGAACTTCGTTTTTTTCAGCACGTCGTTGTGTTTTACGTCACCGCGTTCTGACACAAACGTTTTTTTAACCGATGGTGTGTAGGCACGATGGACCATCAGTCAGCTTCATCGGTTAACCTATGACAACGGTCCATCAGACCGTTCTCATTGGATGGACTGATCGTGTGTACGAGGCTTGAGTGTAGCATTGTGGTTACAGTTAATGAAGGTACAACATTTAGCAACATATTGCTACACTTAGAGGCACCTCCCTGCTCTTTTATACTCTATAGCTCCTGCTGGATTTTGCTTCTAATCCCCTTGGGGAGGCTTCCATTTGTGGATGGACATTTTATGGTTATACAACTTTTCACATCACGTTTCTATAATCTTTTTATATGGACTATAAACTGATGGACCTATGAATAAATGGTTGTGGAATAAATCATTTGAGCTTCCTTTATTTCTTATGAGGAAATCCGCTTTGATATACAAGTGCTTTGGATTATAAGCATGTTTCCGGAACAAATTATGCTCTCAATCCAAGGTTTTACTGTACAACTAGAAGAAATGGAAAAATATTGCGCAAACGAGAAAAAAAAAAGTGATAAACAAAGAAGAAACAAAAAATGTGTAAAAAGCTGCTACATAAGAATGTGACAAGTATTCAGAGGTAATAGTGGGAGAAAATGTAGCGCTAAAACTCTATGTGAAAATGAGAGTGCACATATAGAAAATGTTTGGATAAGCAATCAGATCAAATCTAAAATCTAATGTGTCAATGAACATGTAATGAAAAATTAATAAAACGTGATGTGAGGATATAGATAAATCTAATCCAATAACCCTGCCAGGGTCCTAAAACAAAAATATAAATGATACGTCCACAACAATGAAGTGGTGATCTTCAAGTATAAGAAAATTGATGTAAGGGCATCCAGAAATAAATCTTCTCTAAAGTAGAAATGGGTACCCTTACTGCAACTGGTGGACCTGTATGTCACCGACAACAGATCTAAGGCTGCATTCACACCTGAGCGTAGGGCGCTCGGTCGTTTTTTCGGGCGTTTTTTTTCGCGCATATTCATGCTTATTTGCGCGTTTGCATACAGCGTTGTGCGACGTTTTTGTACTTCGGCGTTTCTTATTTTAGCCAATAGGAAAAATTATCATCTTTTCATCACTTGTTGCTATGTTGGTAGATTTTTTTTAATCTTCTGCATGGGCGACAAGTTCTATTGATTAAAGCGACGAAACGCCCATAGCAAACGCCCGTTGTCGCGCGATACGCTCAATACGCGCGTTTCCCATTACTTTCTATGGGGGAAAAAAAACGCTCAAACGCCGCTGTCGCGCGATTCGCGCGACAAAAAAAGGTCCGGGACTTGTTTGAGCTTCGCGCGACAGGCGTTTGGGCGTTCAGGTGTGAACAGTCACCATAGGGAATAATGTTAATTCTCCCCTCTGGCGTTTGTGAGCAGTGCGCTTCAGGCGTAAAAACGCCTAGGTGTGAATGGGGCCTAATGCGCGTGAATATCCAAATCGGTATGTAGCCCAGATGGTGATCAGGACTCTGACTCTCCGATGGAAACGCCAAATTGACGTTGTGACACTCCGACCGAGCTGTAGTCAGAACAGTGGAAGGGACCCAGGATGTCCAATGGAAACCTCCAAATGCACCTCGCAACACCCCAACCAAACTGAAAGGGTGGACAACTGAATGTGGTCGTCACTCTGGCTGGGACCCCAACACGGTATGTAAGAAAAAAGGAGAAGGGGGCTTCAATAGTGTAGGTCAAAAAAACGAGTAGGTTTATTAAAACCAACATACAAACAATAAAATTGATCACATAAAAATATATTTGCCTTCTCTTTGTCCACAGTCACCCACTCTAGATTATTTTGTAACGTGTCTACATGCTCAGACCTGACCTTTTTACTATTAATATATTTTTTTGGGGGTTTGTCCTACTACCTTTTGAAATCTGTCATTCGTTTTGAATTTTTGCGTCCTTGATTTCCTTTTTACATTTTCTGTTATATTCTTTGTAACATTTAAACGATGATAGTGTCTGAAAAATTTGCTCTCTTAAGCCCTGTACACACAATCGGATATCTGATGGAATCTAATCCAATGGATTTTTTTCGGCGGATATCCGATGAAGCTTTTCATCAGTCTTGACTACACACCATCGGTCAAAAATCCAACCGTGTCCAACCCAGTGACGTAAAACACTATGACGTGCTGAGAAAAATTAAGTTCAATGCTTCCGAGCATGCGTCGACTTGATTCTGAGCATGCATGGATTTTTGACCGATGGACTTCCACACAGACGATCATTTTTTTCTATCGTTTTTTTATCCATAGGAAAATTCTAAAACATGTTCTATTTTTTTTCACCGAGGGCTTTAGAGTTACACACGGACCGTTTTCATCGGACATGTCTGCTGGGAGATTTTCGTCTGATGTGTGTACACACCATCAGACCAAATTCCCCGCGGACAGAAAACGCGGTGACGTGGCGGCGACATGCGCGAACCAGGAAGTTCAATGCTTCCACGCATGCGTCGAATCACTTCGACGCATGCGCGGGATTTCGGGCCAGCGGACATGTCTGATGAGTCGTACTAACCATCGGACATGTTCGATGGACAGGCTTCCAGCGGACAAGTTTCTTAGCATGCTAAGAAACTTTTGTCTGCTGGAAACCTGTCCGCTAGGCCGGAAAACTGTCCGGTAGGCCCTACACACGGTCAGACATGTCCGCGGAAACTGGTCCGACGGACCAGTTTCAGCGGACATGTTCGGTCGTGTGTACAAGGCCTTACAGTAAGTTTTTTTTTTGTTTTTATCTTTCCCGTATATCCCATAACATCTACTGTCAGTTATAATGATTTTCACCTCTAGGTGCATCAGTCAATGCCTCAAAGTCAAGGTCTAGGTGCATCAGTCAAAGCTGGACCAATGTAACTATGTATAAAACATCCATACTTGGATTTTTTGGATTTAGTTTATTTGTTTGCAAACCCCAATTTGAAAGGGACCCAAAGTTACAATTTGCAAATGTGGAAATCTACACTACAGTATCATTTGTTCCCAGAAAAAATACTCCAATTATTGCAGTGAGTACATTCCATGTATTCATTTATTTGAACCCCAGCCTCAATTTGAATAGCACCACCTTTAGCCTCTTTAAAAAATATATTGTAGTGTACCCTAGCCCCAATTTAAATAGCACCACATATAGCCTCTTTAACAAATACTGTATATTGTAGTGAGTACGTTTTCAGCATGTTTCCAGCAGAAAAACATCTCAAATACTCCTGCACCAATTTGAGAAGGAACACCAACAGCCATTTTTAAATAATGATCCACAATAATAATCCAGAAATGCATATTACAGTATCATTTGTTGACAGAAACAACACCTCAGATATTGTAGTGTGTATATTTCCACTATTTAAACCTGCTCCAGCCACAGTTTGAATATACCCCTCGAAATTAATTTATAAATGTTAAAATCTATATTTTAGGAAAGCACTTTTTATTAACAGAGGAAACATCCCAATTATTACAGTGAGTATTTTGGTATTAATTTATTTGTGCTTAATCCCCAATTTAAATAGGAAACCCAAAAGCCTTATGTATCTTACAGTAAATGTACATTATAGTATTATTTATTCAAAGAACAAGCATTCCCCAAATAACAGAGGATATGTTCCCTCATTAAACCTATTTTTTCCTCAAGCCCCGATGTGAAAAGGACCTCAAAGAACCGTTTGCAAATGTAGAAATCCAAAATACAATATCATTTTTTTCCAGAACAAAAAACACCCTAATTATTGTAATTAGTACATTCCCAGCATTATTTTATTTTTGCTCAAGTCCCAGTTTATTTCACAAAGGTTTTATTGATTTTAAGATTTTTTTGTTAAAGGCTTGAGGAAAACGGCAATACAAAGAAGGCTACAGTAGTTCACATACAGACTGCGCCATACCATAAAGAAAGAGTTAATGTTACAATACAAGGCACAGATAAAACTATAGACTACATAACAAAACAATGTTCAGTTGTAGTAAATTAAGGCAATTCTAAGGAAAAAAATGTTCACCAGGACACACGTACATGAGACAAAACTAGGCCACCATCTGCTTCAGCAGAAGGAGTGGTAAGATATAAATAGCGTACCTTACCACAAAAAAGAATAGACTGAGAGAGGGAAGAGTCACAAAAATAGTTCAAGAAAGAGCTAAAAGAGAAAGAGGAAAAAGGGAACAGGGGAAAGGGAAAGGAGTTGGCAGGTAAAGAAGTCTGTGGGGTCTGATCAGAGTTCTGAGCATGTATAGGGCATAAGACACGATCCAAGTGAGAGTGATCCAAACTCAAGTGCTTCTTGTATTCAAGCCATGACGTCCAAATTCTAAGGAGTTTGGAATGGGTATCATTATGATTGTAAGGCCCCTTTCTCACTTGTTCGACTTTTCCTGCGACTTTGGACATCAGAGCTGTATACTGGATGGTGGACTGTGTACTGGATGGGGGGCTGTATACTGGATAGGGGGCTATATACTGGGAAGGGGGGCTGTATACTAAGGAGGGGCTGTATACTGGATGGGGGCTGTGTACTGTGCAAGGGGGTTGTATACTGGATGGGGACTGTGTACTGGATGGGGGGCTGTATACTGGATAAGGGGCTATATACTGGGAAGGGGGGCTGTATACTAAGGAGGGGCTGTATACTGGATGGGGGCTGTGTACTGTGCAGGGGGGTTGTATACTGGATGGGGACTGTGTACTGGATGGGGGGCTGTATACTGGATGGGGGCTGTGTACTGTGCAGGGGGAGGGGGGCTGTGTACTGGATGGGGGACGCTGTACTGTGCAGGGAGAGGGGGGCTGTATACTGGATGAAGGGCTGTGTACTGGGGAGGCTGTATACTGAATGGGGGCTGTGTACTCTGCAGGGGGAGGGGGGTGTGTTCTGGATGGGGGGCTGTGCACTTCAAATTCACTACATATCATCTCCATATATATACCCCTGCCATTTCACCCAAAAAAATGTCAAAACATTTAAAAAACACAGGATACAGCTTGGGACAAGTCCTTTATTAAAAAGAAGAAAAAATAATAAAAATCCAGCGATGTACATCCATTCCCGAGCGGAGGATACGGAGAGAAAAAACCCCGCTGACACGATCCGCCTCCATGGGAGGTTCCCGTAGAATGCCACTACACCCGCCGTGGCAGTAGCAAAGTGAGGAAAGAAAACTGGACAGCCGCACTCCAAAATGACTTAAAAAAAAGTTGTCTTTTATTTTCAACTGTACACACACAGTCACTGCAACCAACAAAACCAGGACAGCCGACGCGTTTCACACTTGTAATTAGTGCTTAATCATGGCTAAAGGAAGGTTCACAAAACAATAAAATTTATACTAAAAAGTCATACAAACATGTGATTATTGTCAGCCTATGGCAGCACAAAAATAATTAAATAATTAGTCAATCAGCTAAAAAGGTAATGCACTCCCTCAAATGGATGTACACCGCTGGATTTTTTTTTTAATTAATAAAGGACTTGTCCCAAGCTGTCTCCTGTGTTTTTTTTTACCATTTTTGACACTATTTTTGGGAAATGGCAGGGGTACAATGTACCCCGCTACCAATTCACATGGGGGGCCAGGATCCCCTTTGTTAAAAGGGGCTTCCAGATTCCCCTTCAAATCCATACCAGACCCAAAGGGCCTGGTAATGGACTGGGGGGATACCCATGCCTTTTTTTTCAATTACTTTTATCTGTATTGCCGGAACCCGACAATTCATTATAGCCGTGAGTAGTTTTACATTTACTTACTTACCTTTTTCCCTTTAGAAATGTCATTTTTTGCATGGACTGTAAACACTGGAAAAATGTGCCATTTTACAGGCATACTATAGACACCCCCAGATACGAAATTTAAAGGAATATTTCACTTTTATTGTTTCATGTTAAGCAGTATTAAATTACTGCTCCCATTTTTAAAACTTTTTTTGCATTGATACATGTCCAATAGAAATAAAGAAAAACCAAAAGGTTGACGCTGCGCTAAATTAAATATTGAAATATAAATGTAAATAGCTGCTAGCACTAAATTGTGTACAACAACTTGGTAACATAAAAAAGAAAAAAACAGTGCAGCGCTAGTGAGTGATATTGTGCTCATATAAATTAATAATAAACAAAAAAAGTCATTCTGGAATAAATTGAAAATTTAGCCAGAATAAGAAAAAACATAAAAATGCAGATGGATATATGAAGAAAAAGTCTTAAAAAGCCACGAAACAAAGTTCATATGGCTCTATCCAGTAATTATCCTTGTGAAAGAAAAGTGGATTGTGCAGACAATGTGAAAGACTCTTGATTGATGTGAGGTAAGCTGTCACCAATACACCCGTGAGGAAGGATAAGATTGCCTGCTTACCAGATGAAAAGACTGTTTTGCATCAGTCTAATAGGGCCTGTGGGAAGTCTGGTCTCCCAATACCTTAGCCGTCAAGATAACCACGGTATAGCTCAGCATACAATCCGAAGAGTCATAAACCAAAAAAAGAAGAAGGACCTCTCATAGCGTATAACGTTTGAAAATAGAAGAGGGTTTAATAAAAATTGCACTTACAATTAGGCAATATAAATACAGCATGGATAGCAAAACGTCTCCGATCTCTTGTTCCGATGCTTCTCGCTACTCGGTCAGGAAAACACAGCCGGCGTTCCGTCCTGAACGCCGGCTGTGTTTTCCTGACCGAGTAGCGAGAAGCATCGGAACAAGAGATCGGAGACGTTTTGCTATCCATGCTGTATTTATATTGCCTAATTGTAAGTGCAATTTTTATTAAACCCTCTTCTATTTTCAAACGTTATACGCTATGAGAGGTCCTTCTTCTTTTTTTGGTTTATGACTCTTCGGATTGTATGCTGAGCTATACCGTGGTTATCTTGACGGCTAAGGTATTGGGAGACCAGACTTCCCACAGGCCCTATTAGACTGATGCAAAACAGTCTTTTCATCTGGTAAGCAGGCAATCTTATCCTTCCTCACGGGTGTATTGGTGACAGCTTACCTCACATCAATCAAGAGTCTTTCACATTGTCTGCACAATCCACTTTTCTTTCACAAGGATAATTACTGGATAGAGCCATATGAACTTTGTTTCGTGGCTTTTTAAGACTTTTTCTTCATATATCCATCTGCATTTTTATGTTTTTTCTTATTCTGGCTAAATTTTCAATTTATTCCAGAATGACTTTTTTTGTTTATTATTAATTTATATGAGCACAATATCACTTACTAGCGCTGCACTGTTTTTTTCTTTTTTATTGATACATGTCCCCCTAGGGCAGGACCCAGGTCCCCAAACACTTTTTATGACAATACCATGCATATAAGCCTTTAAAATTAGCACTTTTGATTTCTCCCATAGACTATTAAAGGGTGTTCCGCGGCTTTGGAATTTGCCGCGAACACCCCAAATTGTTCGCTATTCTGCGAACAGGTGAACACCCGATGTCATCGGGCTCATCCCTAGTTTTGAACTTAGACACACACTAACTAGCATGGAATGCACCCTCCACTGCCATTACACATGTGGATCGGGAGACAAGTAGAGAGCAGAGGTAGAAAGCAGACAAGATGGTAATAGCCCAGAATGACAACGGCAGTAGCATTTTATGCAATTGCGCTACCCCAGCACAAGAAGGGGTTACCCCAAACAAAAGGAACTTCAACCATTGGACCAAATGGCAGGAATACTTTACCTGAAACCACAGGAACTTCTGGAGAAAGGACAGAAAAAGAACACCTTCAAGAGGTACTTCCGTCCTTTTATACTATATTCAGGAATGTCCTATGGGAGTCAAGGGGGCAGAGTTGACCCACAGTCAGCTGGCATGATGCAGAGCCAGGGAATCCACATTATAGGGGATTTACTAAAACATTTGATGTGGAAATGGCTTAACCACTTAACCCCCGGACCATATTGCTGCCCAAAGACCAGAGCAGTTTTTGCGATTCGGCACTGTGTCGCTTTAACTTACAATTGCGCGGTCGTGCGACGTGGCTCCTTTTTTTCCCACAAATAGAGCTTTCTTTTGGTGGTATTTGATCACCTCTGCGGTTTTTAGTGTTTGCGCTATAAACAAAAATAGAGCGACAATTTTGAAAAAAAATATAATTTTTTACTTTTTGCTATAATAAATATCCCCCAAAAATATATAAAAAACATTTTTTTCCTCAGTTTAGGCCGATACGTATTCTTCTACATATTTTTTGTAAAAAAAATCGCAATAAGCGTTTATTGATTGGTTTGCGCAAAAGTTATTGCGTGTACAAAATAGGGGGTATTTTTA
Organism: Rana temporaria; assembly: GCF_905171775.1. NCBI lineage: Eukaryota > Metazoa > Chordata > Amphibia > Anura > Ranidae > Rana > Rana temporaria. The sequence continues at coordinate 345,148,068 of NC_053489.1, read as the reverse complement.
TGGCATTTTTATTAACCACTTGACCACCGCCCCATGTCAAAAAGACGTCCTGTTTTTAAAGTTGAATATCTCGGTAACGGCAGCAGCTGCTGCCACAACCAAGATATTCATCTTTTCAGGGGGCGGTGGTGTACACGATAACGGCAGTCTCCGCAGCGGATTCGCCGCGAGATCGCCGTTATCGGTGGCGGGAGAGGGCCCCCCCCCCTCCCGCCGCTCTCCCGCGCCCTCCGCCGCTTACCGGAGCCGTCGGTAGCGGCGGAGGGGATCGGATGTGTCCGGCAGCTGAGCGGGCATGGGACTGAAGGAGAAATCTCCTTCACCCGTCCTCATAGCTCTGCTGGGCGGAAGTGACGTCAAAACGTCAGTCCCGCCCTGCCTCTTAAAGAAACATTTTTTTTTTTGTCATTTGAAAAGATGACATTTTTATTTTTATTTATTTTTTTGCACTTAAGTCTAAATATGAGATCTGAGGTCTTTTTGACCCCAGATCTCATATTTAAGAGGACCTGTCATGCTTTTTTCTATTACAAGGGATGTTTACATTCCTTGTAATAGGAATAAAAGTGATCAATTTTTTTATTTCAGTGTAAAAAATTATAAAACAAAATAAAAATAAATAAGAAAACAAAAAAAACATTTTTTAAAGCGCTCCATCCCGACGAGCTCGCGCGCAGAAGCGAACGCATACGCAAGTAGCGCCCGCATATGAAAACGGTATTCAAACCACACAAGTGAGGTATCGCCGCGATCGTTAGAGCGAGAGCAATAATTCTAGCCCTAGACCTACTCTGCAACTCAAAAAATGCAACCTGTAGAATTTTTTAAACGTCGCCTATCGAGATTTTTAAGGGTAAAAGTTTGACACCATGCCACGAGCGGGCGCAATTTTTAAGCGTGACATGTTGGGTATCAATTTACTCAGCGTAACATTATCTTTCACAATATATAAAAAAATTGGGCAAAATTTATTGTTGTCTTATTTTTTAATTCAAAAAAGTGATTTTTATCCAAAAAAAGTGCGCTTGTAAGACCGCTGCGCAAATACGGTGTGACAAAAAGTTTTGCAGTGACTGCCATTTTATTCTCTATGGTGTTAGAAAAAATATATATATATATATAATGTTTGGGGGTTTTAAGTAATTATATAGCAAAAAAAACTGTTTTAGTCTCGTAAACACCGAATCTGAAAAATTAGCCCGGTGGGAAAGAGGTTAATATATTTTTTTTTCTAGTAATGGCGGCGATCAGCGATTTTTTTTTTCGGTACTGCGACATTATGGCGGACACTTTTGACACATTTTTGGGACCATTGTAATTTTTATAGCGATCAGTGCTATAAAAATGCATTGGATTACTATAAAAATGCCACTGGCAGTGAAGGGGTTAACACTAGGGGGCGGGAAGGGGTTAAGTATGTTCCCTGGGTGTGTTCTAACTGTAGGGGGGGTGGCCTCCCTAGGGGAAATGATTGATCTTCTGTTCATACATTGTATGAACAGAAGATCAGCATTTCTCTCCCTGACAGGACCGGGAGCTGTGTGTTTACACACACAGCTCCCGGTCCCTGCTCTGTAACGAGCAATCGTGCGTGCCCGGCTGCGATCACGCAATCGCTGGGCACACGCACGGGAGTCGGGGGCGAGCGGGGGACGCGCGCCTCCTGCTGCGCGCGCCCCTAGTGGCCTGCGCGAGAGCCGACGTTATATTACGTGCTCTCGCGCAGGGGTGCCGACCTGCCGCCGTAAAACGACGGCGGCTGGTCAGCAACCAGTTAATGTAGCTTAACGTGTAATAAAGTGCCTAAACCTCAATCAATTGCTCTGAAACTTTGCACAGCCTAAGATCTCAACTTCCCAAACCTACCCAATAATTTTCATCCCCATTATAATATTATTTAATCCTAGAAAAAAAAAATATATTGTAATTGTAAGTTCTTAATAAAAATTTAATTGCATTTAAGTAGGACCCCTGCTTTGAATAGGACCCCCAACAGCCATATATCTTTTAAAATCTACATTACACTTATTATTTATTTCCAGAACAAAATATTGTAATGACTCTGCTACCTGATATGAAGAGGAATTTTAGCTATGGATTGTCGCTGTCGTCACTTTGAGTGTCTGATGACAAATTTGCCCACCAATCACTATCGCTCAGTGATTCTAATTCACTATCGCTGTTTTCTAGCTGGTCCAAAACCGCTTTTGACATGGAGGGGACACTTTTTGGATGCCATGCACATTCTCAAGTTTCCAGGCAGAAAGAACAGTATATATAATATAAAAGTGCATGCAGGGCAGTAGACAAAGCACTAGAGAAAAAACTGAGATGAAATGATTTGATACAGTAATGTAATTTACAATGTATTGTGTGTACTATGTTTTTTGAACTTTTTTGAATTAGAATTTTTAGAATTTGCCACTGGGCTCTGCCCGCATGCATCGGGACGTTTGCAGGGAACGGAGCCTGGAACATTGATACATCGGGGGATGGATCCGGCGGAGGATACAGCACAAGGACATCGGAGGATTGTAGGGACAAGGTAAGTAACTGTACCTGGATACTGCGATGCAATCCCGAATGTGGCTCGGGGTTACTGCTATTGGTACTGAAAATTACATGGTTTTATATGGATACCTCTTTTAAAAAAATTTAAAAAATGATAAATTTTTGTGTCTCCCAGAAGACAGCGGAGGTGATGGAAGAGGCACCGGACGTGGCATATATAGCCGTGGGTGGCTCGGCTATCTATGCCCGGAAGTGGGAGCAAAATATCTGTATTATACAGGTATCTGCACCCCCCTCCCCATGAAAGGTGCCAAATGTGACACCGGAGGGGGGGTAGGACCCAAAAAAGTGGAAGTTCTATTTTTGGGTGGAACTCCGCTTTAAGCCACAGAGACATTACTATGAAGAGTCCCATGTTTGTGTAGCTTTCAAAATCAGTTTTTGATTATTCTGCAGTGTATGCATGTTATTTGCTATTCTGAACCTGTTTTGCATTATTACTTCTTATGCCCCGTACACACCATCACTTTATGTGATGAAAAAAAACGACATTTTCTGTGAAGTAAAAAATGACGTTTTTGAAACTTCAATTTTCAAAGACGAAGTTGCATACACACCATCGTTTTTCTCACAATGTTCTAGCAAAGCGAGGTTACGTTCACCACGTTTTTCCATTGAAGCTCGGTTCATAAGTAGCTTCTAGGCATGCGCGGGTGAAAAAACGTCGTTTTAAACGACGTTTTTGCTACACACGGTCAATTTCTGTGAAGTAAAAGTTGACGTTTTGAAAAACGACACATAAAATTGAAGCATGCTTCAATTTTTTTTGGTCGTTTTTTAGAAGACATAAAACGACGTTTTTCCCCACACACGGTCAATTAAAGTGACGTTTTTAAAAACGTCATTTTTTTTCATCACATAAAACGACCGTGTGTACGCGGCATAACTTTGAAATGGTTTGGTAAACTGTAACTTACAGGTACTCCTTGTCTGATCATTCAACTGGACCTGTTCTGTAAGGCCCCGTACACACGACCAAACATGTATGCTGAAACTGGTCCGCGGGCCAGTTTCAGCATACATGTTTGGTCATGTGTAGGCGCGAGCGGGCAGAATTCCAGCAAACATTTGCCCGCCGGGCCTTTTCCCAGCGGGCAAATATTCCTGGACTTGTTTTAAAACCGTCCGCTGGAATCCTGCCCGCTCGGACATGTATGGTCGTCAGTACAGACCTACCGTACATGTCCGAGCGCCCGCCGTCCCTTGCATGCGTCGAATGACTTTGACGCATGCGTGGAAGCATTTAAAAGGCAGGCCCGCCCACGTCGCCGCGTCATCGCCGCGGCATCACCGCGAGGCTGCTGTTTGGAGCAGGGACAGGCTGTATTTATTCAAATAGCTATCTAAAAGGTCCACAAAAGTCCTTTTAAGGACTGGTATAGGTGTGCTACTTGGTCTGCACTGCAGTACATGATAGTGTGTAATACATTCATATACGTTTTGTCAGTGTAGGGCGAGGTTGGCGTTTCCAGCAGGGACAGCGTTTAGCGACAAAAATCGCCACCTAACAGGTCCACAAAAGTCCTTTTAAGCACTGGTATAAGTGTGCTACTTGCTGTGCACTGCAGTATATAGGTGTAATATACACTTATAATATACCTTCAAATATAGAAAGCATATTATAGTGGATTTGTATTGTGCAGCATTGTGACTGGCGGTGTATTTGGTTACTGCTGGATTTTTGCCTCTTTCGCTGCGTTTCCTCTGCTACACACATACAAAAAAAATCCTTAAAAAAAGTTTCATAACTGGTGAAATAAACCAGTGGCCCCTCAAAACGACAGATTTTGTTATATAGCTTCTTCCACATATACTGCGCTTCTCTAGAGACTTTTGTCACAGGGTCATTTAAAAAATGACAGGCAGAGGAAGAGGCAGGCCCTTCCGCGGGGGTGGTAGGGGTAGGACAGGAGTACCAGGCCGGAGCCAAAGTGGGAAGTGGCACAATGTTCGTTCGATTATGTCAAAGGACTCACCAGACTTGGTTGAGTGGCTCGCCACCAACACCACCACCACCACCACCACCATATACCCTCCGCTTGAGTCACAGGAATTATTTTCCGATCCATCAGAAGACATTCCGGATGCGCAGCCATTCTTGGCATTGGATCAGGAAGAGGAGGTAGCAACAGCCGGCACTCAGCAGTCTGACGACAGTACTCAGATCAGCCCAAGGAGGTTGGTGCCCGCTGTTGCTGCCTACTCCGAGATCTCTACTGTTAGTGATGGGGAAGGTGACTTTAATGATGACGTGTGTACAGACGTCACGTGGGTGCCCACAAGAGAGGAAGAGGAGGGGAGTTCAGAGGGAGAGATGGACCAACATATAGGGAGGAGAAGCAGGCCGAACTTGCATTGCACAGGAGGGACAAAGCAGACTCCTAATGTATCAGGAGCGTGCCATCAACCATGTACGGTCACATCTGGCGCTCCCAGGATGCCGGCCCATGGCTCCGCAGTGTGGGCTTTTTTTAACGTGTCTGCTGCAGACAATAGTGTTGCCATCTGCAGCCTTTGCCGTCAACGCATAAGTCGCAGTAAGCCCAACACTCACCTAGGGACGACCGCCTTAAGAGGGCACCTGGCCTCCCATCACCGAGCCCAGTGGGAGCAACGCCATTAGAACCCACAAAGCCACACTCCAGGCTCTCACCATCCAGCCTCTTCTCCTTCTCCTTCTCATTCCCCTCTATGCTCACAATTGTCCTCCACTCCACCTTCCATCATGCCTTCCTCAAGTTTTTCTGCAAAAAGGCAGGCTTCCGTGGCCAAATGTTCGATCGTAAAAAAAAGATGACGCCGGATAACCCTCTTGCCCAACGGTTGACCGCTGGCTTGTCGGAACTGATAGCCCGTCAACTACTGCCATATAAACTGGTGGAGTCGGAAGCCTTTCAAAAATTTGTGGCCATTGGAACACCACAATGGAATGTCCCAGGAAGGACAATGTTTTCACAGAAGGGCATCCCAGAGCTATATAGCCATGTTCAGCGACAAGTCAATGTATCTCTGGCACACAGTGTCGGTGCCAAGATACATCTGACCACAGACACGTGGTCTAGCAAACACGGGCAGGGAAGGTATATAACTTTCACTGCCCAGTGGGTGAACCTTCTGATGGCCGTCAGGCATGTAACCCGTGGCACCCATGTAGATTTGGTTTTACCGCCACGGATTACATGCAGGCCTGCCTCTTCTTCTCCTCCTCCTACTCCATCCTCCCTCTCCTCCTCGGCTGACTCCTCATTTTCCGATGCTACCGTCTCTTCCGCTGCACCGCCCAAGATCCCCAGAACCTATTTGACATGCCAGATGAGACGTTGCCATGCTGTGCTGCGTCTGTTGTGCCTGGAAGACAAGAGCCACACTGGTCCTGCACTCCTTTCAGCTTTGCGTTCACAGGCAGATCAGTGGCTAACACCGCTCAATTTCACAGTTGGTAAAGTGGTGTGCGACAACGGTGCCAATCTGCTGAGAGTGCTGAAACAGGGCAAAATTACACAGGTGCCATGCATGGCACACGTCCTGAACTTGGTCGTGCAGCGATTTGTTGCCAAATACCCTGGGCTCCAGGACGTCTTGTGGCAGGCCAGGAAAATCTCGGCCCATTTCAGAAGCTCTTACACAGCCATGGTTCGCCTTGCTGACATTCAGCGGCGACACAACCTGCCCATCAGACGTCTTATTTGTGACTCCCTGACACAATTGAACTCAACATTGTATATGCTTCATAGGCTGCTCCAGCAGAAACGTGCAGTTAACGACTACCTGTACGAACTCTGCGGCAAGACAGGTTCTGGGGAGCTTGGTTTTTTCGCACCGCGCCAGTGGCTGCTGATGCGTGACTCATGCAGACTTCTGCAGCCATTTGATGAGATGACCAAACTGGTCAATTGCAGCCATGGCGCCATCAGTGACATCGTACCTTACGCCTTCTTTCTGAAGTGTGCATTGCGTCGTGTCATTGATCAAGCCGTCGAGGAGCAGGAAAATGAGAAAGTCGCAATGCTGGATGAATTGCCAGGGGGGGCTACTCCCCCTGAGAAAAGTCAACAACGGGAGTCTGAGGAGGTGTCAGAGGAGGATGGTTCTGGGGCGGAAGAGGAGGAGCAAGAAGAGCATGCTTTAAACCTTTCTGGGATCCCTAGTGTTGTCCGTGGATGGGGGGAGGAGAACGAAGACAACATTATCCTGGATGATGAGCAGGAGCCAGGCCAGTACAGCGCTTCCAGTTTAGTGCAAATGGGGGCCTTCATGCTCCAGTGTTTCAAGAGGGACCCCCGTATAAAAAGCATAAAGGGCAAGGACCAGTACTGGGTGGCAACGTACTTAGACCCGCGGTACAAACAAAACATGGCGGAAATGTTACCACCATCACAGAGGGCTATCAGAATGCAGCACTTCCAGACCTTGCTTCGAGAAATGCTGCATTCTGCTTTTGCCTCTGCTGGCAGAGGAATTTCCACTCACAGAGAAACAGTTTCGGGTACCAATCCAACAGTGCCTGCAAAAAGAGGGTGGTTTGAAGATGTCTTAGTCACTAATGATATGAGATCATTCTTTCAGCCGACCCATCGACAGCTGTCCTCCGGATCCAGCATCAGGGAACGCCTAGACCGACAGGTGTCCGACTACATCGGGTTAACGGGCGATGTGGACGCACTGAGAAGTGATGAACCCTGGACTACTGGGTGGGCAGGCTTGACCTCTGGCCAGAGCTTGCACAATTTGCAATGGAACTGTTGGCTTGCCCCTCATCCAGTGTCCTGTCCGAAAGAACGTTCAGCGCAGCAGGGGGGGACGTGACCGATAAGCGCACTCGCCTAGCTCACAACAGTGTTGACTACCTCAAATTTATAAAAATGAATGAAGCATGGATCTCGGAGGAATTCAACACATGTGACCAGTAGACCATGTTTCATTCAAATTCTGGTGAACGCCTGTGGGCTAATTTTTTGGGCCTGTACTGGCCGACACTTTATTCTGTATCCGGTGAATGCCTAATGTACCACCAGCCACAGAATAAAAAGTTGTTTGCTGTCTGGTGAACGCCTGTGGTCGTGGGCTAATATTTGGGGCCTGTAATGGTCGACACTTATTTCTGTATCCGTTGAATGCCTAATGTACCACCAGCCACAGAATACAAAGTTGTTTGCTGTCCGGTGAACGCCTGTGGCCGTGGGCTAATTTTTGGGGCTTGTAATGGCCGACACTTACTTCTGTGTCCGTTGAATGCCTAATGTACCACCAGCCACAGAATACAAAGTTGTTTGCTGTCCAGGGGAACGCCTGTGGCCGTGGGCTAATTTTTCAGGGCCTGTAATGGCCGACACTTACTTCTGTATCCAGTGAATTCCTAATGTACCACCAGCCACAGAATTCAAAGTTGTTTGCTGTCTAGTGAACGCCTGTCGGCTAATTTTTGGGGCTTGTAATGGCCAGCACTTACTTATGTATCCGGTTTTTCACTTAATACTTCTGGTAGGTCAGTGTCCATGTTGTGGGACTATTTGTGCACAGCTAGTAAGTATTTTGTGGCTGCAAATATGACCTGAAGGTTTTTAATATTCACCTGCCATTAAAGTCAATGGGGCCTGTTCGCGAACATTTGCGATCGTTCGCGGTTAGCGTTCGCGAACCGTCCCGTCGGATGTTCGTCCATCACTAATCCGGAACCTCCTCCAAATAAGGAGAAAACCTATTATCACACACCATACAATCTGATTTTAAATTCTGTGACAATTGCTGCACACCACGCATTAGGTACCTTTATCCTTTCAGGGCACACCAAATGCGATGCGATTTTGCTGTGATAGTCACGTGGTAGAACTCACCTTTAAAAACATTGTGCGAAGCTGGTCACCCCTAAATAGGAGCAGGGGCTTCTTTTTGCACACGTAGGGCAGCCAAGTGAATGGGCAGCCCCCATGCAAGTTGCAAATTTGTGTACAAATCACTCTTTGAAAATCGCATAGCAGGAACACTTGTCCCTTGTCCCTTCTACGTCCCTTCTTCGATCCTGCTGCAAGTGTGAACAAGCCTTTGGGTTCCATAGGAGGAACCTAATGAAATAGGTAGCTACCTTTCCTCTTATGACAGAAATAAGAGGCCTGTTTCAAAAGGAATGGGGAAAAGGGGGAGAGAAAATCCTCCTCAACCAATAGGTTGCAGAAGTTGTATCCACTAACGGAGGAGGATGCGACTCCTTTATCTAACCCACCAACGGTGGATGCGGCAGTCACCAGACTGGCCAAGAATGTGACACTTCCAATGGAAGACTCTTCCTCCTTTCACGATATCCTTGATTGACGCACTTAAAAACGTTTTACCTCGCGGCAGGTGGTGCTTGAAAAGCCACCATTGCTTTAATATCCGTAGCAAGTGCTATGCGAGTGTGGGCGCAGAACTTGGAGTATGCAGTCAAAAACCAGCTACCAAAAGAGAAAAGTCATTAGGGTCTTGATGAGATAAAATTCTCAGCAGACTTCACAGGTGAGGCAGCTATAGACATCATTTGATGGTCATCCAGAGCCATGCTCAGCTCAGTCTCAGCCAAAGGAGCGCTGTGGCTAAAAGCCTGGGTGGCTGACCCATCCTCAAAGCAGAATTGCTGTAAACTGCCTTTTGATGGGAAGGCGCTGTTTGTCCAAAAAAACTGGAGACTACCATCTCCAGGGTTACAGGAGGAAAATAAGGTCTTCTGCCCCAAGATCGAAGGTCCAGACACCAGAGGGGGCAACCATCCAGAGGAGTGTCAAACAGGTACTGGGATTTCAGAGGCTTTCGCCCATCCAAAGACTTCAGAGTCATTAGAGGGGTACACAGTCAACCTCTTCATAAGATTGCAGAGAGCTGAGACCCCTGCAGCTCCCCAAGATACCCAGAAGCCCTTTTAAAGCCAGGCTCGCCCTATCAGCATCTCCCAGTCTTCAGTCATACCAGAAGTTCCTCAGTTTTGCGTTGAGGGACAGGCATTACCAAAGCCAGCTGGAACCTACACAGAGTATGGTCTACTTAGGGGCCCAATTTAATATTCAGGCGGCCTCAGTTTCTTTGCCACCTCAAACTCCCCAAAATCATGGAGACGTTCCAACAGGCATTGGCTGCACCAGTGATGTCAACATCCCAGTGCATGAGTCCTCTCGGGACAATGGCTTCATTTTTTTTTTCGATGATCCCCTGGGCTCACTGGAAACTCAATTTTCCAACAAGGCTTCCTGATGCAGTGGAAGAGTTTGTCTAGCCCAGCCAATCAGGATCACCAGCTGGAGGTGCCAGAGTATCTGGTGGTAGAAAAAAAAAACGCTAAATGGCTTGGATCATGGTTACCACAGATGCCAGTACAGCAGGGGGGGGGGGCGCCCACCTGCGAACAACTTAAAATCCAGGGCAGTGGGGAATTTCCCACTCAGGGCCTAGTTTTCAATATTCTGGAACTTCTAGCAGCATTCATGGCGTTGACCATTTTGCTACCACACATACATCTGGACAACACTGCAGCAGTGTCCTACATACAGCGACAAGGTGGGGAGCACAGCCAATCCCTCTTGAGAGAGGTGGAACCAATCATGACATTGGCACAACAATATCTCCCAGATCTGAGGGTCATATATCTTCCAGGCTGTCAGAACTTGGAAGCAGATCGCCTATCCAATCAATTCATGGACCCTAACGAATGGTCCCTTCACCCCCGAAGTGTTTAAACAGATCCTCCATGAGTGGGGGTGTTCGCAAGATGGATATTTTTGTCTTATCGACCATCTGCAAGGTGAGCTGGTTCCTCTCAGGCTACCCTCATCCATTAGCGGAGGGGACGGATGCCTTTACCCATGATTGGGTTGGGCAACTGGGCTATGTCTTCCCTCCAATTTCTTTAATCCTGAAATTCCAGAGGAGATTTTTGACAGAATTTGACAGTCATCACAGTATTTCCTTACTGGCCACACAGACCATGGGTCTCTCTGGCAATGGATCTCAGCATGTGCACACCGCTCACTATGCCGGTGACTCCTCATCTTCTCCTGTCTGAAGGAGATACCCTACATCTGCAACCATCACAACTGACCTTAGCGGCCTGAAGATTGTAAGGCATAGGTTACAAGAGTTAGGATGTTCTCCAGAGGGTATTAGAACTTTACAGAGTTCAATAAAAGGGTCAACCAATGCCATATCCTCCAGAATATGGATAAGGTTCACAAGCTTTGCAGCTGGACGACAGTTTGACCCTAGTGACCCAAATGTATCTAAAATCCTGTCTTCCTGCAATATGGCTTGGATTTGGGGCTCAGTTCGCTTCAGGAGAAAGAAATGGGCAGCAAACCTGCTGGTGGAGCATTTCATGAAAGCGGTACTTAAATTACGCACTCCCAAGAGAAATATGTTCCCTCAATAGGACCTGCCAGTAGTCCTCGGTTTTCTAGCAAACCCTCCTTGTACTCCAACAGAAGAATGTTCATTATGGGATATCACCTTAAAAACAGAACTCCAAGAATTGGGGATGGCAGAACCTTATTCCATGTACTTCACAGACAGTTGTGCTGAGACCATTGGATCATTTTGTCCCAAAAGTGGCATTGATCTTTCGCCTTTCCAGGGAATGGATGATTCCAGCATTCCCATCAGAATCAGATGCTGGGTATATGAGTTAAACACAAGCTCTTGCACCTATGTACAGGAGAATAGGGGCGCAACCGCTTTACTTTTTTATTTTTATTTGATTTAAATACATTTTTGACCCTGTTTATTTAATCTCAATAGAATTAAACACCTTTTGTGATAGCCTGGGCACTGACAGGTACTTTTTACTGAGAAATCTGGGGTTTATTAGACCCCTGATCTTTCCTCTGCCCTCCAGCTGATGAAACCAAGATTTGTTTGATTGGCTGCCTGTCTGGCCGGTACAGGCCAGTAAACAAACAACTAAAACCAGAAGTGCTGTAATACACTTTGCATCTGGATTCATTACATAGACCCAACTGAGTGTAGAGGTCCTGGGGCCTTTGGGGGAATGGAGAACCGAGAAAAGACCACTGGCAGCGGTGGTAGGGAGGCTCTTTAAAAGTCATTGGGCCACTTTAAATCTTCTCATACCACTCCTCGCCCATCCTCAGCTGCAAATTTTGATACCAGTATCATGGCTGCAACTACAGCCTTTATCCTGGTATTACCACTTGTTCCTAAGGATGTACAGATACGTCCTAGGGAGGGGAAGTGGCTAAGCAAAAATATGTCATACAGTAACAGAGTTTTAAATGGCTTTGTGTAAACACAAAAGTATAGCACACAGCGATCAGCGCTAGGAGCTTTTCAAACTGCTAGCATTGAAATGCAAGATTGATCTTCTGTGCCAGATCACCTACATAGTACGTCATCTGGCACTTCCGGATAGCGGGAATAAAAACATACATCTCTTATTAAAAGTGGCACACAGTGCAAACAGTACACATATTAGCACTGGTTAGGCACACATTTAACCCTTTGATTGCCAAAGAAGTTAACCCCTTCCCAGCCAGTGTCATTAGTACAGTGACATTGCATATTTTTAAAGTGAAAAATAAAAAGTGGGGTGGTGGTGCTACCTAAAGTAGTCTCAAGGAATATCGAACAAAAATATATTAAACAAAGATAGGGGGTAGGATATCCCTCCCCTATGTAATTCACAATATGTGAAAAAAATAACAAGTGGACACCCAGTGTAAATCCAAATCCTAAATCAAGTGTATGGACACTCAAATGGTGTCTAAGTGAACTGTATATTATAAATTATCTCTGATATATATTGTGAGAGTATACCACGTCACGTGAAAAAACAAATATAATTGGTGTCATGAGGGTATATCAGCTACATGCAAAAACATAAGTTAAACACCACATATATATAAATCCGGTTGTAAGCCAAATCACAGTTAACAGTCCAAACCATGAAAGGATAGATGTGCAGCTAAAGTTGTAAAAGAGGTGCTAATAACAACCTACTGATAACTCATATTGCACATGCCTTAATAGGGTAAAATAGATCACATTTAAAATAAAAATAAATAAATAGAATAGAGTCCAGGGGCAAGTCCAAAGAGGATCCAACAAAAACAGGGACAAAATTCCTCCTACCAGGTAGAATTGGTATGGATGTACAGAAGATATTCATAAACCAGTGCTGGGTGCTCCATAGTGACAGGGGTACAATCAGGAGACTATTGTGATCCCCCACATGTGTCCCCACTCACCAAATCACAACGCCCCTACAGGGGCAGACAGCATAACAGGTGGACTTCACACCGAGGCTCCTGGTACTCCTGAAGGCTGCTCACCCGAAAGTCCTTAAATTAAAAAGCAGAAGGCTCCCATGGTGTAGTATAAAAATAAATGGTCTTTATTAAAGTAAAAAATGGCAGCACATGCCGCTAAAAACAGGCTACACAGTGCTAAAATTATGTACCACGGATCATGGACATAACAAACGAGCGCTCACTAGTGGTCGCGGCGTGCGCATCACCTGCGTTCCACTGCTAGCTTGGAGAGCCGGTAGTAACGTATGTGCATAGGCTCCACCTTACTAGTTTTGTCGATGACATGGTCTGGTCATGAAGGGGGTAAATCTTCCAGAGGTCAAGTGGTTAACTTCTTAGGTTACATTTTGTCTCATTTAAAATCAGTAATTTCAGTGTCATCAATTTTCCAAAATTCCCTGGTCATCCTATAGAAGTAACAAAGTCATGGACATCGAATGAGCCAGGCACCTGTGGCACGTTTAATGCATTTACTGGTCAGTGCATAAGTTCCATATGTTTTTTTCCCAACATGTACATATGCCGCTGCAGACTTCTGTGATTCCTGACCATCTGCCTGTTGCCTGTCAGACCTGTAGCACAAAGCCAATGATGACTTGCAGAGCACTTTCATTGGTACTGTGATAGAGGATGAAAATGCAATAGATGGGCCAGTGGGCGGATACAAAATTTGGACAATAAGACAAATAAGGGGGGCAGTTATCTTGGGACATATGGCACTGACCAGCAGATGTAGTGCAATGTAAAGGTTTGTTAAGTAAATTTCAGGGAGGGAAGAAGGAATTTGTGTGGGAGAAATTGTTTCTTGGGCTGTAGGAGCTTAGGCGTTAGGAAGAGTCGTGATGAGCTGAATATACATGGATCCAGTTCCAGGCAGGTTCAATGAACATTAATAAAGTTTGTTTTGAATCTGAACTAAGTCAAATATAAAAAAAACAGTAATGTCCATTTTCTAGGCTGATAGACAATATCATTTTTTTTTTTTTGGTAATTCTGTTTATCAGGGGGATTTAGTAAATTTCTTTAAAAGCTTAACCACCAGAAGGTATTTCCCCCTTTTCCATAGCAGACCTTCATCTTGACATGTAGCCTTGCAGGCCAGGACAGCGGAAGTGAGTGTGCACCCCCGAACCATGCTGAGAGCATGTGGTATGTTATCTTTCAGGAGTGAAGGCACAATCCTGTTTCCCCTTTTCCTGGCCTGCCAAGCGTCATGCTCAGATAAGGGTCTTGTATGGATTTTTTAGGGGGGGAATTTTTGCGCGAAACCACTCAAACACCTGAAGGGTCTGCACGCTCTGTTACTTACTCTTGACCTCTACACTCTAACGTCTGATCTTTGTACTCTGTGTGCACTTACTCCTGACCTCTGTATTTTCTGCACTGTGTCCTCTTGACCCCTGCACACCATGCATTACTTACTTTTAACCTTTGAGAGTTATGCACTTTGTCCATTACAGTAAAGTACAAAAAAAAAAAATTGTCAGCTTCTATCACATCTATGGTCAGATAATTACATTTTTAAAAAAGCTATTTGCCAGTTTACTATAAAACTAGAATTTTTTTGTTTAATCCTAAATGTGGCCCCTTGGCTGCACTATGTGTCTGAAAGCTGAGATTAACTTTAAATGCCTCATTTTAGGTAATTCTCTTTTGAACTCAAAAGCTTCACATGTTTGATTGTAGCTGAAAAGTAAAATCAGGACATTTAAACATCAGAATGATTAGCTTGCTTTACTGGGTTTCTAGCTTGCAGTTTTACTGAAGTGAAATAGCTTTTGGGTAAATTTCTTAGAACATTCTTAGATATTTTAAGGAATTACAAAATATTACTTTATCCCAAAGACCACGAATAAATGATGCATGCAGTGCACTGGCTCTTGGAAAGAGATATGAAAATTTCAAAATGCCTTGATGAGTTTGTCATTCTGGAGGACTAATACAAAAATTCTCCTGCGCTCTGGTGTTTTTGTTATGGGGTAATGTAGTCCAATCGTAAGATAAAATTACAGGTCTTGCAGCCCTCCTCTGAACCATGGGAGTTCATAGACTAAGGCCCCGTACACACCATAGAATCCATCCGCAGATAAATCCCAGCAAATGGGTTTCAGTGGATAGATCCTATGGTGTGTACACTCCAGCGGATCTTTTTCCGCGGATAAATCTCCCCTGGGATGGATTTCAGCAGATCGAATATTTGCTGACATGCACAACATATCCATCTGCTGGAGTCCATCCCAACGGATGGATCCGCTGGTCTGTACAGACTCACCGGATCCATCCGTCCGAAGGGATCCCCCGCATGCGTCGTAATGATTCGACGCATGCGTGGAATTCCTTATATGACAGCGTCGCGCATGTCGCCGCGTCATAATCGCGGCGATGGCGCGACACGTCATCGCCAGAGGATTTCAGCGCGGATTTCAATGCGATGGTGAGTACACTCCATCGCAGAGAAATCTGCTGAAATCCTCGAGAGGATTTATCCGCGGAAACAGTCCGCTGGACCGTATCCGCGGATAAATTCTATCGTGTGTATGGGGCCTAAGAGAAAAGAAAAAACAAGAGAGGGAGGGTGCACCGAATTAGTGCATTATCATAAGAGATTTTTTATTAAAGTAAAAGCAAGTTATTTCTACTCACACAGAGAGCTTGAATACAGCTTTGTCAAATAATCAGACCGGTCTCTTGGTTCCTGCCAACAAGACCTGATGATACCGAGGATCCAATGGTACCCTTTCGTGGCGGAACGGCTGACGTTTCTGGGGCGCACCCCTTTCTTCAGAGCCTGAAAGGTCTGTCATCATTTTTTTTTCTTTTCTCTTATTCTGGAGGACTAGGCATTTCTAGGCAGGCTATATTTGCATGCAGACCACCCTAGGTAATGCCCATATATGACGCCGAGGATCCACATTCAAAAGAACTGATATCCAATAAATAAAAGGGGCAGGCCAGAAACAGTAATGCTGTGGAGGAAAAGACCAGATAAGGCAGAATTTTCAGCAGCATGGAAATAAGGTGGGCTTGAGCCCATTTGGGGTGGATGGGTGGTCAGGAGGCATGCTTTACGGAACTTTACCCTTAAAGTTTTCGACCCTTAATTGGGTCCTCACATTTATTATTCACCTATGTGATATTTATGAATTACTAATTATATATGTATCCTATAATATGTTGTTTATTACATTTTTTTTTTCTTATTGTAAAACTCAATAAAAATATTAAACAAGGAAATGAGGCGGGCTCTGTCTGACTTTCTGCAGTTTCTAATGCATTCCATGAGATGTTCAGTGTTCTGCCTCCAGCAGGATATTCATTAAAGTGGATGTAACCCCCGAAAAAAACAATTTTTTTCTTTGCTGTCACAATGTACAGTATAAGATTTCCTATCATTTGCGCCCAGTCTTGCCACACAGAGTTAATCCAGCTCTGAGCGATCCTCTTATTGTTCAGTGAGATAAAACGGACTTACAGAGAAAAACCTTAGTCCGTTCCGCCCCCTTGCTGTGAGTGACAGGTTATTTACATATCTCATGCACTAGCCTGGAGACAGACATTATTTTTTAATTCTCAACCTAACTCCTTTTCTGAAGTCATGAGGTTACTTTTCTAGATTTTGACTGGATGTTAGTGATCATAGCAGAATTTAGTGTAAGGGGAGTGAAGAGGTGGGCAGGGAGTCTACTGACATCACGACTCTACCCACAGAGCTCCAGACAACAGATCCACCCACAGAATCTGCACTTTTTCAGTTCTTATAACAGACAGAGGGAGACATTTGACAGGTAAGGATACATGCAGAGGCCACCTATATCCTTATAGATCAGCATTATGGCAATAGTTTAGAAAGGATGAGAGTGGGTTTACATCCACTTTAAGTTGTTCTGCCTGCAATATTACATTTTACCACTAGACAGAGCCCACAATAAATCTACTGTTTTGCAGAAACTAGAAAAAGTTCCCATCATCCTTCAGTCTAAGGTGCAATTTGGGAGCTCAGACTCCAGCTTTGAAACAGAGAGAGAGAGAGAGAGAGAACAAACTATCAGAGCACATGTTGGACTAAGCCGTACATCTCTTTGGCCTAGTACACACGAGAGGATCGATCCGCGGAAACGGTCCGGAGGACCGTTTCCGCGGATAAATCCTCTGGCGGATTTTGATCTCTTGGTTGTACTAACCATGAGCTCAAAATCCCCGCGGAATTCCCTCCGCGGTGACGTGTCGCGCCGTCGCCGCGATGATGACGCGGCGACGTGCGCGACGCTGTAATATAAGGACTTCCACGCATGCGTTGAATCATTACAACGCATGCGAGGGACGGATTCGGACGGATTGATCCGGTGAGTCTGTACAGACCATCGGATCAATCCGCTGGACTGGATTCCAGCGGATCGATTTCTTAGCATGCTAAGAAATTTTGATCCGCTGGAAATCCATCGGCCCGAAATATATCCGCAGATAAATATCCGCTGGGTTGTTCACACCAGGGGATCTATCCGCTGAAACCGGTCCGCGGATACATTTCAGCGGATCGATCCTCTCGTGTGTACGGGGCCTTTGCCTCCCCTAATGGCAGCATCTCTGGTGGGAATCACTTACTGCCATCTACAACCTAATTATTAATTGTATTTTCTTTATATTTTCATATACTGATTATATGTACTTATCTCTTTTTTCTAAATACAGTGCCCTGAAAAAATATTGAAACCCCTTAAAAAAATGTCCACATTTTGTCATGTTACAATAAAAAATGTAAATGTATTTTATTAGGATTTCATGTGATAGACCAACACAAAGTGGCACATAATAGTAAAGTGGAAGAAAAATGATAAATCATTTTCAATTTTTTTTAAAAATAAATATTTGAAAAGTGTGGCGTGCATTTGTATTCGGCCACCTTTACTCTAATCCCCCAAATTGAAATCTAGTGGAACCAGTTGCCTTCAGAAGTCACCTAATTAGTAAACAGAGTCCACCTGTGTGTAATTTAATGAAAGGAACACACCAGACAGGTCAGAGATAAAGTTGTGGAGAAGTTTAAAGCAGGGCTAGCTCATAAAAAAATATCACAAGATTTGAACATCTCAAGGAACACTGTTCAATCCATCATCCAAATATGGAAAGAGTATGGCACAACTGCAAACTTACCAAGACATGGCCGTCCACCTAAACTGACAGGCCGGGCAAGACGAGCATTAAGAAGAAGCAGTCAAGAAGGAGGCCCCCAGATCCTGCCCCCTCATGTGAATGGGTAGGGGTACATTGTAAACCAGGGTTATCGGGAAGAGGCTCTTGTCCCCATTAACATGGGGACAAGGTAATTTGGGGAGCACCCCAAAGCACCCAACCCATGTTGAGGGAAAGTGGTATAGATTTTGGGGGGCCCACTGTTTTTTTTATTTGGGCGTGGAGTTCCCCTTAAAATCTATACCAGACCCCACGGACCTGGTATGGATTTTTTTCAGGGGACCCCACACAGTTTTTTTTCTTAATTCTGTCATAGCGTTTCTCTTAACCACTTCAATACACTGTATTATATACTCTGCACTGCATTATATACCCTGCACTGTATTATATATACTACACTGTCTGCACTATATATTTTCCACTGTATAATATATACTACACTGACTGCACTATATACTCTGAACTGTATTATATATACTATATGGACTGCACTATATGCTCTAAACCAGGGGTCCTCAAACTATGGCCCTCCAGTTGTTCAGGAACTACAATTCCCATCATGCCTAGTCATGTCTGTGAATGTCAGAGTTTTACAATGCCTCATGGGACTTGTAGTTCCGCAACAGCTGGAGGGCCGTAGTTTGAAGATCCCTGCTCTAAACTGTATTATATATACTGCACGGCCTGCACTATATACTCTGAACTATATTATATATACTACACGGACTGCACTATATCCTCTGAACTGTATTACATATACAGTACTATATGGACTGCACTATATACTCTAAGCTGTATTATATATACTCTACTACACTGACTGACTGCACCCTACACTAACTGACTGCTTTTCTACGTTTATTTAATATATACGGTCATCGTGTAAGCAGCAGCCTTATACAGTGTGGGGCATGGACTTAGCCCCTGAGCCATGATTTGCCACAGGCATCCTGCCTGTGGCCAATCATGGCTCTCACAACTCATGGCGCTGTGATTGGCCAAAGCATGCAGGTCAGGTGCATGCTTTAGCCAATCGGTTGCCATCAATGCACTGCGTTATGGGGTCAGCGGGCGTACTTGCCACGAGCGCCCCATATGATTTGTTTTTTTCTACAAAAAAATGAACATTGGGACCATCCCTATTCATGTGTTAGAATGGCCCAGTCAAAACCCAGACCTAAATCTAAATGAGAATCTGTGGCATGACTTGAAAATTGCTGTTCACAGACGCCGCTCTCCATTCAATCTGACAGAATTTGAGCTATTTTCCAAAAGAGAATGGGCAAAGATGTCACTCTCTAGATGTGCAAAGCTGGTAGAGACATACCCAAAAAGGCTTGCAGCTGTAAGTTCAGCAAAAGGAGGTTCTACAAAGTACTGACTCAGGGGGGCTGAATACAAATGGACGCCCCACTTTTCACATATTTATACGTAAAAAACAATTGAAAAACATTTATAATTTTCCTTCAACTTCACAATTATGTGCCACTTTGTGTTGGTCTATCACATAAAATCGCAATAAAATACATTTAAGTTTTTAGTTGTGACATGACAAAAAGTGAACAACTTCAAGGGGTATGAATACTTTTTCAAGGCACTTGTTATGACCCTGCGAGAATATTCTGGGTTTAGTAAATATGGTTTTGGATCTCAACAGCGGAGGCTTCTCAGGGTTCAACCACCGGTTCACTCTCAATGAACAATAAGAGTTTGGGGTTTACTCATCACAACCTCCAGTGAGAAACAGAACTATAATTATGGTAGTTTATTATATCATAAACTAGATAGACAGCAGACTATGAAACAGTCCTTGATATAGTTACTGGCAGTTCAGTATTAAACAGACAGGTTGACTGTGGCTGAATGCAAATGACTCTATTAATGATTCAGTGGTCTTACTGAGGTGAGTGCAGGAAATAAACTTGAGCTGAGATGATAGATCCAGTAATATAACAGATAAAGAGCATAAGAACACTGTCCCTTTAACAGTAGAGAAGATATACACTGTAATAACAGCTAATTGTCATTAGAGTACTTGCGGTTAGATAGTAGCTTCAAGTGGAGGTTTCCAACAGAAAGGTTGCTGACATCCAGATAGCAGGGTACAGGGAAGAGGTGCTGTGAAGCTGATTCAGGGAGGCTGGATTGGCGTCAGGGCTGCTGGCAGATTTGTCCAAGAAGGAGAGGCTGCAGAGGGGTCCCAATACACAGGTGGCGGCAGGCGTCCAACTGCAATATCTGAACACCCTGCCGCCGAACCTGGGGGTTTAAATAGCCCGGGCTCATGAGAGGAGCCGGGCGCCGTACGCTGGAACGCACTTCCGCGTTCCAGCGTGAACCGCAGACGTCCGCGCACCGGAAGTGACGCGGACATCTCACTGAATAGAGCGCAGCTGTTAGGGAGAGGTACAGCTGCGCTCGTACACACTGCATTAACGCTGATAGCGTTACATACTCCCCTCCTCAAGGGAGCACCTCTGGTGCTCCTAATAAGAGATGGTCTATCAGGATACCTGCGATGGAATTGTTTAATGAGTCGAGTAGCGTGGATGTCTGAAGAACATTCCCAGGAGTCATCAATGGAAGAATAGCCTTTCCAACGTATCAAATATTGGAGGGAAGAACCTCTTTTCCTAGAATCGAGAATCTTCTCTACTTGATATTCGGTCTCACCTAAGACTTCAACTGGAGGAGGGGGTTGAGGATCTCTGTTAGGAAATGGATTAGGTTTATATGGTTTGATAAGTGAGACGTGGAATGATGGATGAATCTTCCAATTTGGAGGTAGTAGTAGTTTGATAGCGTTAGCGTTTATGATTTGAGAGATTGGGAAAGGACCAGTGAATTGACGACCAAGTTTCTTAGAAGGAATTTTAAGACGTAAATTCCGAGTGGATAGCCAGACTAAATCGCCAACATTGTATGAGGGAGGTACTGTTCTATGTGAATCATAATATCTCTTTTGCCTTTGCTGCGCAGCCTCAAGGTTAGAGCGGAGCATGCTCAGAGTTTCCTTTATGGTTGACAGATATCGATCGAGAGCGGGAACCTTATTTGGGTGTAAAATAGAAGGCATACTCTTGGGATGAAATCCATAGTTGGCGTAGAACGGTGAGAACTGAGAGGAAGAGCTGGTGGCGTTGTTGTAAGCAAATTCAGCGTGAGGAAGTAGATGAAACCAGTCATCTTGGAGATGTGTGCAATAACAACGTAAATACTGTTCGAGTGTCTGATTGACACGTTCTGTTTGCCCATTTGTTTGCGGGTGGTAAGCGGTAGACATGCGGTGATCTATTTGTAAGTTTTGACAAAGAGCTTTCCAGAATCTCGAGATAAACTGTGAACCACGATCTGAAATGATCTGGGTAGGCAAACCATGCAATTTAAGGACATTGGAGATAAAAGCTTCTGCTGTCTCTTGAGAAGTTGGTAACTTCTTTAAAGGAACGAAGTGAGCCATCTTCGTTAGAACGTCGACTAAGACCATGATGGTATTAGCGCCGTGAGACCTAGGGAGATCAACTATGAAGTCCATGGAAATGACATCCCAGGGTCTATTAGGTACTGGGATAGAGGTTAGCAGTCCATAAGGAGGCTTCCGTGAATGTTTGTTAGTGGCACAAGTATGACAGGAACCGACATAGTCCTGAACTGTCTTTGTCAAATGAGGCCACCAATAGTCTCTCTTAACGAGATGTATGGTCTTACTGATTCCCGGATGACCTGCGAGAGGAGAATCATGGAGTTGTTTGAGCAGTATGAGTTGCAACTTCGGTGGAATGTAAATTTTATCATTGAAGGTAAATATTCCATTAGATTGTTTTAGTAGTCCCTCAGGCAATTGAGAACCCTCTTTGGAAAGGGTTTGGATAAGTAACTCTTTAAAGGACGTAGTTGTACCAATGAATCGGTTAGATGAAAGAATGGAGAGAGGGGGAATCTCCCTTGACTGATCTTCGTGCATGCGTGACAAGGAGTCGGCTTTAATATTTTGTGTTCCTGGGAGGTAGGAAATGTTGAAGTCGAATCTATCAAAAAATAGGCTCCATCTAACTTGACGAGCAGATAGAGTTTTACATGCTTTTAGATGTTGTAAATTGCGATGGTCCGTGAGGATGGTAATAGGGTGTGAAGAACCCTCCAGTAGATGTCTCCAGTTGGCCAAGGCATCTTTTATTGCCAAAAGTTCTTTTTCCCCAATAGGATAGTTCTTTTCCGCCGGTGATAGTGTTCTGGAATAGAAGGCAACTGGATGCAATGGTTCTGATAATGTTGATTGTTGAGAGAGTACCGCACCCAAGGCAAAATGTGAAGCATCGACTTCCAGTGTGAAATGGTATAATGGGTTAGGCAACTGAAGAATGGGAGCGGAGGTATAACTGACTTTG
Organism: Rana temporaria; assembly: GCF_905171775.1. Lineage (NCBI taxonomy): Eukaryota > Metazoa > Chordata > Amphibia > Anura > Ranidae > Rana > Rana temporaria. Next base: position 345,125,633 of record NC_053489.1, on the reverse strand, counting down.
AGTGTATCAAAGGATCTCTGTGCTTCCTTGGTCCAAGAGAAAGGTGTTTTTGAACTAGTTAAACTAGTTAATGGCTTTACAATCGTTGAAAAGTTCTTGATGAATTTTCTATAGTAATTCGAAAATCCAAGGAATCGCTGGAGAGCCTTCCTCGTTTGGGGAATCGGCCAGGACAAGATGCAATCCACTTTGGAACGATCCATTTGGATTCCGTTAGGGGTGATCTGGTAGCCGAGAAAGGAGATACTAGTCTGACTGAAAACACACTTCTCTAGTTTAGCATATAAGGAGTGTGTTCTAAGTCTAGCCAGAACCCAACGCACGTGTCTCTTGTGTTCTTCCGGAGTGTCTGAATAAATTAAAATGTCATCTAGATAAACTACAACACAAATGTCTAGCAGATCGTGGAAAATATCATTAATGAATCTCTGAAAGGTTGCTGGGGCATTACATAACCCAAAGGGCATAACCACACTCTCGAAAAGACCATATCGCGTCTTGAAGGCAGTCTTCCATTCATCCCCCGACCGGATTCTTATCAAGTTGTAAGCCCCCCTGAGATCTAGTTTTGTGTAGATTTTGGAGGTTTGGAGACGTTCAATGAGTTCTGGAATAAGTGGTAACGGATACCTATTCTTGATAGTGATATTATTGAGAGAGCGATAGTCAATTACTGGCCGAAGTGATCCATCTTTTTTCTTAATAAAGAACAATGCCGCACTTGCTGAAGAAGTGGAGGGCCTAATAAATCCTTTCTTGAGATTCTCATCCAGGTATTCTTTCAAATGTACCAGCTCTGGTTGTGATAAGGGGTAAATCCGGGCAGTAGGTATAGGCTTGTCAGGAATCAGGTCTATAGGACAGTCATAACTCCTATGTGGAGGAAGTATGTCTGCATTGGTCTTGCTGAAGACATCAGCAAATTCATTTAAATAATCTGGCAGATTAGTCGGGTGCCCTTCTGAAAAAGAGATCATGCAAGAAGGGTAACAGAATTCTTTACAGTAGGTAGACTGTAGGGAAAGAGAGTTTGTGGACCATAGGAAAGTAGGTTGATGAAGAAGTAACCATGGAAGACCTAGAACTATAGGAAATACAGGGGATGAAATAATATCAAAAATTAAGGTCTCCGTATGACCACTCGCACAAGTAACCCCAAGAGGGGTTGTTTGAGTCGAAACTGGACCGGAAGAAGAACTAGAACCATCAATAAAAGTGAGTGACACGGGAGTATGCTTGAACACACAAGGAATTTTATTAAATTTTACAACAGTTGAATCTATGAAGTTGCCGCAGGCTCCGCTGTCGACCATTGCTTCAAGAATAATCTCTTCTTGATCCCACTGCAGGGTAAGAGGAATAAAGACATAATGATTAGATGTGGTTCCAACTGAATTTAATTTACCAATGTGGGAAAAATTACCTTCAGTATTTCTCTTAAGAAGAGGACAGGTGGAAACGATATGGTCTGGAGCTGAGCAGTAAAGACAGAGATTGTTGGCTCTGCGGCGTTGTTTCTCTGCTGAAGTCAAAGGTCCTTTAATAACTCCAAGCTCCATTGGGGAATCTTTGGGAGGTGATTTAGACCTCCTATAGGAAATGACTGGGTAGATGGTGGCACGTTCAGCTTTTCTCTCTTGCAAACGCCGATCTATCGTCACTGAGAGGTGCATAAGATCTTCCAGGGAATTAGGGAGTTCCACACGAGCCAGCTCATCCTTCATGGCCTCCGACAGACCCAATCGGAACTGATTTCTAAGAGCAATATCGGACCATTGAGTCTCTCTGCTCCAGCATTTAAATTCAGAAATGAAGTCTTCCACAGGCCTCTTCCCCTGTTTAAGATTCCTGATTGAATTTTCAGCTGTTAGCTGTTTGTTGAGGTCTTCATATAACAAAGACATCTCATCAAGAAAAGTGTCAAAAGCTCCTAAGAGATCTCCATGTTCCTCCACATAGGTATCGGCCCATACTCTGGGTTCACCCCTGAGATAAGTAATTAACGTGAGGATTTTAATCCTATCAGAGTAATAGGTACGTGGACGCAGTTCAAACATCAAGCGGCATGAACTAATAAATTGTCTGTAATTTTTTCTTTCACCAGAGAAAGGTTCGGGAGCACAGACCTTTGGTTCTGGTCTATCTCTGGCTTGTACAAAATTTTGATTACGTAAAGCATCATTCTCCATACGTAACTCATTCATATTAGCTGTAAGATTATCCACTCTTTGGGAAAGTGCAACCACATGATTTGCGAGATCCGCTGGATCCATTATTTCTTTTTAGGTTCAGATATTATGTTATGACCCTGCGAGAATATTCTGGGTTTAGTAAATATGGTTTTGGATCTCAACAGCGGAGGCTTCTCAGGGTTCAACCACCGGTTCACTCTCAATGAACAATAAGAGTTTGGGGTTTACTCATCACAACCTCCAGTGAGAAACAGAACTATAATTATGGTAGTTTATTATATCATAAACTAGATAGACAGCAGACTATGAAACAGTCCTTGATATAGTTACTGGCAGTTCAGTATTAAACAGACAGGTTGACTGTGGCTGAATGCAAATGACTCTATTAATGATTCAGTGGTCTTACTGAGGTGAGTGCAGGAAATAAACTTGAGCTGAGATGATAGATCCAGTAATATAACAGATAAAGAGCATAAGAACACTGTCCCTTTAACAGTAGAGAAGATATACACTGTAATAACAGCTAATTGTCATTAGAGTACTTGCGGTTAGATAGTAGCTTCAAGTGGAGGTTTCCAACAGAAAGGTTGCTGACATCCAGATAGCAGGGTACAGGGAAGAGGTGCTGTGAAGCTGATTCAGGGAGGCTGGATTGGCGTCAGGGCTGCTGGCAGATTTGTCCAAGAAGGAGAGGCTGCAGAGGGGTCCCAATACACAGGTGGCGGCAGGCGTCCAACTGCAATATCTGAACACCCTGCCGCCGAACCTGGGGGTTTAAATAGCCCGGGCTCATGAGAGGAGCCGGGCGCCGTACGCTGGAACGCACTTCCGCGTTCCAGCGTGAACCGCAGACGTCCGCGCACCGGAAGTGACGCGGACATCTCACTGAATAGAGCGCAGCTGTTAGGGAGAGGTACAGCTGCGCTCGTACACACTGCATTAACGCTGATAGCGTTACAGCACTGTAGTTTCACCCCACCTTAATTTGTTGATAAAGCTTCAAAATTACATCCAGTCTGGCTTATTGCAGAATAGGAGGGTTTAACTGCATGTCGAGTTACACACAGGGAAATGTGTAGCAAGGAGAGAACAGTAAAACAGCGGCTAACCAGCAAGCATGATATAAAAATGACTACACTGAAGCCTGCTACACTGTCAGCGCAGTCATTTGCATACAGCAACACAGCAGTCTCTACACAGTCAAGAACCTTCACAAGCAACGTGTCGCAGAGTCATATGAGACTAGTACGCCAAGGACTAGGTTAAACCAGAGACTCTTAAAAGGTATGATCACACACCACCTTTTCACTAGAGATGAGCTTTGAGTTTAAGTCAAGCCCATGTTCGACTCGAACATCGTCTGTTCGGCCGTTCACCGAATTTCGAACATTATGGGCCAGTCGCGCCCACAGTCAGGTGTCTGTCAAGGACATGTTTGAGTGTAAGAAGCCAATGTCACAGAGTCACCCCCTTACCCGGCATCTGACAGCTGGCTTGTCGGAACTATTAGCCCGCCAGCTTTTACCATACAAGCTGGTGGAGTCTGAGGCCTTCAAAAAATTTGTAGTGATTAGGACATCGCAGTGGAAGGTACCCGGTCTAAAATTATTTTCACAAAAGGCAATCCCCAACCTGTACTCTATTGTGCAAAAAGAGGTCATGGCATCCCTGGCACACAGTGTTGGGGCAAGGGCCCATCTGACCACTGATACCTGGTCTGCAAAGCACGGTCAGGGCAGGTATATCACCTACACTGCGCATTGGGTAAACCTGCTGACGGCTGCCAAGCATGTAATGCGTGGCTCTGCAGAGGGGTTGGTGACACCGCCACGACTTGCAGGCAGGTCTGCTGCCACCTCCTCTACTCCTCCTACTCCATCCTCTTCGATAACCTCTTCGGCTGAGTCCTCTTCTGCTGCTGCGTCTTGTTCCACATCAACTGCACCCCCCCAGCTCCCCAGGGGCTATTCCACATCCCGGATACGACAGTGTCACGCCGTCTTGGGGTTGACTTGCCTGAAAGCAGAGAGTCACACCGGACCAGCACTCCTGTCCGCCCTGAATGCACAGGTGATCGGCAAAGTGGTGTGTGACAACAGAAGCAATTTGTTGGCAGCATTGAATTTGGGCAAGTTAACACATGTATCTGGTACCCGTGGTGTTGTACGTGGCTGGGAGGAAGAACAGACCTTCAGTGAGATCAGTGAGGACGAGGAACGGGACATGAGTAGCTCGGCATCCAACCTTGTGCAAATGGGGTCTTTTATGCTGTCGTACCTGTTGCCTGTTGAGGGACCCTCATATAAAAAGGCTGAAGGAGAACGACCTGTACCTCAATCAAGTGTATTAAACGTGGTGGCCAAAGGATCGCTAAGTGCCAGATATAACAATATATATATATATATATATATATATATATCAATATTTAGAGCACCCTATTTTGAAGAACTTGCTTTAAAATCATTGCAGTCAACCCCCACTTCTAGTGTTTTGTCACGTTTTTGGAGTCGTGCTTGATTTGTGCAAAGAGAGATCACACAAATAATTACAAGTATAACATTTATTAAAAGAAATGACATATAGAGATAAAGATTAAGTAAATATAACAAGAATATTTAACTAAAGATGCTGTTTCCATGGAATCCCCTGCACATGCAGCATGGAGATAATCAGATCAGATGCTTGTATGGTTGCAAGCTCTGGTGTGAGACTAGCCTATTTCTGTTTGGACTGTGGTAGATACAGTCTAATATGTGAATAAATTACCAATCAAGGTTCTTTGAACAGTGATATAATCTTTTAAGGGGTATAGTGGGCTTGGTCATCCTGCAGTGAAGTTTTACAGCAGTAAGGTAAAACAATAAATATAGACCTTATATGGCTCCTCGACCAGGATTTGGAAGTCCTAAAATTCATTAGTGAGCCACAATATGAACCAACAATAATAAGGAAATATAAAATATACAGTTTCCCCATCAGAACTGCAGTTTCATTAGAGAAAGACCTTGAAAGAGAGATACTGGGGTTCCCATATTTTATGTACAGTAGCTCCTCTTTGTCTTCTTGTTTATAACTCCTTTTTTCAGTTATGTATTCACAAATAATTGTTGTGGTTGTCTGGTGTGCCAGGGGGGGGGGGGGGGGGGGGATAATGTGAAAAAATGTGTTCCTTTGACGGATCTGAGTTGGTACAAAATTTCTTTGCTTCATTTGCACATATTAAAGCATTGTTGAGCAAACACATACTTTTGTCTGAATCCAGAGTTCTACTTAAACAATACTTGTGATTCTGTACCAATATACTGTATAACAGCATATTCATTTTTATTTTTAACAATTTTTATGCAAGCAGAAAAGGTTGCTGGGCATTTTTCTATTTAGCTATTATTCTTATTCTTTTATTTTTCAACACCTGCAGGAACAAAGTAATTTAAATAATGACTAAAATATCTATGTTATGTTGACATTGAAAAATAATGCATGCATAGCACACATGCTCATGTTTTTGACCTATTTACTGGTACATTGTCACTGCAGATGTTTAAGGCACTATTTTAATGATTATTACTTTTGATGGTTATGCAATCCTTCACAATTCAGGCTATGCACAAAGGACAACCAATTCCAAACCGCTGAAAGGCAAAAATAACTTGAATGCAAAGAAATAGAGTTACACATGAAACACATTCAAAGGAAAAACACATTTTTGAACCATTACAATAAGGCAGACTTTATCTGAGCAGTACATTTACTAGTGTCAAATGTATGTGATGCTGTATATTATTGGTCTTGAAAATGCATTGGCCATTTATTTATACTAAGAAAAAAAAGCATATCATTTAGAAAATGTATGTATTTCTACGGTTTGAATTTCACCACACATATGAATAACTGAAAGTGTTCTAGTCCAAAACCAAAAATGTAGTATAATTGCAGCTTATCACTCTCTAAATGTGGTGGCTGTATTCATTTTTATTTTTTGGGCTATATTTTTGTTTTATTTTCACCTGGTAATCCTGTCAGTAAAAGACTTTTAGGTAGATTCACAAAGAGTTAGGCCGACTTATCAGTAGATAAGTCGACCTAACTCTGAATCTACGCCGGCATTTGTTTAAGCGTATGCTCAAACAGAGATACGCTTAAACAAAGCTAAGATAGGACGGCTTGCGCCGTTCTATCTTAGCTTGCAATTTTTTGGATGGCCGCTAGGTGGCGCTTCCATTGCGGCCGGCGTATATTATGTAAATGAGCTTGAATTAGGTGCCCTTATGCCCGCCGTGTTTACACTACGCCACCCTAAGTAAGGAGGTAAGTGCTTTCTGAATCATGTACTTTCCTCTCTTACTTAAGGCTACGTAGTGTAAACACGCTAGGCTACGCCGACCTTAACTTTAGGCGCCCCTACGTGAATCTACCTATTTGTGTCTTAGGGTGACAATGCTTACTGTATCAATGGAGGAGCAGCATTTTATCCCCTAGGACAGAAAGAGGGACATTTACTAAAACTGGTGTGCACAGAATCCGATGCAGCTGTTCATAGTAACCAATCAGCTTCTAGGTTTTATTGTCAAAGCCTAATTGAACAAGCTGAAGTTAGAAGCTAATTGGTTGTTATGCACAGCTGCACCAAATTCTGTGTGCACCAGTAATAATAAACCTTCCCAAAAGTGTTTTAGGACTACAGAAACCTTACCCTCTGGGAACAAAGCTAACTGATAGCTAGGGACAGGGATGGACTGGCCATTGGGACTACAGGGAGTTTCCCGGTGGGCCGATGGCTCAGTGGGCCCGCTTCAGTGACAGCGGCCTGGGAGTTTCTCACTTCTGCCTAATCTTGTCCCATAAGGGGGGGACACCAAACTGATTCTTTGCCCCGGAAGAAATAATGTCTAGCTTCCCCACTGGTACTGCCTAGGAGAGTACCAGTACCAACCGTTCTACTCTAATAAAGTAAAACGAACATGTTCCGCTACTTAGGGCATAAGCCCATAAACAGGCAGTACTTTTGTCAAGCACGTAGTAAATAGGTGTTGTTGAGACAACTAATAATTACACATGAGAGACAATTTAAATTTAGGTACTTTGAGAGTACACGTAGAAAATAGGAGTTGTAGCCACAACTAATAATTGCATAAGAGTGGCAATTATAGCTCAGGTAATAATAGTTGCATTTGATCCTAATAAACACTTATGCATTAAATCTGATACACAGGTTTTTCAGGGAATTACATGGCATTAGTCACTTTATAAATTTCAGCACCTTGTTGTTCCTTAATTGAACAGCACCACACCTGCACCTTTTTCCAATTCATTTACTAGCACTCCACCTAGGTGGTAGTAATTAGCAGGGGCAGAAGTTATTTTACTCTGCCTTGTACTTTCTCCTCTGTGCAGAATCATACTCAAACCCCTTTCAAACTTTAAAATAAATCCATGAATGTCAGAAATCTTGAATCTTAATATAGAACAGAAAGAAGAATAATGTCTACAAAAAAATTCCCATTTAAATGGCAATTTTTTTTTTATATCTAGGGATATATCTAAACAGCGAACTGGAAAGACTTATATCAAACAAACTATATCCCTTTATTAAATTAAATTAAGGAAGAAGTAGGGAAAAACTATAGGAGATTGCTTGGGTAGGACAAATAAATGTAATAAAAAAAGATTGTACCAAAAGTACTTTATACGCTTTAGATGCTCCCGATACAAATTCCACAGCGCTATTTCAATATATTTAAAAAGATGATTCTGGGGTTCATATGGCAACATAAAAAAGTCAAGAATACATGATACATTATTAAGCAAAGAGAAAATAAAGGGAGGTTTAGCTGCTCCAGATTTTAAAAGATATTATAAAGCAGTTGTATTGATGCAAATTATCGATTGGGCATATCATTCTAGAGAAAGGGGTTGGGTTAAAAAAGTAGCTTGAGTGGGACACGTTTGGATAGGATGATATGAATACCACAACACTATTGTTTTTTTTTTTTTAGATACAAGTACACTCACAACACAGGTAATTTGGGAGTGGAATTTAATGCATAGGCAAAAGAAATGGGATTATAATTTACCGTTAATACCACTTACAGCAGGGGTCTCAAACTGGCGGCCCTCCAGATGTTGCGAAACTACAAGTCCCATGAGGCATTGCAAGGCTGACAGTTACAAGCATGACTCCCACAGGCAGAGGCATGATGGGACTTGTAGTTTTGCAACAGCTGGAGGGCCGCCAGTTTGAGACCCCTGACTTACAGGAACAAATTATTTTCCACCAGGAAATTAAACATTATTTGGGGTTTGGATTAGGAAGAAAAATGCACAACTAAAAGATATTATGAAAGATATTATGAAAGAAGGAGTGATTTGCACCATACAGGAATTTAGACATAAGAGGGATATTTTATCGACAAATCAGCAGAGATATAGACAATTAACACACTTTATCTCAACCAATAAGGTCAAATGCATTTTTTTTGCCATTAGAAAAAATTCTTAGCTCACAGATTAAGCAGAAGCACTGTACTTCCCAGATTTATAAGATTATTAGCGGAATGCTTGATCATTAAATGCATGGATATTTTGTATAATGTGAAAACGAATAAAAATTTATATAAAAAAACATTAAAAACCCTTATACAAAGGAGGAAATATTATTGTCAAGGACCACCTTTAATTTGAAGGGATGTAATTAAAGATGCTGAGTAATAAAAAACAATTTATACATACTGCACATCTCATATAAAAGGAGTTCAAAAAAGAGTTCTCCAATATGGTGGCTAGAGAAAATTGCCAAAATATAATCTCAAAACAAACTTGGGAGCTTATTCAGATGGAGTTCCCTAGGGTACCCATTTTCTACCCTCTCCCTAAGACTTGCAAAAATCTCCAGCCCCCACCAGGCCAACTTACTGTATCAGGGAAAGGGTGTATTAGAGAATATTAGTAAGTTAATCAACACAAAATTTAAATCACTTGTGCAATGCACACCTTCTTATATTAGGGACATTTCCCATTGACATTTTCCACATTTTGTCACGTTACAACCAAAAACGTAATTGTATTTTATTCTGATTTTATGTGATAGACAAACACAAAGTGGCACATAATTGTGAGGTGGAAGAAAAATGCTAAATGTTTTTTTTTTTTTTTTTTTTACAAAAAAATATATATTTTTATATAAATATTTATATAATATGATATAATTTATTTTCTATACATGATTGAATTGATATGTTTTTAATTCAAGTATTTTTACATATTGTGTGGTTATTCATCTGTCATTACATATGGAGGTGGCACTGCAGTGTTGTGGATTGCTTTACAAACTTTTTTACTCTTTATCTGCCCCCAGTAGTGTCTCTTTCTTTTTTACTTTCTCCTCATCTCCACTCTAGGGCTTGCCAAAGAAGCTATGCCTCAAATTGTGTGGTCCAGGAGATGGGAAGATGCTCCTTACAACTTGGAAGCCGTGTTGGAGTAGTGGCGGTGTTGTCACTTTCGGCCTTTGCATGTGTGCATCGGTGCTGTGAGCACCCCTTGTTTAACTGGCAACTGCCACATCACCCAGCTTTCCCTGGCAGTTCAGTGCCAGTCCCCCTTCTTGATTTCCCATTTGTTTTGGGCACTTCAGCCCAACACAACATCTTAACAGCACCAGGTGTATGGTTTGGAGAGTCTTTTTTCCTTATGTGAGTGTTATGTTTTGGAATTTAATAAAGTGGTCTTTACCATTTTTTGGAGACACAGGGGGTTATTTAACTAAAAGGAGAATCCACTTTGCACTACAAATGCACTGCAAGTGCACTGGAAAGTGCACTTGGAAGTACAGTCACTGTAGATCTGAGGGGAAGATCTGAAATGAGGGGAAGCACTGCTGATTTTATCATCCAATCATGAGGAAGCTAAAATGCTGTTTTTTATTATTCTTGCATGTCCCCCTCAGATCTACAGGGACTGCACTTCCAAGTGCATTTTCCATGCACTTTCAAGTGCACTTGCAGTGCAAAGTGCATTTGCCTTTAGTAAATAAACCCCACTGAGTTTTAATTGGGATAGATCCCTTTTGGAATGTTTAACCTCCCTGGCGGTATGATTCTGTCTGGAATTACGTACCAAAAGCGGTACAATTATTTTCAAGGAAATTTGGTGTTTTATACTGTAGGCCTGTAATTCTTAGGAATAACTCACTTAAATCTGACCAAACCAGAGTTTAATAGGCATCCCGGGTATGACATTTTTTAAAAAACAAAATTATAAATTATAATATAATAAATAATTATAAATAATTATAACAAATAATAATATAATTCTAATAAAAAATATTTAATAATGTAATCAAATCAAAATCACTGAAATTTTCTCAGTTGCAGAATTGTTGCTGTCATTATTTTTTTTTTTTATGACGAATTTCCCCACAAATCGCTATCGCACAATTCTGCAAGTGATTATAATTTATTATCGCTGTTTTTTAGCTGATCTAAAACCATTTTTGACATAAAGGGACACTTTTGGTTGCTATGGACAATCTACAGTTTGCAGGGAGAAAGAAACGTTTTTATTATATAAAATGACATGTAGGGCACTGGGCAGACCACTAGGGACAAGGGGTGTGTGTTTTTTTTACATACAGTACTGTAATCTATAAGATTACAGTATACTGTATGTATAGTGTTTGTTTACTTTTTTGAATTTGGCGCCGTTCTCCGCTCCCGTGCGTCGTAACGTCGCAGGGAACGGAGATCGGCGGCACAGGAGGACGCTGTGTGAATCGAGCGAGGTCCCGCTCGCTCACACAGCGTGGTGACATCGCTGGATCCAGGACAAGGTAAGCCAGCGCACGCTGCAGGCTCTGCATAGCTTACCCCGAGCGTGACTCGGGGATACCGATCGCAACATAAAAAACCCACCCCGAGTCACGCCCGGGGATACTGCCAGGCAGGTTAATGTCCTCCATTATGTTGTTTTCCACCTAGACTGTTGTGGGTGATGATGCACAGGTTCATGTATATCATGGCATTATCATCATTAAAGTTTTTTGGAGGATATAGAGACACAGCTCTTGAGATATACTAGAGCATTACATTTATGTCTTGCTATATATTTGTCACAACAATATACATTAGATATGTGCTTGTTTTTCCTTTGTGTTGCTTTATTTTCAACAAAAGACTATGTTGGTTTTAACAGCAGCCCAAGTATTCTTATGGACATTTTGTACCCCTTGAGCGTGCTGTAAGTACAATTGTATGCATTCTCTGCCATAAGAACTTCTAAAGGGATGCAGCAGAGTTCCTCATTAATATACTAAAAATGCACCAGGTAGTTAAAGTGGAGTTCCACCCATAAATATAACATTACATCAGTAGTTTTAAAATGCCTTCAAAGTGTTGTTGCTAAGCAGAATAGTTAATCTTCCCACTTCCTGCACCTAGGTGCTTAATGCTTCCTAACCTACACCGCACAGACTCCTGGGAATGTAGTGGGTGTAACTTTCCAAGAGTCTGTGCATTCCCCAGTCTCAAAGAATCATGTGACTTGGACAGCACAGGTGCTGAAACCTGATCTGACACTGCTTGTGCAGCACTGAGCATGTGCGAGATTTGCAAGGCTGAAATCCAGGAAGTCATACAGTCTGGCTTCATGATGCACACACTTAAGATGGCCCCAGTCAATTTCTATTTTATAAAGTGTCTAAATGCTGTAACAACCTAACAAAAGGGACCTTAGTTTACAGACTAACTTTACTAGAATACATTGAGCTTGTGTATTACAGGGGTATTTATATTTAAAAAGTGAAATTGTGGCCGGAACTCCGCTTTAAAATTATCACACTGTCCATTGCAAAACTTTTAAGAAACTTTGTAGCCATTCCTACCATTTTTCATATCAAGTAATTTCCAGACAGACTCCTGAATGGATTCAGGGAAAGTTCCACCACATCTCATATTGCTAAATCTTAGGCCTTGTACACACGACCGGATCTGTCCGATGAAAATGGTCCGCGGACCGCTTTCATCGGACATGTCCGCTGGGATCATTTGGTCTGATGGCTGTACACACCATCAGACCAAATTCCCCGCGGACAGGATACGCGGTGACGATGACACGGCGACGTGCGCGACCCTGGAAGGTCAATGCTTCCACGCATGTGTCGAATCACTTTGACGCATGCGAGGGCTTTCGGCCGAGCGGACATGTCCGGTGAGTCATACAGACGACCGAACATGTCCGACGGACAGGCTTCCAGCGGACATGTTTCTTAGCATGCTAAGAAACATTTGTCCGCTGGAAACCTGTCCGCTCGGCCGGGAATCCGGTCCGGTCGGCCGTACAGACGACCGAACATGTCCGCGGAAACTGGTCCGCGGACCAGTTTCAGCAAACATGTTTGGTCGTGTGTACGAGGCCTTAGAGATAACCAGGGAAACTTACAATCTGACCCGCTATTGATTAACACCAGATTTGCACAATACTATGAAGAAATTATACACGTCCAGAACAAACTTTACGCCGGCTTCCTTGCAGGAATTTCTGGCCTGGATAGAGTTCACAACTCTTTCGGCAGAAGATCGCAATAGATTAGATGACCCAATCACCATCAAAGAAGTGTAGACAGCAGTTTCCTCACTCGAACCCGCAAAGACCCCCTGCCCTGGCGGTTTGCCGGTGGAGTTCTACAAAGCAAACAGTGAGATCCCCCATTTCCATGGACTACTTTTGACTTTTTTGAAGGAGGAATGCCTCCCACCATGTCAGAGGCAGTGATAGTAGTGATCCCCAAGCCCAACAAAGATCCCAAGCTCTGTGCCTCCTACCACCCTATCTCACTCCTTAACGTAGATGCCAAAATCACCAAGATCCTGGCAATTGGCTCAACTCAGTCATCTTTTCATTGCATGGAGACAAAACAGGCTTCATGCCAGGCAAAGGCACAGACATCAACCTGCGTTGCTTGTACACTAATATATCTCATGCTACTGCCACAGGTGCTCAGGTGTAGTGGCCTCTCTAGACGATGAGAAGGCTTGCGACTCAGTTGAGTGAGAGTTCATCTGGCAGGTTTTTGAGAAGTTTAACTTTGGCCCTAAATTTATATCCTGGATACAACTGATGTACAAAAACCCCTCAGCAAGAATCAGGACAAATGGTATCCTTTCACGCCCCTTCTATCTGCACCGGGGTACTAGACAGGGCTGCCCACTGTCCCAAGGCCTATTTGCCTTGGCCATTGAACCACTGGCTCTCCTGATCAGATCTGGGGTGGCAGGGGGAATGGTGGTGGGTCAGCTAACAGAGAAGCTCTCCTTATACACGGACGTTGCACTCCTTTATCTCCCAGACGCCTCGACCTCCCTTGAGGAGGCCCTGTGGGTAATTGACCTGCATGGGTCCTACTCAGTAGTAGGAATAAAATGGACCATGTCCCTACTCTTCCCACTGTCCCTCTCGCTTCCCCCCTGCTGGCTCACATACCCCTGCAGGTAGTCACTAAATTCAGAAAGACCTGTCCTCATACCTGATAGATAACATCTACCCAATTCTCTAACAACTGACCCGTAGATGCTGGCCTAGAAATTTCTTCCCCTGACACCAGTAGGGAGGATCAACCTCCTCAAAATTAAGTTTCTCCCCAAATTTTTATATGTCTTTAGAAACACCCCGGTCCCTATCCCAAACTCTTTCTTCCAAAAATTAGACCAGGTCGTGAACACCTTCATCTGGGCTGGTCTGGCCCCCAGGGTGGACAAGACTATCTTACAGCTGCCCCTCTCCGGTTGTGGACTAGCATTCCCATGCTTTAAACAATATTACTGGGCAGCGGTGATGGTGACAGTGCGATCGTGGTTCACTCAGTCACGTAAACCTAGAGGCGGCCATCCTGGGGACCTACTCAGTAATCTGGAGTTTAGGGGCCCTAAAGCGTACCCGACAATGACAACTCCAATGGCACTGGTTTGGGATCAGATGTCTGCTAAGCTAAGTTACGCTAAGTTAAGCTAAATTAAGACACTATAACACATCATGCCACAGGGTAGACTTCCCTCCTTTGATGACCTAAAACATACCTTCCAATTACCATCAAAATTGTTCTTCCGCTACTTACAGCTGCGGCATGCAGTACAAGCACAATTCCCTACGCAAATACATTACAGATGCATGTGGTGGAGCATTTCCTAATCGCTAATAATACGGATCACCATCTGTCCTCACTTTACATCCGGTTAACCTGTGCAGACGAGGGTAGAGGGGATAGAATCTTCCATAAATGGAAAGAGGATATACCCAACCTTGCGGATGATGACTGGGAGGAAGGGATCCAGCAATATATCCCCTTCATGATTTCAGCTAGGGACAGATACATACAGCTAAAAAAGGTACACACTGTCACGCCTAACACACACAAGAGGATGTTCATCTTCTATATCTCATTTTATGCCAGGAAAGATATACTAACTAGATGGAGGCATCCGGAACCACCCACAGTGGCACACTGGAAGGCATTGATAGACTCCACCCTCCTTCTCTATAAGCTTACGTACATGAGTCGCAAATGTCCAAAAAAAATATGGGGTGCCTGGGTCAAAAGCTGATGGACGCCCAACTCCGCGGGGGTTCCTCAGCCAACTACAGATCAGGTATGATATTAAGGTCACCGGGATCCCCCTGGCCTGAACAGAGACCCCAGGCATTGGAACAGAGCCACAATGAATCTGGGGCCCCCCCTCCCCCCTTGCCCTCGGGAAGGGCGCCCCCCACCAGGGAAGTCACATGACCGGTATTCCCCAGGTTCATTCACATCAGTAGCTCCTGAGGAGCAATTGTATGCTCAAAACATCTCATAAACATGCCAATTCTTGCACTGTAGACTGATTTGTAGCATTTGATGTACTGACAACGTTTGTAATGTACTGCTTCACGTTTATGCCTTTAAAAAAAACATGTTGTAACACACGTTATTGTATAACGCTTTTTGTTGTATGTATTTATACTAGGGCTGTTACTGATCAAAATTTTTCTGTTCGATTAATCTTTTTTTTTTAAATCGATTAATCGACTAATTTCGATTTAATTATAACGCACATACAGATCTAATTTTAGCTGATCTCCTTGCAGGCTGATTCCCAGTGAAGCTACCAACAACTGGAAAAATGGATAGCAGGATACAAAAAACATACAAAGGCAGCGCTCGATGGGAATAGCATTAAAACTTTTACAGTCTTCAAGTAGGTAACCAAATAAATAATGCACTGGAGATAAAATCGATGTAGCTACATAAACTGTAAAAATGGTGCGAGTAATACCAAACGGTACCAAAAGCAGTCATAAAAACATGTAGCTAAGTATGATACTGGTATAAAAATAAGTACAACGATGTCACTGCTGAATCCAGATGAGGAGAGGTTAACATCAGTCCATCGGCATGTAGATGTCCCGTGAAGGGAATTATCACAACTCCCAGTTGATGGTTGTAGAATCCCAGGTTGATAGAGGGAAGTGTAACAGCCCTTGCATATGGCAGATAGTAAGGTCCCGCTGGCATGCAGATATAAAGGCACAGCAAAGGAGCCCTTCAGATGGTCACGGCAAGACCCGCCGGTGTCCGTGACATTACTGGATCTCCGACGGAACTCCCTGAAGGCCCAGAAGCCGGTGGAGAGGTGAGTACCAGCCAAAATAATTTTAATCGATCAAAAAAATTTAAGATTAATCGATTAATTAAAAGTTAATTTGCACAGCCCTAATTTATACATGACAATACATCTCATGTTGGAGATAAATAAAAATGTTTCTGTTAAAAAATAAATAAGGTGTTTATTGATCACAGTGATTCATCCCTTAGATGGATTAGTCCAAAGTTTCAGTCAATAGCTAATTCTATTCCATATGCTATGGCTGCACTGTCTATTTAGACACCATTTAGTGCATTAAGAATTCTTTGATGTGTAATAACCACTTGACCTCCAGATGGTTTTATCCCCTTCATGATCAGGGCATTTATTGCTATTAACCACTTCAGCCCCGGAAGGATTTGCCCCCATTTTTTACGATGCGGCACTGTATCGCTTTAACAGATAATTGTCGGTCAATGTTGTACCCAAACAAAATTGATGTCCTTTTTTTCCCCACAAATAGAGCTTTCTTTTGGTGGTATTTGATCACCTCTGCAGTTTTTATTTTTTGCGATATAAACAAAAAATGAGCGACAATTTTGAAAAAAACATAATATTTTGTACTTATTGCTATAATAAATATCCAAATTTAAAAATAAAAACAAAACAATTTTTTCCATCAGTTTAGGCCAATATGTATTTTTCTACATATTTTTGGTGAAAACAATTACAATAAGCCTATATAGCTTGGTTAGCGCAAAAGTTATAGCGTCTACAAAATAGGGGATAGAGTTATGGCATTTTTATTATTATTTTTTCTTTTACTAGTAATGGCACTGATCTGAGATTTTTATCATGACTGTGACATTGCGGTGGACAGATCGGACACTTGACATTTTTTTGAGACCAGTGATGTTTATACAGCGATCAGAGTTAAAAATAGCCACTAATTACTGTATAAAGTCATTGACAGAGAAGGGGTTAACACTAGGGGGCAATCAAGGGGTTAACTGTATTCCCTAGGAGTGTTCTAACTGTGGGGGGGATGGGACTGACTAGGGGAGGAGACGAATCTGTGACACTGAGTGGAAGGGTCACTAGCTGACACTGTCGTCGCTAGTGACACTAAATACAGTGATCAGTGATAATATTGTACACTGACACTGTACTAAAATTCTTCTTAGAAATACCATTTTTTTTATCCCCGCTCATCGTTTATGTGACTGTCCGGCACTGTCTTCCTCTGATGTATGTATTACAGCGGGAGGGGCTGAGCTCTCCCTCTGATGTTTGCCAAGCGGTCACGTGACCTTCCTCTATAATATAAATATCGGAGGAAGACAGCACAGGGCAGTCACATGACTGCTGATTGGGGATAAGAAAACCGGTATTCATAAGAAGAATTTTAGAAAATGGCATATAGTATATACATCATGTAAACGTAGCAGAGGAGCTGGCAGTAATTGGGAGCAGTAATGTGCGAGCTGCTCGGAACGGTGATAGAAGGGGAGGGGCGGCTCACACACAGAGCTGACAGGGAGAGAGGGGAGGGGGAGGAGGCACGTAATCTGAAAACAGTGTCAGGGTTCAGCAGTCATGATGCACCGTGGTCAGTTAATAGGGGGAGGGCAGAAACTGGCAGGATCAACCTGGTAATACAGGTGTTACAGGGGGCCAAATCACACAGCACAAGTCCTGTATAACATGCTTTAAAGAAAGCGGATCAATATATATATATTTTTTGGGTTAACAAATGGTTTAATGATGTTTAATGGTGGTACAACAGTGTAATGCTTCCCTCCATGTCTTACAGGCCAAGTTCAGGGTGTTTGAGAAGATGTATTGTATGGGTACACCTCAGCTCTGGAAGGCCGCATAGGTAAATTAGATTGGTTGACCTTCCTGAAGGTGCTGAGGGAGCTAATTTTCACTTTGCATGTGAATTTTCCCTTGGCTTAGTGAATGCAGTGAAAATGTACTTTGCAATAAATACCTAAACATGCCCAAGGTAAATAAAAAAAGCATTTTTCTCTTGCACATAATTGGATGATGGTAGTTAGTAGACTTTCATCTCACTCACTAAGCTGAGGGAAAATTCCCTTGCAAAGTGCATCCTTGGATATTTTCAGATCACTTTATGTTACCTGAAGGATGATGACAAAGAAATAGGTATCGGAAGTTTCACTTTCCATGAGAAAAATACCTACTGGTTGTTTAATGCCACGTGTAAGTTTGATTTAGTCAATCTGGAATGGAATGTGTGGCTTTTTCTTATATGATCCATGTAATAATCAGTGACTGTAATATGGTATGCTGAACTTCACTGCAAACACTAAACCAACAAAAGTCTTCAAGACATACATTTACATAGCCTATTCCAATGACCCCCATGAACTGAGCTGCCACAGACCACCACATTTCAGGCTCAAGTCTGCATAAATTTGTTCCATGCAGTAATGCTAAAGTCAGGGAGCATTACAATATTCTTATTGATGCTGTTGTTTTCATTTTCTAAAACATATTTAACACATGGTCAGCTTCCCTAATCATTGTATGATGTCAGCATTTCAGTACACTGGTGATTAGTGCTGATATGCCGTATATATATTTCTGGTCCCAGTTTAAAAAAGGATTTACTAATTAGATTTTGGAATGCATCCAGTTTCAAGTTTTAGATGTGGACATCATTGCCAGGACAGAAACTCAACTTGATGGTTTGATATAAAGCTTGTAAACAAATATGCAGGATTATTTTCAGCTGCAGTGGTATTTCCATGGAGTTAATTATTTGTAATTTGTGATTTTTACATAATTTGTGTTATTCTTAAGTGTTCTTTGTATAGAATGAGGTAGATTTGGTATTTGCACTTTATTAAGTTGTCATTTATATTTGACTTATTTGTGCATATTTTTTTTCAATTGTGTATAAGAACTGGAGCCTTCAAGTCAATATACTGGGATCAAGTGGATTTGCAGTGGATTTCTCTAAAAAACACCAAAATAGTAAGCACTGTATTAAATATATTGTCTGCCAGTTTCTCAATTCTTTAATGTCATTGTTTTTTATTTTATTTATTCTTGCTAGTAAAGTACACCAGATGATGGTCAAATCAGGCTCCTCCAGGAACTCAGGTTGTTCCTCCGAAGAAGGCTGATCTTGGCTGCAGGAAAGGCTGGAGGGTTGGCTGCAGGGAAGGCTGGAGCTAGGGGTGAAGGGTTGAAAGGGATTCCCTTGCTTCCAGATGGTCGTCAAGGAAAGCTAAACTGAATGTAGTACCACAGACTAGGCTTATAAATCTGATCTGCAGCTGCTCCTGACCTCATGGATTTCAATACTTTATTCCATTCACTACGATATGTGCCAAATGGTCCCAATTTTGGTATTTACATCCTTGGTTGGGGATCTGGGTTTTCACATATTCAAGCAGGCTCTCAAGTGCTTTCTTCCTGGCTTCTTTATTTTTATTAGCAGTGCTTTTGGTCTGCTATAAAATCGGAAGATTCTTCCACCTTTGCAGGAACTCAGCCATAAAACCATGATCCTTGAAGACCTGCATGATTTCTGCAAGTCAAAAACCAGACAAAAATACTGTCAGTCAAGACTCTACTATTAATCTTTCTCACCATATATAGGCCACAAACTCATCCACTGATCAGTCAAGTAAAAAAAAAATTACGTACCCTCGACCAAAACGTAGTTTTGACCTATGCAGATTACTTTTATATACACTGCGCATGCGTGAAGCTCCGCATGCTTTCCCCGTCCCTGACGTTCATTGTAGTACTTTCCCCACCCCTTCTCGCTCGTCGTAGTGCAAGACAACATGGCGAAAACTCTGCAAGTGGCAACCTCAACCGAGGAAGAAAGTCAGGAGGAACCACAGACCCACAGATTCCGGAGATACAAGGCGACAAACATGTCGTTCGAGGAGATGGTTAAAATGGTGGCAATATTGAGGAGGGAGGATTATGATGCAAAACATGGCCCATACAAAAAGCCTAATCAGGTCAAGGCCAAAATAATGGACAAAGTGGTGAAAACTCTGCAAAAAAATTTGGGGTGCGCAGATCGAAAGAACAGGTCCACAAAAGATGGTCTGACATCAAATTGAAGGAGCCGGAGCAATACCACAAAATTAAAAAAGTTATTGGAAAAAGTAAGTAATTTTCCTGTGTTACTAGCATGGTGCTGCATGTGCTTTTTCTTTAATGTAGTACAGTTCAAGATGTCAAGTTTCATGTTCATGGGCACAATAATCGGTCGTAGGAATCATCGTTCATTCCCTCACTAATAATTGTATAATGTTTTTGTCTGATACAGTGTTAACTAAATATGACCATGCCTATTCATGTGAGAATACTGTAGTGTACTGTAAGGAGAGGATGCTCAGCAGCTGGTTACACATCTGGACTCAGTAGCACAAGTGTGAGCCACAAGAACAACCTTTTTAGGGTGTCACACACAGGTGATCCAGTGGATACTTGGTATGTTTCATGTGTGAACCTTGACCAAAATAGATAAATGGACCAGCTTTGGTAATGGATACAATCATGTGTTCAGCTTTGAACTCTGACAAAACAGACAATTGTACCACACTTCCAAAGAATGATTCACATTCCTTCTTTAGGCCTTAAATCGAATTTTACTCAAGTATACCTTTTGTTTCAATCTCATATGGCTTCAAAGAGCTTTGAGACGGGAGCCTAAGAACCCCACACCTCCAACCCAAGACTCACAACCATGGGATGTGGAGGAAGAAGTGGAGTAAGTGGAAACTGGCACCCAAATTTATACTTACTTAAAATAAAATACTTATAATAAAATAATAATTAATACCTAATACTAGGATTCTCATGGATAGTAATTTCCAATGGATTGATTATAAAGTAGAGGTGATAGTGGGACATTCCTGTCTAGTTTCCTGCTTAAATAAGATTGCCTTAGAGCAGTATACATACATTCTTATTATAGATTAGGGTAAGAATACAGATGTTACAAGATGTTTATAAAATGTGGGCCAAACTTCCACCTACGTAACACCTCCAACAAATAGGGCCATGAAACTAAATCAAAAGCCTTTTGTAGGTCAGGGGCAGCTTTTTTATAGGGTACTTATCCATTAAGTACTGACACTAGCTTTCATAACATCATAATTAACAATAAAGCAAAACCTTATTCATTACCCCATGATACAGTATATACCATAGAAAGTTTAAATACAATGGCTCCTTTGCATGTATCCATACAAAGCCAGGCTTCCACTTATTGAGAAAAAAAATTCCAGAGGAAGTTGAAGGAGTAGCATTTCTTAATTTCTTTGCTCTCAACATGCTCTCTATCCCATTCCCATTCATCTTTTTATTATTTTGGTAATAGAATACATAGCAGCAGACAACAACCAATTGATGCTTTTAACAGCTTGCCTACTAGGGCAGATTTGATAGATATATTTTTTTCCCATACATGTTAAAAAATATATGTTTTTTGTTTGCAAATTACTTAAAACCCTCATACATTTTTTTTCCTGAAAGAAAAAGCCCTGGAGAATAAAATGGTGGCAGTTGCACTTTCACACGATACTTGTGCAGTATTTATGAAATGCAAAATCTCAGGAAAAAAAACGCCTAAATGAATTTTAGTGCACACAAACACAATAATACAACATTTTTGTTAAAATATAAAAAATGATGTTATATGAAGTAAATAGATAACAAACATTTTGAGATTTAAAATGGCGCACACCTGTGCGATGACAACAAACGACAGTACCTAAAATTGTCCTTAGGCGATGCTTTAACAGTCTTTACATGTTATCAACTTAAAGCTAAACATGAGCTATGGTGCTAGAATTATTGCTCTCACTCTGACGTTTACAGTAATACACCATATATGTGGTGCAATTTTTTTTGTAAATGTAACTTTATTATTATTACAAGAAGTGAACAAGATCCCTTGTGATAGCTTTGGGCAGTGACAGGTATTTTTTTTTAAACCATGGAGTTATTTAGACCCCTGATGCTTGTTCTGCCCTCCAAGACAGCTGGTCAAACAAAGATCTCTTTGATTATCTGCTTTCTCGGCTGTAATGGCCAGGGAAAGACAGCTCTGTAACTAAAAGTGATGAAATACTCATTGCTTTTGACTTCATTCATCACAGAGGAGCTGTAGGGGGGGGGGATATGGGCTGAAAATTCTATTTGTAGCAATCATCATACCATTCCATAAGATGCAGTGGTCAAACAAGTCAATCTGACATACAAAACAAAGCAATATGGTATCAGTTGAGAAGCACCAAGTACGAAAAATAAATAAAGTTCACTTTCACACAAATACCAATGCTAATGTCATTTGACAAATTTCCCCTAAAATAAACTTGCTTAATGCCAACTTGCCATTTGTATTCAAATTATTTGTGTGCAATCAGTACTGGGACAAGGCCATTTGGTGCCCAGGGCGAAGATGGAAAACTGCGCCCCCCCCCCCTCCGTTTTTTAAGAAAGAATCAATGTTGTTTCAAAACAAGAATATACTTAAAACAATACAAATTCAATTAGGTTTAATGTGATAGAAACAGAGTTCACTCACACATTTTAATTATATGTATTTTTATTGGAGGCACTTTGAAATAATAATACAAAAATTGTCGCTCTTTTTTTGTTTTTAGCGTAAAAAATAAATACTGCAGAGGTAATCAAATACCACCAAAAGAAAGCTCTATTTGTGGGGAAAAAAGGACATAAATTGTATTTGGGTACAGCGTCGCACGATGGCTCAATTGTCAGTTAAACTGCGCAGTGCGGTATCGCAAAAAATGGCCTGATCATTAAAGGGGTAAAACCTTCTGGAGCTGAAGTGGTTAACACATACAAAGAAAAACCCTCTCTTATTAATAATAACTGGTGTGATGTGAGAGCGATTCCCGTGCAGGTTCCTGCATTGTACCTAAATTTCCAGCAGTTCACACTGACATCTATGAACTGCTGCGGGTGTCAATGTGAAGTTAAGGACACCCCCAGATTGGTTTGCATATCGCAGTGTGTACTGTGGTACCGGAATTGGATGGCATGGGTGTGAACACCTATGCCATCCGATTCCAGTGGGGACCAAAAAAAAGGGTCCTGCACCTTTTTTTTTTTTTTTTTTATCTTTTTTTCAATTCACTAAAAACAGAAACCGTTTGCAGAAAAGAGTGCAGATGTCACATTAAAATTAAATGTCCTGGATCTTGTTGAGCCAATGCTAAAAACACTTTTATTCATATTACCTGCCTTATTTGTCTTTACAGTGGAGCAGTGTTCATCTATGCTTATGGCACACATGACTCATGTTAATGTTTAGCCCTTTTTTCTCAATTGTTTGAAATTGTGAAGCATGCACCAACAAGTTTGCTGAGCAGTAGTTGTATATGCTATCGAAGAAGCTAACTGAAAATTACATTTATGCCGCGTAAACACAATCGGAAATTCCGAAAAGAAAAGTCAGATGTGAGCTTTTGATCGAAAATTCCAACCGAGTGTATGCTCCATCGGACTTTTGCTGTCGGAACTTCCGCCAACAAAAGATTGAGTGTAGGTTCTCTATTTTTCTATCGGAAAATCCGCTTGTCTGTATGCAATTCCGACGGGCAAAAAAACACACATGCTCAGAATAAAGCAGAAGAGCCGAACTGCCTATTGAAGTTTATTGATCTCGGCTCGTCGTACGTCTTGTACGTCACCGCGTTCTTGACGGTCGGCATTTCCGACAAGATTTGTGTATGCAACACAAGTTTGAGCCAACATTCCATCAGAAAAAATCCATGGTTTTCTTGTCGGAATTTCCGATCGTGTGTACGTGGCATTAGTCTTACCAATAACTAATATATATATATATTTTCAGCTTAAAACAGAGTTGCAAACAGCAGAGGTAGAAATGTACACATGTATGTCTTACATTTGTGTTAAGTTTTCTTTATTGTGGACATGCATTCAAATTCTGTAAATATAAAACCTTTTTTCTATTGTAATGAAAGGTACATGAGATCATTTATCGGCTCCTTGTAAGCATTTTAGTATTTCTTTTTAAACAGGAAGAAAAAATGGAACATAAGTCATCTTCATCTCTAAAATATCAATGGGCAAATGTAAGTATGTATTTCTAATCATACCTACATATGCAAATGTTCATATTGTTACTAACAAGATTCTACTGTGTCCAATAGATGCTACAGCCCAAAGTTTGCCAGGAACAAAAAATTATGTTTTGGAGTAAAGACAAGATAGGTTACTTCAAATCCTAAACTATGTGACATTAAATGGTCTATCAGATCGAATATTAATAATTTGGTTTTATTATGTGTATATTATGTTTAGAAGGAATTTGGTAATATTGAAATAATTGTATAAACCTTCCTTCATTATTAGGCACCCAAACTATTAATCCAAGAAAGGGCAAATGAAAGAATCACCTTGGACCTGGGAGTTCCAAAGGTAAGTTTACTAGCTTATTATTGTGAAGGCATTCACTCCTGTAAAAATTAACGTATTTCGCATTTGTCAACCTAACTGTTCTCAACTTTGTAATTTCTACAGTAGTTGAAAGATTCATTAAAAAAACACTCTTGGAAAAAATGGGATTGATCAAACAAGCCAAGTTTATGATAAACAATTTATTGATAAACCACAGGCCAATGTTCCAACATTGGCCTGTGGTGGTAACGCCACCTACAGGCAAACAATGGGAAAACCCTCCAAGCACAGCCATAGCCCGAACACAGGCTGATTTAGCCTTAATCATCAGAGACACCCACTAAATTTAAACATAGCGCCTGGTCATCAGGAGCAGGGTGCTACATACTCCCTCCACTACAACAAGACTTTGTCCCCAGTGTCTGGAAAGAAAAATATGGCCCTCAGGCCAGTACCTGAACCTCAAAACAAAATTGAATGGGAAGGGAAAAGGGAGGGAGCTATAGATATAAAGCATTAACATTAACTTACAGTAAAATCACAACAGCATAAGCATTACAACCCCTCACTAGCTGTCTAGACCACCCACTCTCCAGCAGTCTTGACTAGGGATGAGCCAAACACACCCCCATTCGGTTCGCACCAGAACCTGCGAACAGACCAAAAGTTTGTGTGAATTTTAGAACCCTGTTAAAGTCTATGGGACTTGAACGTTTGAAATCTAAAGTGCCAATTTTAAAGGCCAATATGCAAGTTATTGTCCTAAAAAGTGTTTGGGGACCTGGGTCCTGCCCCAGGGGACATGTATCAATGCAAAAAAAAGTTTTAAAAACTACCGTTTTTTCGGGAGCAGTGAATTTAATAATGCTTAAAGTGAAACAATAAAAGTGAAATATTCCTTTAAATTTCGTACCTGGGGGGGGGTATAAAGTATGCCTGTGAAATAACGCATGTTTCCCGTGCTTAGAACTGTTTCTGCAAGTGTCATTTCCGAAGGAAAAAAAAGTCATTTGAAATCACTCGCGGCTATAATGAATTGTCGGCTCCCGGCAATTCAGAGAACATTCATTCATAAAAAAATAAATAAAAGCAGGTCTGGTATTAATATTAAGGGGAACCCTGCTGTCAATTAAAAAAAATGATGTGGGGTTCCCCCCAAATATCCATTCCAGACCCTTCAGGTCTGGTGTAGATTTTAAGGGGAACTCCACCCCAAATAAAAAAGGCGTGGAGTTCCCCCAAAAATCCACACCAGACCCGTTATCCGAGCACATAACCTGGCCGGCCGTAGAAAAGAGGGGGGGGACGAGAGAGCGCCCCCCCTCCTGAACCGTACCAGGCCACATGCCCTCAACATGGGGAGGATGTCCCCATGTTAATGGGGACAAGGGCCTCATCCCCACAACCCTGGCCGGTGGTTGTGGGGGACTGCGGGCGGGGGGCTTATTAGAATCTGGAAGACCCCTTTAATCACTTAAGGACCACCTAACACCGATATACGTCGGCAGAATGACACGGCTCCATGACCGCGGACCCGATCGCCGCCGGAGTCCTGCGATCGGTCCCCGGAGCTGAATAACGGGGACAGGTGTGTGTAAACACACCTTCCCCGTTCTTCACAGTGGCGCTGTCATTGATCGTCTGTTGCCTGATATAGGGAAAGACAATCAATGACGTCACACATCCAGCCCTGCCCCCCTACAGTTAGAAACACACACAAGGTCACACTTAACCCCTTCAGCGCCCCTAGTGGTTAACTCCCAAACTGCAATTGTCATTTTCACAGTAAACAATGCATTTGTATAGCATTTTTTGCTGTGAAAATGACAATGGTCCAAAAAATGTGTCAAAATTGTCCGAGGTGTCCGCCATAATGTCGCAGTCACAAAAAAAAACCGCTGATCGCCGCCATTACTAGTAAAAAAAAAAAATAATAAAAATGCAATAAAACTATCCCCTATATTTTAAACACTATACATTTTGTGCAAACCAATCGATAAACGCTTATTGTGATTTTTTTTTACCAAAAATAGGTAGAAGAATACGTATCGGCCTAAACTGAGGAAAAAAAAACTTTTTTTTAATATATTTTTGGGGGATATTTATTGTAGCAAAAAGTAAAAAATATAGCATTTTTTTCAAAATTGTCGTTTTATTTTTGTTTATAGCGCAAAAAATAAAAACCGCAGAGGTGATCAAATACCACCAAAAGAAAGCTCTATTTGTGGGGAAAAAAGGACGGCAATTTTTTTTGGGAGCCATGTCGCACGACCACGCAATTGTCAGTTAAAGCAACGCAGTGCCTAATCACAAAAAGGTGCCTGGAATGGATATTTGGGGGGAACCCCACGTCATTTTTTTTTTAAATTGACGGCGGAGTTCCCCTTAATATCCATACCAGACCCGAAGGGCCCATGCTTTTTTCATTATAGCCACAAGTGATTTTTAAATTAAATTACTAATATTATCACAACACAAAATTATGCCCACGGGACCCCGAATGAGGTGAGCATGCAGGCCAACAACTGCAAACGCAAAAGGCAAACACAACACCACAGCCCATCAGAGATGCAGAACCATCATCATAGATCAAAATCACTGACACAGCATGACAATAAAAAACTGGATTCATTCACACATGTTACACCAACCAATGCAAAACAAACACACAAGCATATAAAACCCGACACACCCCGCGGGACACCGCTCGCCTCTCCAGGAGCGAACGCACTGCATCCACAAAAATACCAATTATGAATATACATCAACGGCACACATCGCAGAATGAATGCTGAACACTAAGGGGCCTCGAGAGGTGCGCCGGGCCCAGGAGCCGAAGGGGCGAGGCCAGCTGAAACCAACCGGGAGACCAGTGGAGGGCGAGCGCGATGCGGGAAGCCAAATGCAACCCCCGGTGTGCCCCAACGCCCATCACCAGAAATGACACCACAACATAAATATATATACAGTATGTATATATGCATGAGTGATCTAGAAAGAAAATGTGAATGAAATCAGAAAATGAAATAACATTCTAAAAAATGTGAACAAAGTGTTAAAAAATTTGAAAATAAAATAAAAAGAGATTGAAAGCAATCATGGGTGACATTATGTGAAGGGATGTAGGAATGCGTATGGAAGTAACCCAACTACAAGGTATGCGGGTGCTTACCAGTGGAATTGTGTCCTTAAAGCGGGGGTTCACCCCCCCAAAAAAAATGTTTTAACATTACATTCAGGCGAGTTGTTAGAATGACAATCGGCTGTTTTTTTTTTAAATCCTTGCCGTACATACCGTTTTATATATATATATATATATAAATGTTCACGTGGCTTCCGGGTATAATCTGCGGGACTGGGCATTGAGATTGAGATGCTTTCGACCAGCGCATACAGCGTGTCACGAGTTGCCGAAAGAAGCCGGACTGCGAGTCGGCTTTATACAGCGCCTGCGCACCGACGTTCAGCTTCTTTCGGCAACTCGTGACGTGCTGTATGCGCCGGTCGGAAGCATGTCAATCAATTAGGAACACCCAGTCCCACAGATTATACCCGGAAGCCGCGGTGAACATATATATATAAAACGGTATGTACGGCAAGGATTTTAAAAAAACTGCCGATTGTCATTCTAACAACTCGCCTGAATGTAATGTTAAAAAAAAAAAATTGTTGGGTGAACCCCCGCTTTAACATGAAAAATGTGTCCTCTACAAGCTGACCCTCCTACTTATCCCCTCAGTGGGCACATCCGGCTCCACCTCTTCATGCAATGTGACAGGAGCTTGAGCAGGGAAGTTGGGAGTGCCACCTGAGATGACACAATGCGGCAACGTCATTTTATGTGTCGTACTGTTATAAACATGGGAAAGATGTGCTACTTTACAGGCAAGATATATAAAGAAATATCATTTTTTTATTGTTTCAAGCATTAAGCATTGTTTTAAGCAATATTAAAATCACTGCTCCCGAAAAAACCTCAGTTTTTAAAACTTTTTTTGCATTGATACATGTCCCCTGGGGCAGGACCCGGTTCCCAAACACTTATGGCATATAAGCCTTTAAAATGAGCACTTCTGATTTTACTCGTTCGCGTTCCATAGACTTTAACAGTGTTCGCACACATTTTTTCCCTGTTCGCACGTTCTGCTTCGAACCAAACCAGGGGGGGTGTTCGGCTCATCCCTACTGGCCACCAATGTAAGGGGAGATTTACACATACCACCAATTTAAGGGAGAATTCAAAACTGACGACAAATGCAAGTTTTTAACAGAATACCAATAAAAAGAGGAGTTTCCACACTGGTCAGCAATGTAATGGGGATTTACACTGACCACTAATGTAATGGGGATTTACACTGACCACTAATGTAATGGGGATTTACACCGGCCACTAATGTGATAGGAGCATTCACAGTGACCACCAATGTAGGGAGGTATTTACACTGACCACCTATGTAAGTGGGACCTTTACACTGATCACTAGTGTGAATGAAATCGTACACCAAGCCCCAATGTAATAAGAAGATTTACACTGACCACCAATGTATGTGAGACATTTAGCCTGTGTTCACATTTGTGTGTGTTGGGAACGCATGCAAAATAGTTTTCCTGACAACACAGAAATGTACTGCCCTTTAGCAGATACACAGCAGTGCCATTAATTGTTAATGACACTCTTACGCATCTGCCTAGATGTGCATATATTCACATGCATTAAAGTTCACGGTGCTGTGGAACCATGTTATTTTGAAAAAGGGATCCACATCCAATTTGCTTACCATTGCAGAACAGACTGATATTAGGCTCAATGACCACAGTTGTAGGCAGGACTTTTAAGCATGCCCCTTTACCTTTCCAGTGGGCAGCATTCGGCAGAAGTGATGGTGGATATGGCCTCAGGGGGGTATGATATACATATGAATGATGCCTCTTACATATCAATGCCGCGGTCCGAAGATGTACATATTAATGTTGTCGTTATTTACGTATCAATGCAGGTTATTTACATGTAAACACAGGGTCTGCAGGTGAGTCATCTGTAAACGGCAATAGGGCAGAGCTGGGCAGCATTAGTAACAGGACTTCACACTGAGATATTAAGACACAGCACAGGACTAAAACTTCAAGGGACAAGGGAATTTAAACTGGGATCGTTGGCAAGTATGTGTCAGCTGCATTGGGCCCCACAAGAATGATAGTGTTCAGGGGAGTTGCCCCTTTTGCCCTGTCTTAAAAACGGCCCTGGTTAAGGCTACAACAACCAAAATATTTTCTAGTGAGGATACATCATGTAGATATGTCCAAGATAAAGTTGAGCCTAAACATCTCCTCATTATTTAGATAATGTGATGTTTAGGGGTGTGTGACAAAATTGGATATGACACCTAAGTTCGTTTTGCATATGCCTCAAGACCCATACAGACAGTTGATATGCAGATTTCAAGTCTAACAATGATTGGCCTTTTAATATGATTGGATAACATTGTTGTTTCCTTTGGCTTTTTTAATGAAGGGTTTTATATAGAGCATACAATAATGCTTCTGTCCAACAAACATTTTCTCCAAAGATCTTTGTATAAAATACTGTATTCCCACTACATATGACATATGTTCTCACAAGGGATTAGACCAGTGTGATACGCATGTACATTGGGTGGTCTATGCAGCAAATTTTGTCTCTGCTTGTATACATACAAAACAGTTTCTGAAAATCTAGAGAAATGACAGGAGCAAATATATCTATTTTACTAAATGTCATATCTTTTTTTAATCCTATTTTGTTTGGTATAAATTACTGTTGAGAAACTGATCCAAAAAGTGTCATCAGTGTCTTGAACATCACAATCTAGAAGCAAACCAGCATGACGGCCCAAGTTATGAAGGACACAGCATGCCAAAAACATGTCATCAAATTTTTCAGGGCTATACCGCAGATAACCACCAGATAGTGAGATACAACAAAACCTGTTTTTAGGACACCACAGGTGCATTCAATGATAGCCACAATCACCTAAAATACATATGGAAATTTCAATTTTTAGACATCAATAGCATATACATGTGTACAAACATTGTGTAGTTAATGACTAGACATAATTCTAATTTGAAGGCCTCCGGCCATATCGAAACTGCCTTAGGTAGAAATGGGTAGACCAGGATCATGGCTGCAGGTGCAGATGAGATTTCAGATTAACATGTTTGCATTGCAAACAGCTTGGATGTTTAGTTAGTGGTATCCTTTACAGTTCTGGTACTGTATATGTGCTCTTTTTTCAGATAGAGTAAAAAAAAGCATACGAGTACAATCTATTACAGTCATGACATTTGGAATGTCAACTATCCCTTAAAAATCATTCTTAATTTGTTTAGAATCATGACGTGTGGTATGCATGTATATATACTTGGATGCCTTTTGACTGAAACCCTACAGGGTCTTAGTAAAGAGATGCAAAAAAAATGCCGGGGATACTCCAACCACCTCTCCAGCAACCATCTACAATGAGACCTTTCCAAGAAAATGGGGGACAGCCAACAACTTTGTCGTTGGTGGAATTGCATTATTGCATTGCGTGGGCTCAAGAAAGCCTTTCAAATACCCAAACAGCACCACAATTAGCTCCTTGGACAGGGTAAATTTCTTCAGCACTTCTGCTTCTGTAAAATGATGAAGCAACATGTTCTGTTTAAATGAACAATGACACATTATAACCACTCTTCTACTTGCCCTCCTTTGCATTCAAACAAATTAGCCTCAGAAAGCTGATTTTTTGATGTAGGTGAGAGCAATGCTAGGTCCAGCTGCCGAATGTCAGTGACCAAATGCTCATTAGATTGTGAATTGGCACCCATTTTTAGATACTTTGATGCTCTGGTTTCAATGGCTGTAATGTCTCCTTTAAAAACTAAAGTCACCCATTCCTTAAGTATAGCGGGCCAAATCTTCAAAGGAGATACGCAGGCGGAACTGCTGTTCAGCCTGCGTATCCCTGTGGCTATCTTTGGAAACGATCCTCAGAAGGATTTTTCCAAAGATAGTCAGAAGATCCGACATCTGTAAGAGACTTACACTGTCTGATCTTAGGATGCAGTACCGCATCCGCCGCTGGGGGCATTTCGAGTCGAAATGCCGCTTTGCGTATGCAAATGAGTACTTAGGCAGATCCACAAAGCTTTTTAGCTTTGTGTTTTCTGCGTAAGTTACGTTTTGCATACGTAAAATTAGGGATGTTTTTACAAGGCCTAAACTGTTTAGACCTTGTAAAAACAAACCTTTTTTTCGATCGCCGCGTTTTTTTTAAAATGTCAAAAAAAAATTCACGGCGCGTATTTTTTTTTTTACCCGACGCAACTTTATTGTCCCGTCGCGATCCACAAAGCCCGGCGTAAAGTACGTTCGCGCGATGCACGTCGGTAAAAATTACGTCACACGCATGCGCCGAACGTCCGGCGCGGGAGCGCGCCTCATTTGAATAGGGATCGCCCCCTCGAGCAGACGACCGCCTTGCGACGGAGGCACTTAGGTTACACGGCGTGTAATTTCTAGGTAAGTGCTTTGTGGATCGGGCACTTAGGTAGAAATTTAACGCCTGTGTAACTTAACTGCTGAAAGTTAAGTTAGGCAGGTTTTTTGAGAATTTGGCCCCACATGCCTGGACCACTTCTTATTTAAAGTATGCATTTATTTATTTATTTATTTGCCTTAGTGAATTGACTAACTCTGTTTTATGCAGTTTACCAAACATTTTTCTTTTTTTTGAGGTAAATACTGCATTAAGGGACAGTTAATTGACATATTCAGTATCACATGCAATATTTGGGGAAAATAGGTAACATTACCCAAATACAGCACATGATATGCTTTAGTGAATTGAGCCCATTGCAAGAATAGTTTCTCACCAAAATAAAGTTGAATGGTCAGTCTATTGGTACAACTGAGCATTCTCTTTATTTTTTTTAAAAAGATCTCTACATCCATAAACACACTCAGAGCTGTGGAAGAGAAAATGCAAATAATATACAGTACATATGTGTATTGTCTGATTGCCTACTGATCACTTTTGGGCAAACAAGTGTGTCAAGTTTACATGTGCATAAATGTATCTGGTGGTGATTATCAGATATTGACATGGAGGAGGTAGTGAATTACAGAAGTCCATAGTGGTGCTGAAATACTGAGGCAAGCAGTTTGAATAGCGAATTAAATCTTAAAAAAATAAATGTTTATTGTGTATTTTAAAAACCTCTTAATAGACTCTTCATAGACCAACCAAAATTGCCCTCCTGACTCACAGCTAGGATAGTATGCACCCAGTATCTTTGGGATTCAGCATCTGCTTACAAGCTATAAGGACCAAAAAAGAGGAATACCTTGCTCACCAACTACATAATACACACATACTTCACTTCACAAAACCCACAACATGAAAAAAGGTGGCAAAAATGTATGGGATGAAAACATGTGTAAAATGCATGTAAAATGCACTATGCATTGCATTGATATTAAGCACAACACATTAAAGTGGTTGTAAACCCTTTACAACCACTTTAATCTGCAGGTAAGCCTAGATTAAGGCTTACATGTAGGTGCTTGAAATATCTTCTAAACCGCCACGGTTTAGGAGATATTTACTATAATCACGGACGCCACTGTCTATGGCGCATGCACTGTAGACAAGCGGAGCAGGCACACTGTAGTGTGCCGTTCCTCATTGAGGCTGTGTCATCACATATTTTGTTTGTTTATTTTTTTGTGGTTGAACTTTTTTCAACCTGACTAACTATGTAACTATGTAACTATCACTGCCGCCTCCCGTGCGTATGCACGGGAGTGAAGTAATCGTGGCTCCGGCCAATCAGAGTGCGGGAGCCGCGATATGCGGAAGTAACCCCCGGCATTGGAAGAAGACAGCTGCGGGGGCTTCGATCGGAGGTGAGTATTACATTATGCCTTTGTCTTGCAGGTGGTGTTTTTTTTCCTGGGTTTACTTCATCTTTAAAAACATGTGAAAAATGCGATATATGTTTTTTTTTTTTAAACACATATTGCATTTTAGAGCACATAGATGTAATCAGGCCTGTTGCCATATGGTTTTTGGGTAATCTAAATTAAATAGAGATATGTGTATATATGTATATATGTGGATATACAGTAGCTGTATCTGTGTATATATATATGAATAAATATATTGTAATTATGAATATATTTCTCTTACTAGTGGCTGAAGACATTTCATTCAGCGTACAGAGTATATTGTTCATTTAGCTTGCTAATTCATGGCATTTAGCACATAGGAAAGCCTTTTGTTTTTACTAGACATTTCGGAGTCAGTGCAATGAAGATAGCCCCACCCTTTTTACCCTGGAAAAATTATAGTCACCAGGATTTGCATGAAAGGGGGCTGACTTATGTAGTAAGGGCTCCAATCCTGATCCTAGCTAGGCCAACCAATGGGACGTCAGCATAGAGAGATATACTCCACTGCAGAGGGAAAGGGAGCTCACTTTATGGACACCTGGCCTAAAGGATGGGTCTTGAAGGGTAATTATGGTATAGGCATGTTATACTTACATGTAGCGACTGCACACGCTTGTAATCTAATGTTTTAGAGGAATATGCTCTATATTCCTCCATGTAAATATTTAGTATTTTAACCTACGGTTACTGCTTGTTTGGGCCTATAGATTCACAGAGCAGATACGACGGCGTATCTCCTGATACGCCGTCGTATCTGTTGTTCTATCTATGCGACTGATTCATAGAATCAGTTACGCATAGATAGCCAGAAGATCCGACAGGTGTAATTGTTTTACACTGTCGGATCTTAGGATGCAATACCGCGGCCGCCGCTGGGGGGAGTTCGCGTCGTAATACAGCGTCGGGTATGCAAATTAGGAGTTACAGCGATCCACGAAGATTTTTCCCATCGTTACGACTAGTGTTAGATTTCCGTCGCAAAGATAGGGCACCTTTAACATTGTGTAAAAGTACTCCACCATGTTAAAGTATGCCTGTCTTTCCCGCGTCGCTTTTTAATTTTTTTTTATTTTTTATTTTTCCCAGCGCAAGTCTTTTTTTCACGTCGCGATTCACAAAACGTTGGCGCGTCGTAATTTCGCGCAAAGCACGTCGGGAAATTTGCGACGGGAGCATGCGCAGTACATCCGGTGCGGGAGCGCGCCTAATTTAAATGGTACCCGTCCCATTTGAATTGGGCCGCCTTGCGCCGGACCTGTTTACGATACACCACCGCAAATTTCCAGGTAAGTGCTTTGTGGGTCGGGCACTAACTCGGAAAATTTGCGGCGGTGTAACGTAAATGGGTTACGTTACGCTGCGCCGCCGGACTGTGAATCTGGCCCTGTGTGTTAGATTAGACTTTGTATAAGCTCTAATAAATGTTTATTTTATTGAAGCTTTTTTTATCTGGTCAGAAGAACTCTTATTTAACTCTTATCATATCTTTATGATATTAAATCTTAAAATATAGATTTTATTGGTAATGCACTTTGTTCTAAAGTCATCTCAGCCAACATATCTGTGCCTAGCAAACAATGGTAAGAAAAGTAACATTCTTTTTGCAGCTTTGTTAAAGCTGGTCCACAGAAGAACTGATTTACATGTCTTGTAAATTGTTTGTCATTTAGCAGTTATGTCACTAAATCTGTGCCAATCTCTGCAGTTATCATTTTGGTTGTTGATACAATACATTTTTTTTTCTTTTGATTGATGTACTTGCAGTTCATGCAGTAGCTAGTTGGCCTCTTTGGAACTTTGTTATTCGCTTCATGTTGCTTTAAATACCCACATAACAAAGTGCTAATTGATACACCTGTTTTATAGCCGGCGCCTACTGTTAATTGTCAATTAACCTAAATTGACTCCCCAGTGCACCTGTTTTGTAATTGTGTTTTTTTAATACTTAAGAGATTTATTCCGGCAACCCCTCATTCCTAGTAAAAAAGGATGTCCTAAAATAAATGGCTGTAGATCATGCTAAGAAGGTTGGGTGATTGGCATAGGACAGTGGGGCATTTTGCTGTATTTTTTCCTAAATAAAAGAAGATAACATAAATAAAACTTGATGTAATAAATAAAAATATTGCCAATTAAATAGTTGAATAGAATAGGATGGAGGATTAAAATGAAATGGTATTCTATTCACAAAAATTATGAGGGAGATCGAGGGTCTCGTTTTCATAACATTTCACTAAATCACATTTATTTGGGTTAAGAATTTCCTTGGTATTCAGATTATTTTTCTCCACCCCTTTTTTTGTACCCTAAAATGAGTTTGAATTTCATCATTATATCTCTCTCCTGATATTATGATCTCTCTCTCCTTTCTTTTAATTTTGGTCCATTTAAAAAGGACTGGTAATGTGGACAAAAACGATACAAATGGACGGTATTGTAGCTTTTATTATTTAAAGTGGTATGCATAATATACATTTATAGACTCTTTTGTATTACCTTTTATACACTGCATTTAACTTTTGAGAACTTTAAACTTTTGAGTATCCGTCTCTTTTGTGGGATAAAGTCTATTTGGATAGTCTCCAGCTTTTTAACTTACTCCAAAGAAGTGGGTGCTGAACCAAGAAATACATTAGTAAAAAATGGTAATATTGTTGGAAAGAATTGTGAATATTAAAGTGGTTGTAAACCGCAGACATGAAAAATGAACAAAGTACATATCACTATAGTGTGTACTAGCTTGAATCCAAAGTCTTGAGTCTGGTTTCTCTCTGGTCTCTCCTCTCTCTGCTATCTGAATCACTGATAGAACATTAAGCCAACACAACAGCCTGCGGGAAGAAAACCCGACCCCACTCCTCCAATGTACAGTAGGTGATTTGTAGCCTTAGTTCTGTATGATTTTTCTATGAGCCTGTGTACAGGGGGTGTATTTCTTCTTTCCATGCAGCTGTCAGATTGCACTACAGATCTATGCTCTATCTCTGCAGTGTGTGATGTCAGATACCCGCCCCCTGCTTTCTACTGCTAAGAAAAATCCTTTGTTTTTAGAAGGCTCAACAGGGGAAATGGATTTGTTTCATCTCTGCATACCACCAGAGGCTAATCACTTAATTTGGTTTGGTTATGTAAGCTTTTACAACAATTTTAGGAAAGATTTATAATAATCAAGCGATTGTTCCTTGCAGCACAGTTATGTGTCATGCTCATTATACTTTGGTAAGAGAGTGTTTTTTTTCTTGTTTTTAAAAATACATAAAAATTAATTATGTTTTTTTGTATAAAAAAAATACACTTTTTGCTGTGTTAAGAATTATATATTTGGATACCACCCCTCTCTCTGCTATACAAATGAAAAATATGAAAATCAAAAATGAGAATGTGGGTGTCATATGTTTCTTGGAAAGTTTTGGAACAGTAAAACATTTGTTTCTATTGATGTATTTGCTTTAAGCCAAAGATATGAGAGCCTTTTTTTTGCAAGCATCTTCCACAGAAAATAGTCAATTACCTGGTCAACTACTCTGTTTTTTTTTTTTTTAATTAAGGGATGGGTTTCATTTTAAATTGGGTGGAGATTTACTAAACTGGTACACACAGAATCTGGTGCAGGTGTGCATACTAACCAAACACTTAGAAGTAGAGTTGAGCGAACCCGAACTGTAAAGTTTGGGTTCGGTACGGACTTTGTGTTTTTCCCGAACCCGAATAATTGGAAAAAGTTTGGGTCCGGGATCGGAGTTCGGGAAAAAAAATGTGCGGAGGTCCCCGCAAATTCAATAACCAGACCCTTTAGGTCTGGTATGGATATTAAGGGGAACCCCACCGTCAATTTAAAAAAAAAAATTACGTGCGGTTCCCCGTAAATATCCATAACCAGACCCGTTATCCGAGCATGTTGACCTGGCCGGCCGCAGAAAAGAGGGGGGACAGAGTGCGGCCCCCCCTCTCCTGAACCGCACCAGGCCACATGCCCTCAACATGGGGAGGATGTCCCCATGTTGATGGGGACAAGGGTCTCATCCCCACAACCCTTGCCCGGTGGTTGTGGGGGTATGCGGGCGGGAGGCTTATCAGAATCTGGAAGACCCCTTTAACAAAGGGGACCCCCAGATCCTGACCCCCCCCTGTGTGAAATGGTAATGGGGTACACTGTACCCCTACCATTTCACGAAGGAAGTGTAAAGTCTTGTAAAAAAAAACACACACCCACCGTAGAATAAATTCCTTTATTAATAAAAAAAAAAAGAAAAAAACTCCAGCGGTGATAATCCACTCTTTCCCGGCTTCCTGCTCCAACGTTGTCCTGATCCAACGACGGTGCGGGTGATCTCCAGCGATGAGAAGATCCAGCGACGGGTGATCTCCGATCCAGCGATGAGAAGATCCATTCATCCGGAGCGC
This sequence comes from Rana temporaria, assembly GCF_905171775.1. Taxonomy (NCBI): domain Eukaryota; kingdom Metazoa; phylum Chordata; class Amphibia; order Anura; family Ranidae; genus Rana; species Rana temporaria. The sequence continues at coordinate 345,088,002 of NC_053489.1, read as the reverse complement.
AGCATCGCCGACCTCCTCCCACCGCTGGACACAGCCCAGCGAATGACGCGCTGCAGCTGTGACATTACTTATATAGAGGAGGCAGGGCCACCCGTCACGTGACCCCGCACCCTCTGACGTACCCTCTGCTACGTCACTGGGGAGGGCCAAGGAAGAGGGAAGACTCTGGGCTTCCCCAGTGACGTAGCAGAGGGTACGTCAGAGGGTGCGGGGTCACGTGACGGTGGCCCTGCCTCCTCTATATAAGTAATGTCACAGCTGCAGCGCGTCATTCGCTGGGCTGTGTCCAGCGGTGAGAGGAGGTCGGCGATGCTGTGCTCCGGATGAATGGATCTTCTCATCGCTGGAGCGGAGATCACCCGTCGCTGGATCTTCTCATCACTGGAGATCACCCGCACCGTCGCTGGATCAGGACAACGTTGGAGCAGGAAGCCGGGAACGAGTGGATTATCACCGCTGGAGTTTTTGAGTTTTTTTTTTTATTAATAAAGGACTTTATTCTACGGTGTGTGTGTGTGTGTGTTTTTTTTTACAAGACTTTACACTTCCTTCATGAAATGGTAGGGGCACAGTGTACCCCATTACCATTTCACACAGGGGGGGGTCAGGATCTGGAGGTCCCCTTTGTTAAAGGGGTCTTCCAGATTCTGATAAGCCTCCCGCCCGCATACCACAACCACCAGGCAAGGGTTGTGGGGATGAGACCCTTGTCCCCATCAACATGGGGACATCCTCCCCATGTTGAGGGCATGTGGCCTGGTGCGGTTCAGGAGAGGGGGGGGCCGCACTCTGTCCCCCCCTCTTTTCTGCGGCCGGCCAGGTCAACATGCTCGGATAACGGGTCTGGTTATGGATATTTAGGGGGAACCGCACGTCATTTTTTTTTTCAATTGACGGCAGGGTTCCCCTTAATATCCATACCAGACCTAAAGGGTCTGGTTATTGAATTTGCGGGGACCTCCGCGCATTTTTTTTCTAAAAGTCCGTGTCCCATTGACTACAATGGGGTTCGGAGTTCGGGTTCGGGTTCCCGAACCCGAACTTTTTTTTTAAAGTTCGGGTTCGGACCCGAACCCGAACATCCAGGTGTCTGCTCAACTCTACTTGGAAGCTAATTGGTTACTGCACTAGATTTTCTATGCACCAGTTTCCGTAAATCCCCCCCCCCCCATTGTGTTCATATAAAGTTAAAAATATACCCAGCAACTAACATTTATAGGCATAATAACTATGTGATGCTGTAATATTAAATGCAGCACAACGAGGAATCCTTTGCAATCATAAACTGGAGGCAGTGAAACCTGACAATGTTTGTCCCAATTCTTTTAAAAGGCAAGTCTCCAAGAAGACTGGGTATACTGTATATAAATATTACAACTTAATTGATATTATACGAATATCAGTTTGACAGTTGCATTCATAACAATACAATGGTCCAGCAATCCATGGGAAATAATGACTGATGACTGCTATTTTCAGTAATTGCCATCACTAATGTAGCAAAGGGTGGAAAAGATTGTTACTCAGTGGGGCTTAGTACAAAGTAGAGGTATTGGCAGTAGCTAAACATACATGAGGTGTTGAAATGGACCAATGTGCATTAGCCATCAATAGAACTTTATCATTACAAAGCATTATATATAAAGGGGTCAAACTGTATGACATATGCACTTTCAGTAAGTTAAAATTATTTGCAGAAAGCAATCATAATGAAATGGAAAGTTTAGTCAACCATTAAAAGCATTTAGAAATTCATACAATACACTTGCAGAAATGGCTTGGTAAAATTAGAGAAAGTCTTTCATTTGTTAGTAGCTTGTGCTAAGCTTTTCATAGAGCTCTCAAGGGAGTGCATTTGTCAGGCTTTCTATATATTTGTTTTACCATATCATTTGTTCTTCTATAGTTATTTTCTCTGCTTGGTTTTAGCAGGTGATGAGTTTAAGTTTTTTTATTTTTTTATTCTCTATTATTTTTGTCAAAGTAATTTTTTACTGCCTAGTTTTTGCAGATTTTACATTTTTACTTATTATTATTTTTAGTTTAGACTTACAAGAAGAATAAAATGCTCCTACTAATGTACTTGTAGATTTGGGGACTGAAAGGACCACATAAAAATGGATAGAGAAATCACACATTGACACCTGAGACAACTTCATAACACAGTCAGAATGCAGGGCCACTTGATCTTAGTTCATCCTGCCACATTCTGTGTTTTTTTCCAGTGGGGGCATGAAGTGGTGATGCCCTTTTTTTTTACTGTTTAGGCAAAGCCGAGGTACCTCAGAGCATATACTACTATGCTTAGTTTAGCTATCTACATAAAGTATGCAACTTCAGACACACAGCTTCAATGCCCAAGTGAGTGTCTCTCCTGGTGTGTACCAGCCCAACCACATGGAGTCTCATGTGTCCCCTGTAGTACTGCATTCACGGAGAAAGCCTGCTGGCATCTGTAGTTCCTTCATGGCGTTTGAACTGGCTCCATTTTCGTGCTCGCGCCCCCACTCCGATCGACCCGGTAATGGCGGTAATCGTATAGGTACGTTTTTCTATCCCCTGTCACTTCAAGCCGTTAGGTAGAAGCCCTTAGCTTAGCATAGTAATGGCTGTTTAAACCTGTGTAGTTTGTTCCCCATTACTAACCTCTGTGCCACCTGTAGTGTTCTGAGAGGGGGAGGGGAAGGGAGGAGAAATTAGCTTAGCTGATATAACACATGTGGTGAGTTTACAACTCTTTACTTCCCCCCAGTGGCGGCATTTAGAGACACTTCACTTAAAATATAGGAAAGGTCCTTTTTTTAGGACTCTGACCTCTTACTTTATCCACGCCGCAGGTTCTGAGATCAGACAGTACCAATCTTCGTCCCTCACGGTGGGCATTGTGTGCCAACCTTCAGGGATATGGGTTCCTATTTAAAGAATACCTCTCCCATGGGCCTTGTAAAAGACTCTGACCAGGACTTTTAGCGAAGTAGCGAAAGTGTTGGACCTCAGAGCCCAGTCCTCCAAAGAGGCCCGGATCTTATCCAGTTTTGACCTACTTTAGGCGTCTTGGGTGAGTCCAGAAGCATAGCTCTTTTACCCCCAGAGGGTCTCTTTGGCAGAGCTTTCCTTTTAGCATCCTATCGTGTCCAACACCTTTAGACACTGGCAAAAAAACTAAGGTGCTTCCCTGATGAGAGGGGCTATATGGAGGGTAACTGTCTTCAATTGGTTGTGCCAGTGTCCAATCACCGCTGGTGACCCTTAACCCATTATGTAATGAATGGCTCTGTGTCCCGTGGTGTACGATAAAGAAATACCTACTGCTCCTGCCAGAAATGAAATTCAGTTTCTTTGTCACTTCCTTCCCAGCTATCTTCTGTAAACTACTAATTGCCCTGCCCCTCATGTAATGGAGATGAGCCTAGGGTGGCAACCATGGCTCCCTCCATAGACACAGTGGGGCAGATTCACAAAGATCTGCCCCGGCGCAGCGTATCTGAGATACGCTACGCCACCGTAACTTACTTCTCTTTGGTTCGAATCCAGAAAGAATTTGCGCCGTAGTCTATCTCTCGTGGCGTAATGGCGTGTAATTCAAAATCGGCGAGTAGGAGGCGTGTTTCATTTAAATGAAGCGCGTCCCCGCGCCGAACTAACTGCGCATGCGCCGTCCCTAAAATTTCCCGCCGTGCATTGCGCTAAATGACGTCGCAAGGACGTCATTGTTTTGACGTGGACGTAAATCACGTCCAACCCGATTCACGGACGACTTACGCAAACAAATTTTTTTTTTAAACTCTACGCGGGAACGACGGCCATACTTAACATTGAGTACGCCACCAAATAGCAGCTTTAACTATACGCCGAAAAAAGGCGACTAGAGACAACGTAAAAAAATGCAACGGCCGCTCGTACGTTCGTGGATCGTCGGAAATAGCTAATTTGCATACCCGACGCGGAAAACTACGCAAACTCCACCCAGCGGGCGCCGAAGTATTGCATCTAAGATCCGAAGGCGTACGAAGACGTACGCCTGTCGGATCTAACCCAGATGCTGTCGTATCTTGTTTTGAGGATTCAAAACAAAGATACGACGCAGGAAATTTGAAAGTACGCCGGCGTATCAGTAGATACGCCGGCGTACTCTATTTGTGGATCTGCCCCAGTATGTATGAAAGGAATGGCTGCACACCAAAACAACTTCAGTCCATTTTATTGCAAAATACCAAGAGTGTAGTAACAATCACCACAGGACAGTAGCAAGTACAGAGATGTGGTGTGCAGCCATTTCTTTCATACATATGCATTCTACATCAGGCGGGCCGAGGCTAGCACCCGCATGTGGCTTCCATCTCAGTTAATTTTCTCACCTGGAGCAGCACACCTCTTGCTTGCATATCCATAGATACAGTGAAAGAGTGATCTGCTATCCAGGGACAGGAAGTATGTTATATGCAGGATTACTAGGTGAGGATAGAGCTAAACAAATAAAAAAGAAAAGAAAAGAAAACTAGTGCAATCAGAAACTGTGTGCCCAATAGCAAATGTTTTTTTGGTGCTTGCTTTAACTTCTAATCTGTCACTAAAGTCACACAATGTACTAAAAAGATATCCCCAAATTGTATACAAATATATGATCACCATGGGGAATATGTCACTTTTCCTTACTAATGTATTGTTTTGATATAAATTGTAGGTGACTTTCTGTCCTGAACTGTACTATCTGTTGAAGCATGTTTTATATACCTAGACATTAGCAGGCATTTGCTGGCAATACATATTGTATACTATAACATATGTGCCAAATGAGAATAGTCTGTCTCTTGTAAACTACACATTTATAGCAATACTTGATTGCAGTAGTACTGTAAGCATATCTTTGCTGCTATCTTTTCATCCTATTGATAATAATATAATTTGGATTTATTACATCACTCAAATCTTGGTGTCTTGGTGGTTACAAAAAAACAGATTTATTACACACCTGCCGATCCTCAAATACACAATTGTAGATGTCAGCCTGGTCAATTGATCTTAGCACGTCACACATGCTGAAATAGTCATTTCATTCTAATGGTTTCACTAACTGGGAAATCTTTGCAAGATTGCATATGCTTCTGATACTCTCAATTGCTTATTTTTGCTCTAAAAAAAACAAGAAAGGGGCGCCTCTGAGTATGTATCATAAGAATAATTTAATAAACAACAACATCCACTCACATGGAGAACAGTAAATTGCATTCAAATCCGGTTATTCACTCACTCACTCAACTGACTTTGCTATCGAGGTGAATGATTTAGTTAAATCAACTCTTGACTGCGGAGTGATTAACAAAACTGAAGCTTCCTTTTTTTTTTTAAGTTTATATCAAGTCCCCTACTTTTACCACCTGCCAACGGTCCACAAAAACCTCACTTCCCCTCCTGGCAGGCCCATTGTGGCTGCCATGGATAGTATCACCACTGGTTTCAGTCAATACATTGACCTATACCTACAACCCATTGTTCAACAGCTACCATCTTATATTAGAGATGGTTCACATCTCCTGGAATTACTTGCATCCTACAAGTGGGAACCCTCCTATATGTGGTTATCCTTAGATGTTTCGTCCCTCTATACCTCCATTCCATATCACGTTGGATTATTAGCTTTAGAATTTTTCTTGGCTCAGGACCCTCTTATAAACCCCAGACAAGCTGCATTTATCGTTGAGGCCACCAATTTTTGTCTTACCCACAACTATTTTGACTTTGATGGTGAGTTCTACCTGCAAATTAAGGGGACCGCCATGGGAGCCAACTTTGCCCCGTCCTATGCCAACCTAGCCATGGGCTATTGGGAAAATAATTATATCTCACAAAACAACCCATATGCTGCTAACATTATCTTTTTTGGCCGGTATATTGATGACCTCATTGTCATCTGGGACAGGCCCCATGATCTGATTCCTCCATTTGTAGACCACTGTAATCATAACCCCTACGGCCTATCTTTCACCCATGTCCTTGACTCCTCCAGCCTGGCATTTCTAGACCTAGAATTGTGTCATGCTGGCGAGACCATCACTGCCAAGTGTTACACCAAACCTACGGCTGGCAACTCTTTCCTTTACTATAAGAGTTGCCATTACCCAAAATGGACACAAAACATACCAAAGGGTCAGTTCTGTCGTCTACGTCAGAACTGCACCTTAGATACTGACTATAATAATTTAAGCATTCCCCTAAAAAAGAAGTTTGCAGATAAAGAATATCCTACAGAATTGGTAGACATGCAACTACTACTCAAAAGGCAAACCAGTCAAAAATGATAAAGACAAAATAGACCATTCTATGCGATTTATCTTTTTTTTTCAAATTTTCCTTTTTATTTTGTTTCTTTTCCAAGAAAACAAAAAGCAAGAAAGTGATACAGGAAACATACGAAGGACTAAACACAGTCCTATACATCAACATATATATGGATATTATATTTATTCTCTCTCTTCAGCTCTATTTACTGTTCATAATATCTGTATCACTACTAGTTTCAATCCATTCCTCTATGAGAGACCAAATACTTTCTACTTTTAAACTAAATTTCAGACTACCCGAGTATTCCATCTCCCCCTAAGTATCCATTTATTCTTTATCTAAAGTACTAATTCCCTCCTTATCCCCGCAGCACTTCCTTCCTCATTTTATCCCCCCTTTCCCTCCCCCTTATCCCTACCTCTAGACCCCCTTCTTCCCATATTCCTCTCCTCCAGCCGTCTATATCCTCAGGCCGGAGAGAAGAATAGGAGAAGAGAAGAAATGAAAAAAAAAAAAAGGTAAAAATTAAAATGAATAAATAAACAAAAAAAAATTTATAAGACAAGACAACCCTCCCCTCCTCCGCTGTCCTCCCCCCGTGCGCGAAATGTTCTCTCTTCTATTTTCCTTCTTTCTTCCATCTACTACCCTTTATCCTATTCTCCTAGTAGCTTTTTACCTTCCTCCGACTGTAAAAATAATTCCCAAGGTGCACATATCATTTTAATTTTCTCTTTCTTATCTATTGTTTTTGGGAGGAGTTTCTCCATTATCCCTATTTTCCTTACTTTTTTCAGCCACATAGATATTGGAGGTGCCTCGGGGTCTTTCCATTTTGTTGCAATGCAACTTTTCGCCGCATTTATCAAATGACACATCATTGATCCTTTATATCTCACCGGATACATTTCAGCATGATGTAGTAGAAAGAACGAGGGGTCATCTGGAATCTGATATTCCGTAAATACTTGTGTAATTCTCCGTACTGTTTCCCAAAATTGTCGTATTATTGGACATCCCCAGAATGTATGTAACATTGTCCCTTTCTCCCCGCAGCCTCTCCAACATCTATCTGACATTTCAGGAAAAAATGTGTTTAAATGCGCTGGCGTATAATACCATCTTGTTAATATTTTATAATTTAATTATTGTATTTTCGTGCATCTTGAAGAATTTAATGCTAAATTTATAATATTTTGGCTTTGTATTGGGGAAAAAACTTGGCCTAAATCTCTCTCCCATTTGACTAGGCTCGACATTCTAAAGTCTTCTGGTGGTGCAGTCAATAATGTATACATTTTAGAGACCATATGGGCTAGTGGTTCCTTTCCTCCACAATACTCCTCAAACTTTGTAAGTGCCCGTTTATACTTTTCTGCACCATCCAGAGTCTCCAGAAAATGTCGTACCTGTCGCGCTTGCCATATCGGTATCCCACCGCTCCCTCCCCCTTGTGCTATTTCTCCTATTGTCATCCACCCCCTTTCACCCAGAAAGTGGGAGGCTTGAAATCTACCCTTTTCTTTTAATTTCTTGAGCATATGGGATTCCATACCAGGCTGGAATTCTGGATTTCCTATTATTGGGTAGAGGGGGGAGTTATTAGTTGAAAAATTTAAGTTATGACATACTTTATTTCCAGTCCATAAAGTTGGTCCTATCGTTGGGTGGGTTTTAACTGTAAGGGGTAAAGCAGAATAGCACCATATTGCCCTATCTAACGGTACAGGGCACATTTGTTGCTCTATAGTGATCCACAATTTATAATCCCCATGTCTACTCCAATCTGCTATCCTTCCCAACTGGACTGCTTGATAGTACTTTAACATATCCGGTGCTGATATCCCTCCCACCTTCTTGGGTAGGATCAATAGTTTCCTACCGATCCTGGGCCTTTTACTCCCCCATATAAATTTTGTAAATAAGGCCCGAATTTGATTGAAGTACGACATGGGAATCTGAATTGGTAGAGCTTGAAAAAGATATAAAAATCTTGGCACTACACTCATTTTCAAAATATTGGATCTCCCAAACCAAGAGTGCGATTTATCACTACCTTTAATTTCCAATACAAAAAAATGGAAAACATACTAAGCACCCACTGGAATATTCTACAACAGGACCCCCTTTCCAAAACCATTCTTCCATCAGCACCCAGAATTACTTATCGCAAAGCTCCCAGCCTAAAAAATAAAATTGAGGGCAAACTCAAAAGTAACCAGGTCACTCCCAATCCCATCCTACTCATACCCTTAGTTGGTATGTTCCAATGCAAAAAAGCCTGCTGCAAAACGTGTCTGTTTGTCCAACACGGCAAAAATCCTTTTGCTCTAAGGGAAGAACTTATCTACTGGACCATTTCTAAAATTTTTCATCCAACTTTGTTGTATATGGTCTTACCTGCCCTTGTGAGTTGATTTATATCGGGCAAACTATTTGCCCTCTTAGGCAACGTTTCGGCCAGCAATGTCGACTTATCGAGGGTGGGAAGGATATGCACAGCGTCCCCTGGCATTTTGCCGATCACCATAAAAAATCTACCACTGGTCTTTCAGTCTGTGTCATCGAGCAAATTCCCAATACGATGACAGAGGCAGAACGCTTCAAAAAATTATGTGCCCGTGAGACATTTTGGATTTATTGCCTTGATGTTCTCTCGCCTGGTGGCCCAAACGAAGGGATAGAAATAGTGACTGTATTATAGCAATCTATGAACTAGTCATTACTACGCATAATTGGATTTTATATGGTATTACTTTTTTATCCATCGATTCACTCATTATTTATACATCTTTGTTATCTTTTTACTGCAGATCTATAGATATCTATCTCTTGTTTTTTTTTATAATGGGGGTGGCGGGTTCGTTTTCCCCAGTGAGTATATGGTAACCCTAGAGGTAGTATGATCTTATGCCCAGCAATCCCCCCCTTTTTTTTTCTTTCCTATCCCTGCGTTTTTTTTTCCCACCCCATGTCCATGAATATTGATACTGATTTATAGTTCACCTACATAGTATTAATCTAGTTGATTAACTAATTAATTCATTGATTTAATATGTAATTGGTTTACCTGAGATGCATTGTCATCATTAATAACCTACCTCACAATGATACTGATTGATATTGTATCACTATCCTTTATAATGTATTAGTATTTTTTATAATTTAATCCCATTCCCACCATCTAGTTTCCCTGCATTTATTTTCCTTCATACAGCATACATTTTAGATGAACCCTTTTACCCAGAAATTCTTCATCATATTTTTTTACTTCATTTGCATTGTGTTTTCTAAATGTTAACTTCCCCCTGAATTTGTATTCATTATTTGTCATTCAATGTTATATTCATTCCACTTGCATTGTGTCTGCTTAATGTTCTTTCCCCCCCCTAGCTTTGCTGACTTTTTTTTTTCAAATCTCAATTCTGGCCCCGCCCCCCTGTCAGCCTATAAATGTCCCATCCAGCTCTCACACACTCTATGCTTAAAAAAGAGGTGCAGCCTTTTTTCCACCAATGGCTTGCTAGCTTCGAAACATTTCGCATGTGTGTGATGTCATTGCCGGGCGCCGTGCTGTGATGCTCTCCTAGCCTCACTCTGAATACACGGCTGTGTTTACTTTCTTCTCTACAGAGACAGAGTGCACACCAAAGCCACAGCGCGGCTTGCCATAACCACTGACGCTTGTCCCTCTCCACTATACCTTTTACCTGGAACCCATATTCTTATCAGATGGACTTTTCCTGATAGACTAAGATATGCCCAAGCCTGGATCACTGAAGAAAACCACGCTGTGCTCAGCCATCCCACTCCATCCTGCATGGATCTGATGTGTTGCCAGCTTTACAGGACTTGCTGTGACTTGCAGTCCCACTTTCATCTCTTCAGCCCAGCAAAAGGATTTGAATGCAACTTACCTGTTCTCCATGTGAGTGGATGTTGTTGTTTATTAAATTATTCTTATGATACATACTCAGAGGCGACCCTTTTCTTGTTTTTTTCCTAGTATACTTTAACCGACTTTTGGTTTTCTTGGTGGCTGCCCTGACTGATACCCTGCCATATCGTTCTATGTGTGCATATATATGTGTATATACACACCTTCTTACCTTTGCCCTTAGACTATTGGGTACCACTACTTGAGGTACCTGTGCTTTGCGCCTTTTTTACTTGTTTAGTGTTTTTGCTCATGCTCATTCCTATTAAAAAATATCTAACAGGGAAAAACCACAATAAAATATTTCCATAAGTAATTCAAACAATATTCAGATTTTCTATAATAGTTACAAACTTGTTTTGCTACCTGTAGAAAATCTATTCCATTAATTGTTTGTCTAATATATTTTGGATATACCTGGTACGTTTTGAACCCCATTCAGTCTAAATAATGAATATAAAAATAAATAAATAAAAGACATGGAAACAAGGAAGGTTTATATACATATATAAATATTATAAAATCTTATTGCTATACAGCCAAATCATTAGAAATACAGCCAAGAAACTGCATAATTTGCATTTATTATTAAGCTTAAATTTATATATACTTATCTAAAAGCTGAAAGTCAACTCACATTGTCCATATTGAATTACATTTTTTGTAGACATCACTTTTTTGCATGTTTTAATTTATATATACTGTGTGAGGAAGAGGTGCTATTTAATAATATTTAGAACAGGTTAATGTTTTTTGCAAAAAGACAAACACAATTTTCTTTCTAAAATATATTATGTAGAAAAAGGATCAAACAGATGGTCATGAGGGTGCCAAAAGTGACACAAACACTGACCCTTCATTAAGTATAACATTGCTATCCTTTAGATGTGGTGTTTATATATAAAACGTGTTCTTACAAGATTATTTTTCATTTTAAAAAAATATACATGAAATGGTATTACAATTATATAAATAAGAAATAATGTAAGCCAAGCAGAAATCCAGTAAAAAAAAAACACTAAATAATAGCTACAATGAAAAAGCATATTTTGCTGCAATCACTTTCAGTCTGGAGTTAACCCCAGCAGCATTTTCTTTAATATGGCTTAGTAGTCAGGTTTAAGTATGCGTTTTATTCAAATGTTCACTAAGAAGTACATTTATAACAGATTTACCAGCATGTTCACTGGTGTATCTTTTAAAACAATTTACCACACTCATATTTCCCTAGTGTTTCATGTCCAAATTCACTCTATTTATAATAGAGAGGGTGCTAGCAAGTGAAGGGGCTTAGGTAATAACTTTGTAGGTGGGTTGCCGCCCTACCTTGTAAACAGGTTTAGGGTTCCTTTGGGCCCCCTTCCAGTTTACCATATGAACAGGTTAGGAAAATACCATAAAAATACACCGACCAACACATTAGCTGCGATGTCTGCCAGCCACCCACAATTGCGGGGAAGAAAGACAGAACTCTGTAAACAGACAGATTACTAATCTGACAGGGGAGGAGAAAGAGATCTGCTGTTCCTAGTGATTAGGAACAGCAATCCCTCTCCTCCCCTAGTCAGTCCCATTCTCCCACAGTTAGAAACACCTCCCAGGGAACACAGTTAACCCCTTGATCGCCCTAGTGTTAACCCCTTGCCTGCCAGTGACATTTACACAGTAATTAGTGCAAATACAAATACCTGGCTTGAAACAAAAACTGTGTTTCAGTAAATGCGAAAGAACCCTTTAATGTTGAATTAACCTATCCCATACTCCAGTAATCAGCATCTGTCTTATACTGTAATTGTTGTGATAGAAAGATAATGCAGTAACATGTACAACAGTGGTATGCAAAAAGAGGAAATAAATGAAAAGATTGCTTCTAAAACGTTTACCAGTTAGACCTTGAACTTTGAATATTCATTGCTATAGTACGTTTTTTTCTGGTGGTATACTGCAGAGGATCAGGAGGATCAGAAGATACTCTACCAAATATTCTTTGCTGTTAGGAGATTGTCTTTACTGATTTACATCCAGGTAAGCAGTCTTGATTAAAAAAATATGCCCTTTATGCAGATAATCTGATATTGTTTTTTGTTGATTCTGAATCTTCCTTATCAGCTGCCTTGTCTATCCTTGATAACATTCTCAGGCTTGCGTGTAAATTGGAACAAATTCGAAAATCCCACCACTTGAATGACCCTTCCATTGCCCCTCTCCAGTGAGTTATACAAATAAACTAATTACAAACTCAGTCTCTAACTACCGTATTTATCGGCGTATAACGCGCACCCTAATTTTAGGAGGGAAGTTTTAGGAAAAAAAATTTCAACAGCCCCTTTTATATTCCAAAGCCCCCCCTGCACATTACACAGATCCCAGCACATGACACACAGATCCCAGCACATGACACACAGATCCCAGCACATGACATGACACACAGATCCCAGCACATGACATAACACACAGATTCCAGCACATGACATGACACACAGATCTCAGCACAGCACATTACACATAGATCTCAGTTTTCAAACTGCCTGTGAGTGCTGTATGGGTGTGGGGGGGGGATACTCTGCCCTCCTACCTGCTTCTCCTGTCACAGCATGAGCCGCTCCACTCATCCAGCTTCGGCATCAGCGTCTGTAGTCCCGACGTCTCACGGATCACGTCGGATCAGGTCTCCGGGTGTTCATACCCATTCAAGACAGCGCCGGATTGGGTCCCCACGGATGCCCGCAAAGCTGATCAGGTCGGCATCAAACTACACAGTCTCCCGCTCAAACCACACAGTCTCCTCCTGAGGAGGAGAAGAGGAGAGAAGGGACTTTTTTTTATCTTTTTAGTATGCCGGCAGGCTGTCCCATGGAAGGTGGGACGGCTGGCACGACACTCCCGCCCAATCCCCGCCCCCCATTGGTAAACGAAAATGACATCGGCGTATAACGTGCACCCACGATTTTCCCCTAAAAAAAAAAAGTGCGCGTTATACGCCGATAAATACGGCATATCCCTACTTACAACATACATAAAATAAATGTCTGGATAAATCTTCCACTTCCACCTTTTGGAAAAATAATTTACTGAAGATTAAAATCTTGCCCCTCTTCCTCTATATTCTCTGAAATTTTTCCAGTGTGGATTGCAAAAGTAGTTTTCAAAATTTTAAATAGGATGTTTTTTTAGATTTTTTTTAGCAGGGATCAAAATTGAAGTTTTGTGGCAACCTTGGAAGAAAGGGGGAATGGCAGAACCAAATTTCTACAAATATTTTTTGCCTTGTCAACTGTTTTTTGTACATGGCTAACCCCTGCTCTTGATGATACTGCGCAGCCTTTAGAAGCAGTGCTAGTTGGTTCTTACCAAGCACTGGCCCTAATAATATACAGGGGGTGGAGGTCTCCACATACTCAGACCTGCTCCATGAGATTAGTCATTATAGCTGGGAGAGGAGTGATTCATGGGACAGCATTTGGTGGTCTTTTTCCCACGTTTCTGCACTCCCCACTGTGGAAGAACCCTAAGTTCCCCCATTTCTATAATTATTCAGATCCAATCTTATAGACCAGATTTGGTATCAAGAAACTTCAGGATGTTGTGCGAAATGGAGCCTCAATGTCCTTTGAGGAGTTGATATTGTTGTATCAGCTCCAGATCTCTCACTTCTTTCATTACCTGCAATTTAGACATGCTTTTCAGGCACAATTTCCACCATGCCGCCTTCCAGCTAATCAGCCTTGAATGAGGCGGGGCGATAACCTTACTAAGCCATTGTCTACTATTTAAAAATACCTATGCCCGGAAATTAGTAGATTATTACAAATATGCTGAGCAGTGCACAGACACTTCATAAATTAGTTATTAACTTTTTATCAAAATTGGTTTACTCTCACTCGGGCTAACCTATTTAACTCTTCTAAGTTGTCCAGCATACTCTCTTTATTATGAAGATATAGCCAGTAAAAAAATGCAGCGTTTTCTGGTGATATTTTTGCACTCATAGTAGAATGGATCAGAATGGATCATTACTCCTAAGCATCTTTGTTATTTGTTATTTATGTCATTTTTCTGCTTCATATCTCTGCCCTGTTCTCTTCTCTTTTCTTGCAATACATAGATAATGGCAGCTGGAGCTATGCTCCACACTCTGATTTTTTAACGGGTGTATTCCAACCACATCATCCTTTTTGACTGGTTGTTATTAGTGGCTATTGAAAGCTAAAAAATGAAAAGAGGGATATCTTCATAATCTGCTCCATCAGCTGTTTCAAATATTCAAACCTGGAGCTTAAAGGATGTTCTACACTCCTGTGACCCATTTTCAGCAGACAGCGGGCTTAAGCCCGCTGTTGGTTGACATCACAAAGCCGGTCCAGGCTGGGACAAGATCGTGACAATTAAGTCAGGATCCACCCACATTCCGGGACTGGCACCTGGCTCAGGCTGTCAGCAAGCCGCTAAGAGCCTGAGTCAGCCGCTCACAGCCCCTCCACAGCTCAGCACTCCAGTGAGTGTGGAGGGGGCAGAGCAGAGAGTGATGACTGACAGGCAAGTATGATTCTGGAAAAAAAACATTCCCATTCTTCTCTTTTAAGCAGATTAAGCAATGCTGGTACTGGTATGCAACTTCTTGGACATTGTCAACAGATAATTCTTAATTTTCATGTCATGCCACATGACTCACCTAATGAGCAATAACATATTACTGTTACAGATAGAGATAGGGTGCCTCTTGTGCAGACTATGATTGACAGACTGGCTTTATCATCATTATGTCTTATGAGAGGCTGGATAGCAATGGCCAATGGAGGGATAACTGGGCCTTGGAAGATAGGCTCAGTCTGATGAAAATGGACCGATGGACTGTTTTCATCGGACGAACCAATCGTGTGTGGGCCCCATCGTTTTTTTTCCCATCAGTGAAAAAAAATAGAACCTGTTTAAAATTTTTCTTATGGTTAAAAAAAACAATAGAAAAAAAACAATCGTCTGTGGGGAAAACCATCGGTCAAAAATCACGCATGCTCAGAATCAAGTCGACGCATGCTCGGAAGTCATTTTTCTCAGCACGTCGTTGTTTTACGTCACCGCGTTGGACACGATCAAATTTTTAAACGATGGTGTGTAGGCAAGATTGGTGAAAGTCAGCTTCATCGGATATCTGATGAAGAAATCCATCGGTCCATTTTCATCAGACGAACCAATCGCGTGTACAGGACATAAGAGTTTAGTATCACTATAGGTGACACTACAGAAAAAAACACTTTCAGACAAATAAAGCCCTGTTTAAAAATACATAAATATACTATAAATACATAGAAAGTTATGTTAATGTTATTTTAATATACGTAGTGGAAAATTTACTTTAACTCACATTCTGTCACAGATGCTTCTAAACTAATTATAGAGAAACCTCGTATGACATGTCTTCAGGGTGTTTTAATTTTGCACGTTGTAATACACAGTCTGTTCTCAAGACACTTCAGGGATGCAGTCACCTTATAACCCTCTGTATTTTTTCCCATAAAATTGAGAGATTAATACTATGAACAAGATTATCAAATGAGTTATTTGAAAGTATGTGCTGAGAGATATAAACATTTCTCTAATACCAATTAGCAACAAGCACTGCAAACTGTGAATACCTAAAGCAATGGATGTACTTGGTTACAATTATATGCTTAATTTGTATGAGTGGTTGGTGTAAACTGCCCCCTAGAATGCATAGAGGGTACTATCAGATGCCTATGTACATCCCAAAATCCTGTGCCTTCTATCATGCAAATTGGACTGGAGCTTGAAGAGTTGTTCTTTGTTCTGATCCCTCCTGCACCTCCCACATCTCCCTATTGACCTTTTAATGTGATATGTGGTCTCACTGCCCAATAGGGTGGGGGTGGGAAGAAGGGTGCATAGTGCAGCCATAAAAACTTTAAAATGTGCCTGCTATACAATACACGAGTTTGCTTTTGGCATATGTGAAGAAGCTAGAGGTTTGCTACAATAAAAACGAAACTTTCATTTAGGTGCTACTTCTTGCCTCCCCCATCAATTTCTTGAAAACAATACCAGACTTCAGATGCAGATTTTTTACTATACGGTATATGCTACAGTGGTCTATCACAACTTTGGCTTGGCATAAGAAAACAAAGAATACCATGTAGGGCTTTGAGTGCTGTCTGGTTGGGGAAGACACTCACAAATATACAGCTTAAAGTCTGCTTAGGTTTAGTAACATGTTTTGGAATATAATGAGGCATATTGGATGGCACTTAATACAATATTTAGACATAATTTAAAAAGCAAGCTTATGTCTGAAATACCCAAGTGGTTCTGTGATGGATTTTGGATACCCCAGGTGGGTGTCTCCACCAGACCAGTGTCTCCTGTCCTCCAAACACACCCGCAGCCTGCAGATTCGCCATAGCCAGCCCTTAACCCCTCAGTCACGAGACAAGCCACACAGGTTTTAAGGGTTAAACATGCAGAGCATAAACTCTTAAGTACAAACATACACTTTAAAACACAGTTAGGGATACTCCCCTTAGCCTTGTCATAGAGGGGGTAGGGGACAAGGAAGAACCAATGGGAACTCAACATTTGTACATTGAACCAGAAACTACAGTTGAAACATAAAGGGATTATGATAAACAGGCAGCCCCTCCTTACACATCCCCTGCTGAGAGATGTCTCCAGTCCAGACCTTTGTCTATGTGCCATGACCCAACACAATTAAAAACAGCAACAAGGGGGGGAGGGGTGGGGGAGATGGGATGTAGCATTACATTACATGATCCCAATGCCATTCCAAGTCTCTTCTGGGCCATAGGCCAACCCACAGTCCCTTCCAAAACACACAGTGACAGTGGGTTCTGTCACAGGTTCCATACTCAAATATAAAATATTTGATGAAAAGGCATGGATTTATACTCAAATAATAAAAAGAAAGCCTACATTGCAAGAAAATGTTTTAAATATATTTTCACCTTTAGAATTGTATTTTTTCTTGACACAGGATATAAATACCCAAGGTATTAATCAAGTAAAAGAGGAATATATAAATATAACTGACATTTAAATGTATCCCTAATTAAAAAAAACTTATTTATTTTAGCTATTCTCAATGCAACTATATACCATTGCAATGGGGTTTTGTAATTAGATTCTAATAAAGATTTATTTATCAAAATCTTAGAGAGATTATTGATAATTTTATACCATTCTGGGATTTCCCAAGAATAAAATATATTTTCAAATGAAAAGACATTGCACATGCTAACAGACTGTGGCAGTCTCTTGTAATTTTTCTTGACCCTTGTCATGGTGGACATTAGATTAATGGCATATGCTGCTATGAATATAGCTAACTATTACCCAAAATGGTGTAGCGCAACTTTCCTAAAAATTCAACATAAATATCTTATATCAATAGTGTACAGGCATATCCATAATATGTAAATAAAAACCAATGTGCAAACAAAAAAATATATTTCCTAAAGTATATAAAATATAGTCCATAAATGTCCAAATGTGCAAAATATTTGAAAAAACGATAAGTAATTTGCAGCTTCAATCCACTAAAATCACCATTGTGACATGCATGAAGTAGAGTAAATCCACCACCCATACAAAATGGCCTCCCACCTCACTGACATGACCCCTGCTTTACCAGTAGGTTACACCACACAGTTTTGACTCTCTGCGGATGAAGCAAAAACAGCTACTCCTTTTGAGTCTTCACTGCTTCCTAATCACTTGAGTGGATGGGTGGTTGAATGGATCTCCAATCATAGCAATGTATATGTTCTCCGTTTAAAACTCTTTCATTTTAATAAAAGGATAAATATTGCACTTACAGAAAACAGCACTATAGGCAGTGCTAAACAATATATCGCTTGTCTTTGGCAATCACTGGTGAGACAACTTGGTGCAGAGATGGCTGCAGGATGACGTCATATACGAGGTTCCTCGGCCTAGGACGAAGAACCCCATGAAATAAGCTTTGAATCACTTAAGCCCCGTACACATGATCGGAATTTCCGATGGAAAATGTCAGACAGACTTTTTCCATCGGAAATTCCGACCATGTGTATGCCCCATCGGAGTAATTCTCATGAATTCCTTGGGACATTAGTTGGAGAACATATTCTTTTTTTACGGAATAAAGGGGGGGGGGGGTTCAAATTTGGGACTTTGAATGAGGTGGTTAGTAAACCACCTCCATCCCTGGTTGTATAATAAAAAAGAAAGAGAGAGCGGGACTTTAAATGAAGCATGTGCAGGGATCAGATTACAATGGATAGGGGGAAAATAATAAATCTGGAATAAGTTATTAATTTCAAGACTTTCAAATAATGCACCGTCCATGACTATATTGCATTATTAAAGAAATTTGGTAAACATATATATATACTTAACAGAAAAAGCTGGGGTATTTAACCAGTTGGTAACCGCCCTATAGCCAAAATACGGCTACAGAGCGGTTCCTGTACTCTAGGAGGGCGTCAATGTACGTCCTCCCAGAGACTGCGTTGTGCGCGCCCGAGCGGGCGCGCACACGCGATCGCCGGTGCTCGCCGGGTCTACGGGACCCGCAGCAACAGCACTCGCGGTAAGGAGCCAATGGAAGCGGCTCCTTACCACGTGATCGCGCCGTCCAATGACGGCGCGATCACTTGTAAACAAACCGGCGTCATGTAATGACGCCGGTTCCTCCCTCTCCTCTCTGTACCGTTCGGTACAGTGTGAGAGGAGAGGGAGGGGGGGGGGGATCGGGCGGCAGCAGCAGCCGCCGCACTGTGGGCTGGATCTGTGACAATTGCAGTCACAGATCCAGCCATCCCTGCGCAATACTCTGCAAAATAAAAATAATGATGAGTGCAATACTCTGCAATACCCCACCCCATACTCTGCAATACCCCACCCCATACTCTGCAATACCCCACCCCATACTCTGCAATACCCACCCTGGGGGGGTGGGTATTGCAGAGTATGGGGTGGGGTATTGCAGAGTATGGGGTGGGGTATTGCAGAGTATGGGGTGGGGTATTGCAGAGTATTGCACTCATCATTTTTTTTATTTTACTCTGCAATACCCACCCCCCCATACTCTGCAATACCCACCCACCCATACTCTGCAATACCCACCCCCCCCATACTCTGCAATACCCACCCATACTCTGCAATACCCCCCCCCATACTCTGCAATACCCCCCCCATACTCTGCAATACCCCCCCCATACTCTGCAATACCCCCCCCCATACTCTGCAATACCCCCCCATACTCTGCAATACCCCCCCATACTCTGCAATACCCCCCCCCCATACTCTGCAATACCCCCCCCATACTCTGCAATACCCCCCCATACTCTGCAATACCCCCCCAATACTCCGCAATACCCTCAATACTCCAATACCTTGCAATACGTCGCCTATGGGGATTTTTAAGTAGCAACGTTTGGCGCAATTTCACGAGCGTGTGCAATTTTGAAGGGTGACATGTTGGGTATCTATTTACTCGGCGTAACTTCATCTTTCATATTATGCAAAAACATTGGGCTAACTTTACTGTTTTTTTTTATTTTTTAAGCACAAAACTGTTTTTTTTTTTAAAAACACGCGTTCAAAAAATTGCTGCGAAAATACCGTGCAAGATAAAAAGTTGCAACAACCGCCATTGTATTCTCTAGGGTCTTTGAAAAAAAAGCATATATAATGTTTTGGGTTTCTATGTAATTTTTTTAGCAAATAAATGATGATTTTTACATGTAGGAGAGAAATGTCAGAATTGGCCTGGGTGCTCCAGAACGCCTGATGGTGCTCCCTGCATGTTGGGCCTCTCTATGTGGCCACGCTGTGTAAAAGTCGCACACATGTGGTATCGCTATACTCGGGAGGAATAGCAGAATGTGTTTTGGGGTGTAATTTGTAGTATGCATATGCTGTGTGTGAGAAATAACCTGCTAATATGACAGAAACTAGATTTTTTTTTTTTTTTTTACAGAATTTTCAGTCTTTTTTCTTTTATAGCGCAAAAAATAAAAACCGCAGAGGTGATCAAATACCACCAAAAGAAAGCTCTATTTGTGGGAAAAAAAGGACAAAAATTTCAGATGGGTACAATGTTGTATGACTGAGTAATTGTCATTCAAATTGTGAGAGCACCGAAAGCTGAAAATTGGTCTGGTGATTAAGGGGGTTTTCGTGCCCAGTGGTCAAGTGGTTAATATAGAAAAAAGGTTTTTTTTTCTATATTAAATACCCCAGCTTTTTCTGTTAAGTATATATATATGTTTACCAAATTTCTTTAATAATGCAATATAGTCATGGACGGTGCATTATTTGAAAGTCTTGAAAATAATAACTTATTCCAGATTTATTATTTTCCCCCTATCCATTGTAATCTGATCCCTGCACATGCTTCATTTAAAGTCCCGCTCTCTCTTTCTTTTTTATTCTTTTTTTATGTTGATGGAATTTTTACTGACTGAAATGGTACCAGCTGATTGTAGAAAAGCCAATGTAGCACCAATATTTAAAAAGGGCCCAAAATACATCCCTGGGAATTACAGACCAGTTAGCCTAACATCAATGGTATGCAAGCTCTTGGAGGGGATGATAAGGGACTATATACAAGATTTTAGTAATGAGAACGGTATCATTAGCAGTAATCAGCATGGATTCATGAAGAATCATTCTTGCCAAACCAATCTATTAACCTTCTATGAGGATGTTAGTTGCCATCTTGATAAAGGAAAGCCTGTAGATGTGGTGTATCTGGATTTTGCAAAAGCATTTGACACAGTTCCCCATAAACGTTTACTGTACAAAATAAGGTCCATTGGCATGGACCATAGGGTGAGTACATGGATTGAAAATTGGCTACAAGGGCGAGTTCAGAGGGTAGTGATAAATGGGGAGTACTCGGAATGGTCAGGGGTGGGTAGTGGGGTCCCCCAGGGTTCTGTGCTGGAACCAATCCTATTTATTTTGTTCATAAACGACCTGGAGGATTAAACAGTTCTCTGTATTTGCAGATGATACTAAGCTAAGCAGGGCAATAACTACTCCGCAGGGTGTGGAAACTTTGCAAAAAGATCTGAACAAATGAATGGGGTGGGAAACTACATGACAAATGAGGTTTAATGTAGAAAAATGTAAAATAATGCATGTGGGTGGCAAAAATATGAATGCAATCTATACACTGGGGGGAGAAGCTTAGGGGGAATCTAGGATGAAAAAATACCTGGGGGTCCTAGTAGATGACAGGCTCAGCAATGGCATGCAATGCCAAGCTGCTGATAACAAAGCAAACAGAATATTGGCATGCATTAAAAAGGGGACCAACACCAGAGATAAACAATAATTTTCCCGCTCTACAAGACTCTGGTCTGGCCGTACCAGGAGTATGCTGTCCGGTTCTGGGCACCAGTCCTCAGGATTGACTGGAAATGAACCGAGTACAAAGAAGGCAAAACAAAGCTAATAAAGGGTCTGGAGGATATTAGTTATGAGGAAAGGTTGCGAGCACTGAAATTATGATTTTTGGAGAAGAGACACTCGAGAGGGGATATGATTTAAATGTATAAATACCGTACTGGTGACCATACAAAAGGGATAAAACATTTTTGCGAAACGGAGTTTAACAACACACATGGCCACTCATTAAAATGAGAAGAAAAGAGGTTTAACCTTAAACTACGTATGTAGGGCCAGATTCACAAAGCACTTATGCCGATGTATCTCGAGATGCGCGGCGTAATTGAAAAATGCACCGTGCGTATCTATGCGCCGTATCCTCAAAACGAGATACGCCTGAAAACCATTTTTTTCCGTCCGACGTAAAACGATTACACCGGCGCATCTTGGAGTGCAAAATACGCTAGACGCACCATTGTTTTGCTAGTCAAATATGCAAATGAGGGAGATACGGCGATCCACAAAAGTACGCTTGTGCAGCGTAGGCTACGCCCTGTGCGCATCTGCTGTTTTCCCGGCGGAAAGTTACACCTTATAAAAGCTGCCTTAACTTTGCACCAGACGTGTGCAGGTCAGCTAAAGCAACACCATTAGAGACGAGCTGAGCACACACACTTGCAGGACAACAATCTGTATGCCAACATGCCAGGGGCATCCATGCTCATAGCTATACTAGTGACTTTAGAGGAGTGCAGAAGGAGGAGGGAACAGAGGAGGAGGAGAAGGAGGGCACAGGAGAGGATATACCGCACACGCCTAGATGTCTTTGGCATGCCTGCTTCTGAGGTGTATCGCACCTTCAGATTCAGCCCTGAAGCCATCCTGGAATTAACCACAACCCTGAAAGATGACATCACCAGCCCAACACACCGCTCACATGCACTGGAGCCACTGGTCAAGGTCATAGCAACACTGCATTTCCTTGCCACTGGCTCTTTTCAGCGTACAAGTGGAGTGGTGACTGGGATGTCACAATCCTCCATTAGCAGATGTGTGCACCAGGTTGTCCCCGCAATCCTGAGACGCATGGCCAACCAAATCATCAAACCCACCCAGGAGGACCTGCGGATGAAGACAATGACAGATTTCTATAGAATTGCCAGATTCCCAGGCACCATGGGGGCCATTAATTGCACACATGTGGCACTACAGCCCCCCCATGAGACAGAGCACATGTACCGCAATCGGAAGCACTGGCATTCCATCAATGTACAGGTGATAGTCAATGCCCAATACCTCATATGGCACGTCCGTGCCAAACACCCAGGATCCAGTCATGACAGCTACGTATACCGTCACAGCCACATCCCAAGAGAATTTGAACAGAACATGTATGGGGATAGCTGGCTGGTTGGTGAGTGACATGGGAGACAGGCATGACTGCCCCCCCCCATGATGCAGACATTACGAGGGGCACATGCATGATTAACATCCTCCTGTCTTTTCCCTTCCAGGTGACTCTGCATATGCACTTGGACCCCATCTCATGACTCCATTCCGGAACCCCCAAACCCCAGGAGAGGAAAACTACAATGCTGCACACATACGTACCCATGGAGTGGTGGAACGCACCTTTGGCCTCCTGAAGTCCCGTTTCTGATGCCTGGATAAGTCTGGGGGTACCCTGTTGTATTCCCCAAACTTTGTGTGCCAGATCATCGGTGCATGTTGCATGCTGCACAATTTCGCCGTGAGAAGGGGCCTGGAGATTGACATAAGTGAGGACCTGACCCCCGAACCAGACATTCCCCCCCTAACCGAGGGTACCCCGTCTACTGAGGGAAGAGCAGCCAGGAGACGCCTAGCAGAAGGCATCTTTGCACGTTAAACACACACATTAATCATGGCACAATGAGAATGCACGCATGCACACCACTGTGGTCCCTAGCACACACACCCCACATCCTCATCGAATTGGATTAGACCGAAGTACACCGCACGGTACTAGGGAGCAGCAACGCCCTGCCAAGGCTCCAATTATGTCACTGTACATTCATACACCATTCACATGGACCTGGGATCACTTCTCCCTGGTCCTGGGGATCCCTACTCCACCAAAAATGAGGGTGACACCCCTTTTCTGGCAGGAATGTCACCCCCACATTCATACATCATTCACACACATAAAACAAATCATAATCACAGTACAAATCCCCCCAAAAAAAGAAAAAAACAAAAAACAAAAGCACATACCAAATTACCGACAGCGTGAGCTACGCCTGGGCCGGCCACGGGGACGGCCCCGACCACTCAGGGGAGACTCATGGGGGGGGAGCAGGGGAAGGAGGAGCCTCCCCTGGTGTCTGGCCACCTGCTGGCCTGCCCTCCAAGGCCACGGCTATTCTGGTCAGGCCCACAGTGAGGGCTGCCGTATTGGCCTGGACAGCCTGGGTATTGGCCTCGACAGCCTGGGTCAGGGCATTCACCTCCAGGGCCACGCCTGCTGTGGCGGTCTGCAGGTCGCAAAAGCAGGTGATGATCGCCAATGAGTTCGTGCTGACATCATTGACAGAGTCTTTTATGGAGAGAAGGCTGTCCTCCATCTGGGCCAAAGTCTGGGTGACCTGACCCAGATGGTGGGTCTGACGGGCCTGGTCCCTCCGCAGATTGGCAGACAGAAAGTCTGCCACCCCCCTGGTCTTCTGGGTGGCCTTCCTGCCTGCAGATGAGGCTTGTGGCCTGGGAGGAGGGGAGTCCCCTGGGGGGGAGCCCTGTTGGGGGAGGAGGGGCTACCCCTGATGGAGGCCTGACTGCTGCCAGCCACAGGGGGAGCCTCATCCAAAAGCCAAAGTATTTCACTGGCAATGTCAAGCTGATCCTCCTCAACCCCCCCCTCATCCTCCTCCCCCTCAACCTCCTCATGAGGTGAGTTGTGGCCACTCCCCTGCCCTGAGGACTCCTGCCTTTCTTGGGGCTCTTCAGCAGCCTGTTGTCCGGGGGATGGAGCAGACTGGCCAGATGGCCCAGCACCCTCCTGGCCATCTGTGGATGACACAAAACATACACAGGTTGGAGGATCCACACACTTGGCACATATTCCCTCCCCCCCCCCACACATGCTACTCGCCAGATAGAAAAAATATATAACTTACCTGTCCTCACGGCCTCATCGGAGTCAAAGCCAGGCAGGCCCACCACTTGCTGGCTGTGGAAGCACTGGGCCACTGCACGCTCCTCATCAGTCCACTTGATGGGGCAAGGTGGTCCCCCTCCAGTGCCCCTGGCATGTGCAGTAATCTTGGCCAGCTTATCACGGACCAGGCTCCTCAGATCATTGATCGTATTTGCGATCCCACTGACGGTGCTCGTCTCCCCCCCGCATTGATCTCATCAGTAATCTCCTGGAGGATCGCCTTCTTCCTGGCCGGGGTGATGTCCCGGCTCTCAGGGCCATGCAAAAATCGCCCATATCGGGTGATGGCCCTAGCAAGTATTTTCTTCTCCCGAACAGAGAAGTTCAGCGTTCGCCTCTTTGTTGCCATATCACCACCAATCGGACACTAAAATCAGACAGCACAAACAGACACAAAAATGACACAGAACAAACAGACACAAAAAGACACAGAACAAACAGACACAAAAAGACACAGAACAAACAGACACAAAAATCAGACAGCAAAAGCCAAACACCAAAATCAAACAGCACAAACAGACAGCTAATACAGACTCCAAAAACCACACAGAAAAAACAGACACAAAAAACACTCAGAAAAAAAAACAGCTACTACAATCTCCTACTCCAATAAATCTTTACTCTAACACTACTACACTAACCAACAAACACCAACAGACAACAGAGCAAAAGGAAGGGAAACACATGGATGTACTTTTGCAATGGAAGGGCGTTTGTCTGGGCCTAATTATACACAGGGTGTATTTCACTAAGTACGCCGGGCCTAGTTCCTATCTCACTGATTGCGCCGGGCCGAGTTCTGAGCATGCCCAGTGAGGTGCATAATCATGCACGCATGCGCAGTACAGCCGGACCTTCATTTGCATGGGGTCACGGCTCATTTCAATGGAGCATGCCCACTTCCTTCCCACTGTCAATTACCCTGCCTTACGCCTCGGAATTTACGTTACGCTGGCGCAAATTTGGCCGCAAATACTCTGTGGATACGGTACTTACGTCACGAAATTGAACCGGCGTAACGTAACAGAGATGCGCTACGCCGATCTAAATATGCGCCGCTCTACGTGAATCTGGCCCAGGGTTCTTTACTATAAGATCGGCAAGGATGTGGAATTCCCTTCCACAGGCGGTGGTCTCAGAGGGGAGCATCGATAGTTACAAAAAACGATTAGATAAGCACCTGAACGACCGCAACATACAGGCATATACAATATGAAACTAACACACATAGGTTGGACTTGATGAACTTGTGTCTTTTTTCAACCTCACCTACTATGCATGTAACTATGTAATTCTGCTGCAAGTTCTAGATTAACTTGCAGAGCTCTTGCTGTAGACTCACCACTGCAACTTTGCTCTTGCTAGATACTTGCCATGCAAATTTGCTACAAAAAAAAATTAAAATTTGAAAATGTGCAGCAAGTTAATAAGACTTACAATTCAACACCGCCACACGTTTGAGGCAAGTTATCCTTGCTATCTGGAATTGCACTAATTGATCACTTGTACACAATGTGAATATAGCAAAGCCCTTGCTTAGGACATACACAATGTTCTTTAAGTATGTTTCAGAATTGTTTAACATTCTACATGCGCTTAGTTGATTTAAAGTTGATGTGCTTGGGGCTAGAACAGAGGAGTTGATATATTAAAGACAAATAGACTGTTAATTGTACAAGGAAAATTGCACTGTGCAAGAAAATTTCCCCCATGCCATAGTGAATGTGATGCAATTTCACTTTGCAAACAATATCCAATCACCTGCAAGCAAAATAAAGAAACAAGCACTGAGAAATAGAACCTTATAATGTGCAATTTCACCTGTAAAGTGAACAGTATACAGTGCCTTGCGAAAGTATTCGGCCCCCTTGAACTTTGCGACTTTTTGCCACATTTCAGGCTTCAAACATAAAGATATAAAACTGTAATTTTTTTGAAGAATCAACAACAAGTGGGACACAATCATGAAGTAGAACAACATTTATTGGATAAATGCTGGCTGTGGAAGCACTGGGCCACTGCACGCTCCTCATCAGTCCACTTGATGGGGCAAGGTGGTCCCCCTCCAGTGCCCCTGGCATGTGCAGTAATCTTGGCCAGCTTATCACGGACCAGGCTCCTCAGATCATTGATCGTATTTGCGATCCCACTGACGGTGCTCGTCTCCCCCCCGCATTGATCTCATCAGTAATCTCCTGGAGGATCGCCTTCTTCCTGGCCGGGGTGATGTCCCGGCTCTCAGGGCCATGCAAAAATCGCCCATATCGGGTGATGGCCCTAGCAAGTATTTTCTTCTCCCGAACAGAGAAGTTCAGCGTTCGCCTCTTTGTTGCCATATCACCACCAATCGGACACTAAAATCAGACAGCACAAACAGACACAAAAATGACACAGAACAAACAGACACAAAAAGACACAGAACAAACAGACACAAAAAGACACAGAACAAACAGACACAAAAATCAGACAGCAAAAGCCAAACACCAAAATCAAACAGCACAAACAGACAGCTAATACAGACTCCAAAAACCACACAGAAAAAACAGACACAAAAAACACTCAGAAAAAAAAACAGCTACTACAATCTCCTACTCCAATAAATCTTTACTCTAACACTACTACACTAACCAACAAACACCAACAGACAACAGAGCAAAAGGAAGGGAAACACATGGATGTACTTTTGCAATGGAAGGGCGTTTGTCTGGGCCTAATTATACACAGGGCGTATTTCACTAAGTACGCCGGGCCTAGTTCCTATCTCACTGATTGCGCCGGGCCGAGTTCTGAGCATGCCCAGTGAGGTGCATAATCATGCGCGCATGCGCAGTACAGCCGGACCTTCATTTGCATGGGGTCACGGCTCATTTCAATGGAGCATGCCCACTTCCTTCCCACTGTCAATTACCCTGCCTTACGCCTCGGAATTTACGTTACGCTGGCGCAAATTTGGCCGCAAATACTCTGTGGATACGGTACTTACGTCACGAAATTGAACCGGCGTAACGTAACAGAGATGCGCTACGCCGATCTAAATATGCGCCGCTCTACGTGAATCTGGCCCAGGGTTCTTTACTATAAGATCGGCAAGGATGTGGAATTCCCTTCCACAGGCGGTGGTCTCAGAGGGGAGCATCGATAGTTACAAAAAACGATTAGATAAGCACCTGAACGACCGCAACATACAGGCATATACAATATGAAACTAACACACATAGGTTGGACTTGATGAACTTGTGTCTTTTTTCAACCTCACCTACTATGCATGTAACTATGTAATTCTGCTGCAAGTTCTAGATCAACTTGCAGAGCTCTTGCTGTAGACTCACCACTGCAACTTTGCTCTTGCTAGATACTTGCCATGCAAATTTGCTACAAAAAAAAATTAAAATTTGAAAATGTGCAGCAAGTTAATAAGACTTACAATTCAATACCGCCACACGTTTGAGGCAAGTTATCCTTGCTATCTGGAATTGCACTAATTGATCACTTGTACACAATGTGAATATAGCAAAGCCCTTGCTTAGGACATACACAATGTTCTTTAAGTATGTTTCAGAATTGTTTAACATTCTACATGCGCTTAGTTGATTTAAAGTTGATGTGCTTGGGGCTAGAACAGAGGAGTTGATATATTAAAGACAAATAGACTGTTAATTGTACAAGGAAAATTGCACTGTGCAAGAAAATTTCCCCCATGCCATAGTGAATGTGATGCAATTTCACTTTGCAAACAATATCCAATCACCTGCAAGCAAAATAAAGAAACAAGCACTGAGAAATAGAACCTTATAATGTGCAATTTCACCTGTAAAGTGAACAGTATACAGTGCCTTGCGAAAGTATTCGGCCCCCTTGAACTTTGCGACTTTTTGCCACATTTCAGGCTTCAAACATAAAGATATAAAACTGTAATTTTTTTGAAGAATCAACAACAAGTGGGACACAATCATGAAGTAGAACAACATTTATTGGATATTTCAAACTTTTTTAACAAATAAAAAACTGAAAAATTGGGCGTGCAAAATTATTCAGCCCCCTTAACCTCCCTGGCGGTATGATTCTTTCAGAAAAAACATGCTGAAAGCGGTACCATTATTTGCAAGGAAATTTGGCGTTTTGTATTGTAGGCCTGTAATTTTTAGAAATAACTCACTTAAATCTGACCAAACAAGATTCTAATAGGCATTCCGGGTATGACATTTAAAAAAAATAAAATTATAAATTATAATATAATAAATAATTATAAATAATTATAACAAATAATAATATAATTATAATAAAAAATATTCAATAATGTAATCAAATCAAAATCACTGAAATTTGCTCAGTTGCAGAATTGTCGCTGTCATTATTTTTTTTTTATGACGAATTTCCCCACAAATCGCTATCGCACAATTCTGCAAGTGATTATAATTTATTATCGCTGTTTTTTAGCTGATCTAAAACAATTTTTGACATGAAGGGACACTTTTGGTTGCTATTGACAATCTACAGTTTGCAGGGAGAAAGAAACGTTTTTATTATATAAAATAACATGCAGGACACTGGGCAGACCACTAGGGACAAGGGGGGTGTGTTTTTTTTTACATACAGTACTGTAATCTATAAGATTACAGTATACTGTATGTAATGTGTTTGTTTACTTTTTTGAATTTGTCCCGTTCTCCGTCCCCGTGCGTCGTAACGTCGCAGGGAACGGAGATCGGCGGCACAGGAGGACGATGTGTGAATCGAGCGAGGTCCCGCTCGCTCACACAGCGCGATGGCATCGCTGGATCCAGGGACAAGGTAAGTAAACAGTGCCTGTGGATCTAGCGAGGCCAGCCCGAGTCTGACTCGGGGTTACCGCTCGCAGCAGGAAAATCTAACCCCGAGTCAGACTCGGGAATACCGCCAGGCAGGTTAAAGGGTCACTAAAGGAAAAAAAATGTTTTGCTGAAACGACTGTTTACAGGGTATAGAGACATAAAAGTTAACTGATTCCTTTTAAAAATGATTAAAAATAGATTAAATTCTATCATATAATGTGCCTCTAGTTTTACTTTCGGTTTTAAACTGGTTTCATGTTTATGTGAAGTAAAGAGACCCACAGAACAAAAACAAACAAATCCAGGACAGTGTTTTGATTTTAAAATGAATCTGATTGGTTCTGAGGAGTTTTAGACACACAGCTTAGACCACAGTGAGAAGCTCCCATGAGTTTTTTCATAAGGAGCCAGACAAGCAGGAAGTGTGGAGATCACAGCAGAATTACAGCAACTTCAAAGCAAAAACGAACAATGAGGATATGAAACCAGTACTGCAGTAAGGTAAAGGAAGCTATTTAGCTAAAAAAAAAATTCCTTTAGTGATCCTTTAAGTTAATACTTTGTATGGTGGAAATTGTGCCTGAAAAGCATGTCTAAATTGCAGGTAATGAAAGAAATGAGAGATGGAGCTGATACAACAATATCAACTCCTCAAAGGACATTGAGGCTCCATTTCGCACAACATCCTGAAGTTTCTTGATACCAAATCTGGTCTATAAGATTGGATCTGAATAATTATAGAAATGGGGGAAATTAGGGTTCTTCCACAGTCAGGAGTGCAGAAACGTGGGAAAAAGACCACCAAATTCTGTCCCATGAATCACTCCTCTCCCAGCTATAATGACTAATCTAATGGAGCAGGTCTGAGTATGTGGAGACCTCCACCCCCAATATATTATAAGGGCCAGTGCTTCGTAAGAACCAACTAGCACTGCTTCTAAAGGCTGTGCAGTATCATCAAGAGGAGGGGTTAGTCATGTACAAAAAACAGTTGACCAGCCAAAAAATATTTGTAGAAATTTGGTTCTGCCATTCCCCCTTTCTTCCAAGGTTGCCACAAAACTTCAATTTTGATCCCTGCTAAAAAAAATTCTAAAAAAACATTTACTAAAGGCACATAGACTGTTCCCTTTGCAAGAGATTTTATTCTTTGGAAAGTGAAACACCCCCTCATTTACCAAGCTATGGGGCAACTTTCCTAGAAATGTGCAGCTTCCTTTTTATAAAGTGAATAGCCTATTGGTCTTTGGTAAACCAATCCCAATCAGTAACAGAAGTTTCTCTGATCCATGCTTGTTATATTTTATAAATGCACAATAACATATCAAGAATGGAACTGAAAAGAACTCTTCCTTATTAAACTTTATGCTGAAATTTCAACATCATTCACAAAAGTTTTGGCTGAAAACTAGATTTACAACCACTATTGTTCAGCATATAGAGAAACTAAATGAAATGTGTCTCTATACTACTTCTAATTGAAAATAAAATATGTATTTTACAAAACATTCAGAATGGGAACATTGCCATTATTTGTAACTGAAATAAACTGTGCTCTGAGGATGAAAACCATATCCAAACAGAACATGCCTAAATAAGATGAATGAACTGATCAACATGTGACCTGAATTTCCGATTTACTTGTTTGTGATAGGAAGGAGTTCTACAGATGTGAATTTGCTCATTTTTACTCAAAGAATGCTGCTCAAATGTTTACAAAGCTGGAATATCACAAGACCATCCTTTTTAATCAGTAGGATCACATGATGATTATACTATATCTGTCAATAGCGTTATGTATTTCTGGAAGCACAATGGTTCTCTGTCTAAAGCCACATGTAAATTGGAATAAGGATATAAGTATTTTGAAATTTAATGAACTGTAGCTTACATTTTACAGTTCTTAAATCACCCTTTTATAAAGGCAATCTGTTATCTCTTTCTTATGCTAGGTGCTGGGAAATAGTGAAATGGTATACCTACAGGTATGACATTCTCTTTGTGGTTATTTGTGCCAAACAGCTATACGTACCATGTAACCAAACCATTGCCTGAAGTGGGTCCACTATATGACATATAATGAAAACTTTTTTCTGTAAATGAAAACGCTTATTTTATGGTTTTTACAGATACTGAACATGCTGCTGTGCCGTATCTATGGCTTCTGTATATATTTTTTTCAACGTTTCACATGAATGATAGCTCCACTGCATGAACATCTTGTCTCACAGCACTCTTTTATCCTCCTGCTGTTAGGGCTCAAGATACAGTATAATTAACCGCTTCTACTCCTCTTCCAGGTCCAGGTGAAAATTGATAATTATCCTAGAAAAACAAGAATTTATCACTACAGAGGTGCTCCTCTATGTCACACTCTGAGCAATGAATTTGAAATAGTAAAGCAATTCACACTTTCCACTGTGGTTCACCTTTAGCTATATTTTTTACAAAGATAAACACAGTATTTTTGTCCCAATATAAACTAGTATATATGAATTTTTATGGGAAAATATACTATTATTTTACCTAGCTATTTTTACACAATTGTTATCATCACTCTTGACATTAAATGTATTCATTGTTAACTTTATTTTATAATGTGCCAACATGTGACACTAAATAATGATAAAAAAAATACAGACAAAGGAGGAGATTACCCTTCTTCTAAAAAAAAAATATAATCTAAGTGATGATGAAATAAGGCAGAGTAGGAATGATTAGGCAATTTTAAAGAGCAGTTTTGGGGTATAGTTAAAAAATTGGGGTGGAAACTAGTTTAATGCAATTACAATTAAATGATGAATGCTTTAAACTGGACCTCATATTATGCAAAAGAAAAACTATACATGTTCTACACAAGATTCATCCTTTAGCACTCACCTTCAGTGGTATTCCCCTAAATGAAACCACAAATCAGCATTAATATAATTGTGTTACTCACTTGCCCTTTCAAGAATTTTCTGGAATCACAAATCTAAATGGACCAGTAACAATCTTCTTTATTAAAAAAAAAAGGAAACCATAAATCCACAAGGGTATATCGGTGCATCATTACTGAATTATAAAACTTAGAAGCAGAGACTAAGGTAAGTGAAAATGTTCTTGCAAAGTGAACATGTCCTTTGGTACATCAACCCCATCGTATCCTTTTCCATAAGTGTACCTGATTACAATTCTGGCAGTGCATAGGAGTCTGGGTGACCCAGCCAATGGTAACTCTACTCACACTACTATTGAAAATGTCTGGCCAGTGCACTAAGACCAACAATTCCCTAGAGCAGGGTTCGATGAAATCTGGGCGTCAGGTCACAATTGCGACTAGAATTAGCGACCTGGCGCCTGGGGAAGGAAGCATTGGCCTGTAGAAGCCCGCAAAGCCGCGGCCTCAAATACGGGCCGGCGTGGGCCGACGCTATTGTGCGGCTGGGGAGGTGGGGGTGCACAGAGACACAGGATACCTCATCCTGTGTCTCCATGCGCTACCACCTCCCCCGCCGCGCGATTGCGTCAGGCCGTGCCGGCTGGTAATTGAGGCCACAGCTTTGCGGCCTTCTGCAGGCCTATGTTTTCTTCTGTGATCTGGTGCCATCTTTTGGTGGCCGTTGGTATGACATACAACCAGCAATGCTAATGGAGCTTCCCCTGTGTTTTCACTGCCATCTCCTTTCCTCTAATTAGAACCCCCAAACATTATATATATTTTTTGTTCTAACACCCTAGAGAATAAAATGGCGGTTGTTGCAAAACTTTCTGTCACACCGTATTTGCGCAGCGGTCTTACAACAAGCGCACTTTTTTGGGAAAAAATACACTTTTTTATAAAAAAATAAGTCAACAGTAAAGTTAGCCCAATTTTTTTATATTGTGAAAGATAATGTTACACCGAGTAAATTGGTACCCAACATGTCACGCTTCAAAATTACGTCGGCTCGTGGAATGGCGACAAACTTTTACCCTTTCAAATCTCCATAGGCGACGTTTAAAAAATTCTACAGGTTGCATGTTTTGAGTTACAGAGGAGGTTTAGGACTAGAATTATTTCTCTTGCTCTACCAATCGCGCCGATACCTCACATGTGTGGTTTGAACACCGCTTTCATATGTGGGCGCTACTTACGTATGCGTTCAATTCTGCGCGCAAGCTCGGCGGGACGGGGCGCGTTTCTGGCTCCTAACTTTTTTAGCTGGCCTCTAGATTCCAAGCAAATTTGTAAAACCCTGCCCAAGAGTGTAAAAACGTATGTGTTGGAATGGAGCACAGTGTCACCTCTAAAACATTTTGACAGAAATTGTCTGTCTTTCTCAAGGATGGCTGTGCAGAGATGCAGTCAGTGCATTCAGTGGATCCCCAAACCTCTAGACGGATTAACACTTAAATAATTAAATTCATTTAAAATTTAATACAATCATAATATAATATATAAAAAAAAAACTGAAGAATATAAAAATTATCCATATTGGGCCATATTCTCAGTGAAGTTACGATGGAGTAAGTCAGATACTCCATCGTAACTCCCTTTTTTGGCCAGTGTATCTATGCTCCTGATTCTCAGAATCATTTTTGCATAGATACACTTAAGATCCGCCATCTGTAAGTCACTTACACTGGCGGATCTTAAATGCAATGACGCCGGCCGCCGCTAGATGGCATTTACGTGAAGGAGTCATTTGCATATGCAAATGATCCTTCTACGCCGATTCCCGAACGAGTTCGCGTCGCGTAACCGTCGCTAACGTCGTTTGCGTAAGCGGAAACTTACTCCTGCTATATGAGGGGTAAGTTTCCGCAAGTCTCGCGTAGGCCATGTTACGGATGGCGTCGGGTCCCCGTCGTGTTTTTTCGTCGGGTACGTCGTTTACGTAAGTCGTTCTTGAATACGACTTTACGTCAATGACGCACACGTCGGCGTCATTGATGTTTTCCGCCGAGAACTGGAGCATGCGCACTGGGCTTTTTGCAGCCCGGCGCATGCCCAGTTCTTTCGCATCGGGGGCGTGCTTCATTTGAATAGAAGACGCCCCCTTGGAGATCCGCCAGGCTACGCCGGGACACTTACACTCCGCTGTCCCAACTTATGGAGCAAGTGTTTGGGGAATACAACACCTGCTCCAGTAAGTTGGGACAGCGGAGTGTAAGTGCCCTAAGCGCAGCAGGCGGATATTTTTAGAGAATATGGCCCGAAGTCTTTAAAAATGAATGCGCTTATTGAAATGCAAAAAGTTCTATATTAGGATTTAACCCTATTGGGGACAATTGTATTCAGCTCACTTTGATTCTCAATATTTTATATACTGTAAATAGTTGCCTCCTTTCCAGTCTGATCTCAAACCTCTTACTTTGAGACTTCTCTCATGTACAGTCTTAAAATGCTTGGAAAGTGAATATTTGACACTTTCTTCTATAATAATACAGAAGTTTTGCTTTATTCTTACCCACAACTGATCCTACATATACTTTCTTGCAACACCATTGTATGCCACCAATGACTCATTTAGTGTTATAGGTAATTAAATCCTTAATTTTATATTTCTTTTTTTAATGAGAGTTGATAAATTCTCTAAAGTGTAATGTTTATTTGCATACCATGCATATATCTTATGAATCCACTCAGTTGATTCTGTATAGTATTTTTTTTATCCTTTAATGACACTGTACTGTTTACATCCATTTTTTAAGGCCCCGTACACACGACCGAACATGTCTGCTGAAACTGGTCCGCGGACCAGTTTCAGCAAACATGTTCGGTCGTGTGTATGACCGACCGGACAGGTTTCCAGCGGACATTTGTCCAGCTGACCGTTTTGCAGCGGACAAATGTTTCTTAGCATGCTAAGAAACATGTCCGCTGGAAGCCTGTCCGTCGGACATGTTCGGTCGTCTGTACAGACTCACCGTACATGTCCGATCGGCCGCCATCCCTCGCATGCGTTGAATCACTTTGACGCATGCGTGGAAGATTTGAACTTCCAGGGTCGCGCACGTCGCCGCATCATCGTCGCGGCGACGGCGCGGCCTCGTCACCACGTATCGTGTACGCGCGGATTCCTGTCTGATGGTGTGTACAACCATCAGACAGAAATCTCCGGGCGGACATGTCCGCTGAAAACGGTCCGGCAGACCGTTTTCAGCGAACAGTCCGTCCGTCTGTACGAGGCCTTAGATTTCATACAAATAACTCTAGGTTTATCTGTCAAGATTCCCAATAAACTCTTATCATCCTTCAGTATTACCCAAAGTTTATTAATAATTTCTAAAGCGTGTTCTTGTGCACTATTCTTAAGTTTATAGCTGTCTCATATTTCTTATTTTCATTGCTATCCATGTGATTTTTTTTCCTCCAGCTGACAATCTCTAGATTACTGTTTAAGTTCCTTTTCTGTATTATCTAGTACATATTTTTATATGTTTTCTCAATAATTTGTGTAATCACCTCATTCGCCTCCACTGTGTAATTTGTTATTTTGCTACAATTATGCCGTGATTATTAAGGTGAGTGAACTGTCCCTTCAGAATATTCATTAACAATTTATTTAATAAAGGGCATCTTGCACTCCAGATGTAACCCTTACCGTCCACCTTTTTTTTCTTAACTTCCTTTTAATAGTTTATATTCCACAAAGATTTTCAGGTCCAAGAAGTTAACCTCAGCATAACTGATATCAGGGAGAACTTTAAATTATAATAATTCAAGTTTATTTCCTCC
This sequence comes from Rana temporaria, assembly GCF_905171775.1. NCBI lineage: Eukaryota > Metazoa > Chordata > Amphibia > Anura > Ranidae > Rana > Rana temporaria. The sequence goes on along the minus strand of NC_053489.1, from coordinate 345,051,670 downwards.
ATAAACTTGTTTGGTTCCCCTATTGTGCTACTCCAGACAGGCAAAATGTTATTTATATATCTTTTAAAAACCATGAGGTTTAGATCCAGCATGCCACACTTCCAAACCTTCCCAGATTTCCAATCTGCCTTATAGAGTATGGCAAAGCTGGGAGAAAAAAAGACTTGATCACCCATAAAACATAATTACAGTATGTTTAAGAATAAACAATCTATTCAGTAATAAAGTTTATTTGTCTCTCATGTTATTTTCCTGGGTATTTCAAAAGTGGATTGTTATTAGTACTTCCACTTTTTGTTCATTTGTAATTCCATGGCATGCTTCTAAGTACAAGAGAGTAACACAATTGTATTAATTTTATATTTGTGGTTTTATTTAGAGAAAAAACACTAAAGGCGATTGCTAGATATGTTTTGAATGCCTTACAGTTAGGGCAAAGTTTGGAGGAATTCTTTTATGACATACACATGTACAGTAGGTGCCACCGATTATGTGTCAATCTCGCCTCTGCTAGTGGCGAGATTGACCATCCGCCATCCCCGTCGCGGGAGCCAGCGCCGAGCTCTGCCGCTCCTCCCGCTCGCCGCCCCCAATGGATTCCTATGGATTCGCGGCATCTCATGGGGGCAGCGAGTGCGAGAAGCGCAGCCTCCAGCAGCAATATCCAGCGTGATCCCATCTGCAGCCTTGCCCATCATTGCAGCATAATCAGTGCCCATCTACAGCTTTGCCCATCATTGCAGTCTTATCAGTGCCCATCTGCAGCCTCGCCATTGCCCATTAATGAAGCCTGATCAGTGCCCATCTGCAGCCTCGCCATTGCCCATCATTGCAGCCTTGTCAGTGTCCATCTGCAGCCTTTCCCATTATTGGAGCCTGATCAGTGCCCATCTGCAGTCTTGCCCATTATTGCAGCCTGATCAGTGCCCATCTGCACCCTTGCCTGTTATTACAGCCTAATCAGTGCCCATCTGCAGCCTTGCCCATCATTGCAGCCTGATCAGTGCCCATCTGCAGATTTGCCCATCATTGCAGTCTTATCAGTGCCCATCTACAGCCTTGCCCTTCATTGCAGCCCTATCATTGCCCATCTGCAGCCTCACCATTGCCCATTAATGAAGCCTGATCAGTGCCTGCAGTCTTGCCCATTATTGCAGCCTGATCAGTGCCCATCTACAGTCTAATCATTGCCCATCTGCATCCTTGTCCATCATTGCAGCCTGATCAGTGCCCATATGCAGCCTTGCCCATTATTACAGCCTAATCAGTGCTCATCTGCAGCCTTATCCATAATTACAGGCTAATCCGTGCCCATCTTTAGCCTTGTCATTGCCGAAATAGACAAAGCCAGATCTCCTGTGTACTCGCGATTGGCTCTCAGTCACATCCAGTCCTGACCCTTTGTTTCGGCTCTTATGATGGACATAGCACCGGTCCAGTGCCGGGACATCAATGCTAGGAGCTGTCCAGGGGGCGGGACTGTGCATGACTGCGAGCTGAGCCGAGTAAACACAGGACATCGTGGCTCTGAATTTCGGTTGAGCTCCTGCCTCTCCGAGGCAGCCCTATATTGGTGTATAACATGCACACGTGATTTCCCCCCTATTTTTAGGGGGAAAAAGTAAGTATTATACACCGATAAATACGGTACTTGAGTATTGGTAGCTCAGCTCATTTATTTCATTTAAGCCTAAAATTGCCAAACCCTAGGAATTTAGGGTGTTAAACTTCTGTAGAAAATAAAGATGCCTACTTATTTTTTTTTTCCCAAAATATTTTATTACGTTTGTACGAAAAAGAAACAAGTACAGGATGATCAGAGCAAATGTAATAAAGACATCACATCACAGATCAGTACTAAAGTACATGTCGAGGTATTCAAACATATGAAAGCATCTCCTGTAGAGAGCTGAGTACTAAGAGTATGAAGAAAAAAAAAAGGGAAAGGGAGAAAGGAAGAGAGAAATAAGATGAGGAGAGTAGGGGTGACGGAGGATAAATGATAAATGAGAGATGATATGGAGAATGAACAATGCAGTGACCAATAATTATAGAAATACTGTATAATACATCTAAACTAATGTCACGATCTAGACAAAGATGGATCGCCATGCTAAAGAGACTTGGGATAGGGGTGGAAATTACAACTGCCAGTGAGTCAGGCACTGGGGAATGTTCCTCTAGTGTGATCAGAGTCAAGGAAAATTAAGGAGTTGGATGACAAAGATCGCTGTTCAGAGGTGGATAAGCTAAACTTGATGAAGGCTGACCATTTCTGTTCAAATTTGGTCTTAGATTGTGGAGAGGCAGTCAGCAAATCAAGGTTTTCCTTGTATAGCAGGGATTTTAGATCCCTTATCGTAACTGATAGGGATGGAGGAGCGGACGTAATCCAATGATGTAGAATAGTCCTGCGAGCCATAAGTAAAGTAAGAAGTATCCAGTGACGAGTGCTTCGAGGGAGCAGGTTATATGCTGAGGAGTGAGGCTCAGTGTGAGGAGGGCATCCAAACAATAGAAGCTTGGGTTATGTTTCCAGGGAGAAATGTGTCACACTGGTTATGAAACATATGACCGCTGTCCAGAAGACACCAATGGAGGGACAGGTCCAAAGCCGATGTAGTAGGGTTGGTTTGTTGGTCAGGCAACAAGGGCATGCTGGGCCTATGTCAGGCGAGCGTGATGTGGAAAATGGGTAGTAGGCCCTGTGCATGATTTTGAATTGGGTTTCCCTCCAAGACTCACACTGAGTGATAGCTATAGTAAGTCTATATCCACGAACAATATCATCTACGTCCAATTGTCCCGATAGGTCTTTCATCCAGGAGGACATGGAAGTGTTCTGTAAAGGTTTTGTAAATTTTGCATTCAGGGGGGTGTAAATAGCTGATATAGAATGTCTGTTGTCGGCCAAAAGCGTATCAATAAAAGAAGATTGGAGCCTAATGGATTTTTTTAGGGCAGATCTTACTGAGAAAGTCCACATACTGCATAAATGGATATAAATGATTTGGGGGGAGCAAGAACTCTTTCGACAATTGAGAAAACGATTTAAAGTTACCTGTTGTATCCATAAAAAAAGAACAAATCTTGACTAGGCCCTTGTCTTTCCATTTGGAGAAAGGTTCATACTGGAGACTTGGAGTGAACATGGGATTCCCAAAAATCGGAAGATGATTAGAAATATGTGGGGACAGGCCTAATTTTTTCCTGACCTCTCGCCAGGCCACTAAAGTGTCTTTGAAGTGTAAATTATGTTTAATGGTAGCGGGCAATTTTTGAAGCGAACTATGCAGTAGAGCCGCCAAATCTATGGGATTAATCATAGATGATTCTAGGTCATAGTTAGAATATCTGGAAGAGTGCAGTATCCAGTCCAAACCCACTCTCAAAAGGCAAGCCAAGTTATATAATCTAATGTTAGGAAGACCCACTCCACCCTCGCCCCTTGGGAGATAGAGCTTTGTCAGAGCAATTCTCGGCTTTGCCTTTTTCCATATGAATTTTGTGATGGCTTTGTTTAGTGTTTGCACATCCTTGTATTAAAGAGAAAAAACAATATCTAACGAGTGGACATTGATAGTCAGACTTTCAGGCCAAGGAAGTAGGTTAAAAGAGTTTAATTTAATAGCATATAGATACAAAACAAATACAAAATAATATTACAAAAAATTATTATTATTAGCCACTGTATATTCCTCAGAAGTCGCCAACGCACGTTTCGCCGTGGGGCTTCTTCAGGACGAAGACGAGAAATGCATGTTTAGCAGAAAAACAGATTTGTATCTGTAATGATACAGTGTAAAGGGTTAATAACATATATATATATAAAAGAAAGAAAAAATTAAAAAAATGAATATCTAAGTGTATAATTACATGACAGATGGTCCTCAGCGGAAGTATCCATAAGGCATATATGATGCACAGTAAACGACAGCATACGTCGAAAGTGGAGTTTTGGCAGGAATTTTCACACACAGCACCAGGAATCTAATTTTAGCAAAGATATGTATATATATATACTGAATAAATCCTTAATTTCATGGTAGTCATTGTCCCCAATGCATATATACCCATAGAAGAAAAGAAAGAACATACAATAGAGGTTAAGATATAGCCAGAGTATATATATGTGAAGAAGGAGAAGAAAAAACAAAACAAAGAACGATAGATATGTCTATAATGATAAAGATATATAGCATTTATGGTGTAGTATCACAGAAAATCACCTTAGGTGACCAATAAAGGTCAAACGAATGGTCCATGGATTGCAGGGTTAGACAATCCCAGGCAAACTGCACAGCTCAAAAAGACTGTGGTTATAGAAAGGGAAAGAAAACAGTATATAGATAAGGATAAGAATAAATATAGAAAGCCCCATAATTAGCAGCCCAAATTTAGTTAAATAATAAGCAAAATCAATTAAAACATGAGCCTTGATTCACCTAATTAGAATGGTCTCAGGCTTACTGGGACAGCAGATAGTGGCCACCATGTACAACATGTGAATCCAAATGTTTAAGCCGGTAACGCCGCCAATAGACAAGCACTGCAGTCAAAACAGAAGGCCTATGAGTAAAAGGAAATATAGATAAGAGTGTAACAATTAGCACTCTCAGGAAACACCAAAGGAATATCTAGGAGCGCAGAGGTAGCAGCACTTACCACGGAGCAGCGTGTGTGACAGATGTCTGTGTCCCAGGGTGTACACAAGGCAACACAAAGCGGATGCGTCTGTGTCTCCCTTAAATAGGGCACATCCCTGCGTCAGCGTACGACGTATGACGTCATTAAAGCACACCGACTCGTTCAGGTGGCGCATAAACAGGTCGCGATTTTCGATGTAATAGCGGAACAAATATTATAGCATAGCCGTGAATCACGGCCAAGCAGTGGCTTGTGAAGAGGCACAGGTATAAAGGATTGGGCCACTGATCAAAGTCGGACATAGACCATAGGAATCGGGCTTTAGATAGAGGGCTCACATGGCAATTAGCTGGGAAAAGGAAAATTAGATATAAATATAGAAAGATTAATACTTAAACGATCTTAAGCTTGCCATCATGTGGACAAATAGGGACAGCACATCCTATATTAGTAGGCACATATTGCCCGATTGAAATCTAGAATGGGTGATTGTATAGACACACAGTACAGATTGAAAAGAAAGAACAGAAGAGTATATACACACATAGAGGACAACGAACATATCCTAAACAATATAGTAGAGACGTAAAATATACAACCAATAATTAATTAATTCCTGGTTAACCGTTGCGGAGCCAAAACATAAAAAAGGAATTTGATAATTTGTCGCAACAGTATCTATGAATACTGCCTATACAGCACAAAATCATACCCATAGGGTGAGGCTAGTCATATATGCCCCCGGTCCATCCATGGAGGGCCAAGCAATCAGGTAATCGACAGAAAGACATCCATAAGTCTAAAAATATTCATCAATAGATTGTGTATATATGTACAAAGACGTGTGATTACACATTACTTCCTGGGTTTGGTATGGTAGTCCCATTACCATTATACTGATAGATAGCACATAACATATATTTTATTATTATTTATAAAAAATACAAATAATATTAAACAACAATAGCTAACAAACATATATTCTTCTTATTTGAGATTTTCCCAAGCATCGTTTACATTTTGATTATATAGAGCGTCCATATACATGAAATATAGTCTAAAGCATAGCCCGTCCCAGTTGGAATAAGTGGGAGAGGTTTAGATGTTGTAGGTTTGCAAGGATGATGATGACAGGCTTATAATGACAAAAATAATAAGGGGTAAGTAGACTAACAGAGAACTTGTTTAGAGATCATTAGACATGTAGAAATGGTTTAAAACTCAGTGAGTCATTTAGCCCTGGCCAACAGTTTGCCTTGAGGCGATAGATCCATTGAGTTTCCCGCTGTAGAACTTTCTGATCGAAGTTGCCACCTCTGGGGTCCTCGGCTATGTAATCCAATACCGAAAATTGTATTCGGGGGTTACATAGCCGTGTGTAAAAGCAACATGATACCCCATGGTCTTGTTCAATAGACCATTGGTGATGTAGTACATGTGGTCTTTAACCCGTTTCCATAAGGGGCGGATGGTTTTTCCCACATAGAAGCATCCACAGGTACAGAAAATAATATATATAACCCCTTGGGTTTGACACGTGACATGTTTATGTAGTTTGTGTGTTTCCCCATTGGGAAGGTCAATGGTCTGACCCTCTCTAATTAGGTAGCAAAAATTACAATGCCCACATTTATAGAGGCCCGGTGTTTCTGACAAACCTGTGATGGGCTTGCAGTAAGTACTTTTTACCAACCGATCTCTAACCGATGTGGACCGTCTAAATGTAATATTAGGGTTTTTTGCCACATACTTAGAGAGAGTAGCATCTGCCGTGATTAGGTGCCAATGTCTTTGGATAAGTTGACGAATTTGGACATGTTGGTCCGAAAAGGTCGTGATGAATCGCATCACGACATTGTCAGACTTTTTTTTGTTGCCATTACTCTTGAGCAGAGTGCTCGCTCTGTTTCTTTCAGCAGCTCGATTAAATGCCCTCTTTAAGCAGGATCTGCTATATCCTCTCGTGATGAGTCTGGTGTAAAGCTTATCTGCTTCACTTTTGAATTTCGCATTATCTGAGCAATTTCGACGTAGTCGAAGGTACTGACTTTACGGTATGCTCTTTAATAGTGGAGCCGGATGGGCACTGGCTGCGTGTAGCAGAGTGTTGCCCGCAGTGGGTTTGCGGTATAAAGATGTTTGTATGCCATTGACCTCGTCGACATAGATCAATATGTCCAGGAAGGCAATGGCCGAGTCACTATGATTCATAGTAAATTTTAAATTAAATTTGTTGCAATTCAAAAAACTCATAAATGCAAGCAGATCATCTACTGTACCCGTCCAGAACATCAGCACATCATCGATGTATCGAAACCAGCTTAGTATAAATGATAAAAAATAGGTGTTAGAATCAGACGAAAAAAGTTTTCGCTCCCACCCCCCCAGGTACAGGTTCGCGTAGCTAGGGGCACATGAAGTGCCCATAGCGACTCCCTGTACCTGGAGGAGGTGGGACCCATCAAAAGAAAACACATTCTTCGTAAGGATGTGGGAGAGAGATTTGAGCACAAAACCATTTAATTTGTCCAAATTAAATGGTTGTGTGCTCAAATCTCTCTCCCACATCCTTACGAAGAATGTGTTTTCTTTTGATGGGTCCCACCTCCTCCAGGTACAGGGAGTCGCTATGGGCACTTCATGTGCCCCTAGCTACGCGAACCTGTACCTGGGGGGGTGGGAGCGAAAACTTTTTTCGTCTGATTCTAACACCTATTTTTTATCATTTATACTAAGCTGGTTTCGATACATCGATGATGTGCTGATGTTCTGGACGGGTACAGTAGATGATCTGCTTGCATTTATGAGTTTTTTGAATTGCAACGAATTTAATTTAAAATTTACTATGAATCATAGTGACTCGGCCATTGCCTTCCTGGACATATTGATCTATGTCGACGAGGTCAATGGCATACAAACATCTTTATACCGCAAACCCACTGCGGGCAACACTCTGCTACACGCAGCTAGTGCCCATCCGGCTCCACTATTAAAGAGCATACCGTACAGTCAGTACCTTCGACTACGTCGAAATTGCTCAGATAATGCGAAATTCAAAAGTGAAGCAGATAAGCTTTACACCAGACTCATCACGAGAGGATATAGCAGATCCTGCTTAAAGAGGGCATTTAATCGAGCTGCTGAAAGAAACAGAGCGAGCACTCTGCTCAAGAGTAATGGCAACAAAAAAAAGTCTGACAATGTCGTGATGCGATTCATCACGACCTTTTCGGACCAACATGTCCAAATTCGTCAACTTATCCAAAGACATTGGCACCTAATCACGGCAGATGCTACTCTCTCTAAGTATGTGGCAAAAAACCCTAATATTACATTTAGACGGTCCACATCGGTTAGAGATCGGTTGGTAAAAAGTACTTACTGCAAGCCCATCACAGGTTTGTCAGAAACACCGGGCCTCTATAAATGTGGGCATTGTAATTTTTGCTACCTAATTAGAGAGGGTCAGACCATTGACCTTCCCAATGGGGAAACACACAAACTACATAAACATGTCACGTGTCAAACCCAAGGGGTTATATATATTATTTTCTGTACCTGTGGATGCTTCTATGAGGGCAAAACCATCCGCCCCTTATGGAAACGGGTTAAAGACCACATGTACTACATCACCAATGGTCTATTGAACAAGACCATGGGGTATCATGTTGCTTTTACACACGGCTATGTAACCCCCCGAATACAATTTTCGGTATTGGATTACATAGCCGAGGACCCCAGAGGTGGCAACTTCGATCAGAAAGTTCTACAGCGGGAAACTCAATGGATCTATCGCCTCAAGGCAAACTGTTGGCCAGGGCTAAATGACTCACTGAGTTTTAAACCATTTCTACATGTCTAATGATCTCTAAACAAGTTCTCTGTTAGTCTACTTACCCCTTATTATTTTTGTCATTATAAGCCTGTCATCATCATCCTTGCAAACCTACAACATCTAAACCTCTCCCACTTATTCCAACTGGGACGGGCTATGCTTTAGACTATATAGAGCGTCCATATACATGAAATATAATCAAAATGTAAACGATGCTTGGGAAAATCTCAAATAAGAAGAATATATGTTTGTTAGCTATTGTTGTTTAATATTATTTGTATTTTTTATAAATAATAATAAAATATATGTTATGTGCTATCTATCAGTATAATGGTAATGGGACTACCATACCAAACCCAGGAAGTAATGTGTAATCACACGTCTTTGTACATATATACACAATCTATTGATGAATATTTTTAGACTTATGGATGTCTTTCTGTCGATTACCTGATTGCTTGGCCCTCCATGGATGGACCGGGGGCATATATGACTAGCCTCACCCTATGGGTATGATTTTGTGCTGTATAGGTAGTATTCATAGATACTGTTGCGACAAATTATCAAATTCCTTTTTTATGTTTTGGCTCCGCAACGGTTAACCAGGAATTAATTAATTATTGGTTGTATATTTTACGTCTCTACTATATTGTTTAGGATATATTCGTTGTCCTCTATGTGTGTATATACTCTTCTGTTCTTTCTTTTCAATCTGTACTGTGTGTCTATACAATCACCCATTCTAGATTTCAATCGGGCAATATGTGCCTACTAATATAGGATGTGCTGTCCCTATTTGTCCACATGATGGCAAGCTTAAGATCGTTTAAGTATTAATCTTTCTATATTTATATCTAATTTTCCTTTTCCCAGCTAATTGCCATGTGAGCCCTCTATCTAAAGCCCGATTCCTATGGTCTATGTCCGACTTTGATCAGTGGCCCAATCCTTTATACATGTGCCTCTTCACAAGCCACTGCTTGGCCGTGATTCACGGCTATGCTATAATATTTGTTCCGCTATTACATCGAAAATCGCGACCTGTTTATGCACCGCCTGAACGAGTCGGCGCGCTTTAATGACGTCATACGTCGTACGCTGATGCAGGGATGTGCCCTATTTAAGGGAGACACAGACGCATCCGCTTTGTGTTGCCTTGTGTACACCCTGGGACACAGACATCTGTCACACACGCTGCTCCGTGGTAAGTGCTGCTACCTCTGCGCTCCTAGATATTCCTTTGGTGTTTCCTGAGAGTGCTAATTGTTACACTCTTATCTATATTTCCTTTTACTCATAGGCCTTCTGTTTTGACTGCAGTGCTTGTCTATTGGCGGCGTTACCGGCTTAAACATTTGGATTCACATGTTGTACATGGTGGCCACTATCTGCTGTCCCAGTAAGCCTGAGACCATTCTAATTAGGTGAATCAAGGCTCATGTTTTAATTGATTTTGCTTATTATTTAACTAAATTTGGGCTGCTAATTATGGGGCTTTCTATATTTATTCTTGTCCTTATCTATATACTGTTTTCTTTCCCTTTCTATAACCACAGTCTTTTTGAGCTGTGCAGTTTGCCTGGGATTTTCTAACCCTGCAATCCACGGACCATTCGTTTGACCTTTATTGGTCACCTAAGGTGATTTTCTGTGATACTACACCATAAATGCTATATATCTTTATCATTATAGACATATCTATCGTTCTTTGTTTTTTGTTTTTTTTCTCCTTCTTCACATATATATACTCTGGCTATATCTTAACCTCTATTGTATGTTCTTTCTTTTCTTCTATGGGTATATATGCATTGGGGACAATGACTACCATGAAATTAAGGATTTATTCAGTATATATATATATACATATCTTTGCTAAAATTAGATTCCTGGTGCTGTGTGTGAAAATTCCTGCCAAAACTCCACTTTCGACGTATGCTGTCGTTTACTGTGCATCATATATGCCTTATGGATACTTCCGCTGAGGACCATCTGTCATGTAATTATACACTTGATATTCATTTTTTTAATTTTTTCTTTCTTTTATATATATATGTTATTAACCCTTTACACTGTATCATTACAGATACAAATCTGTTTTTCTGCTAAACATGCATTTCTCGTCTTCGTCCTGAAGAAGCCCCACGGCGAAACGTGCGTTGGCGACTTCTGAGGAATATACAGTGGCTAATAATAATAATTTTTTGTAATATTATTTTGTATTTGTTTTGTATCTATATGCTATTAAATTAAACTCTTTTAACCTACTTCTTTGGCCTGAAAGTCTGACTATCAATGTCCACTCGTTAGATATTGTTTTTTCTCTTTAATACTTTACAGATGTGGCCCATGTGAGTGCTATCCTTACGTTTCTTTTCAATTTTTTCGTTTTCTTCTTCCCTTCTTTCTTAAATCTATCTAATCCCTCTTCTCCCTCTTTTGCCCTTCTTCTATCCCCCCTCTCTTTTTGAATGCACATCCTTGTGTTTCAACAATAAAGGTAACGTTTGTAAGGGATACAATAAACGGGCAAAGCTGACCATCTTAAAAAGTGCACATCTCCCAAAGAACGAGAGCGGTAGATCCACCCAGGTTTCCAGTTCGCCCACTATCTTGTCGATCAAAGGTGGATAGTTCAGGTAGTATAGAGAGGATGGTTCTCTGCCAATCTTCAAGCCCAGGTAGGTGATGGGTTTCTCTGAGATCCTAAGGGAGGAGGAGGGGGGAGGATGAAACGCGGGGCACATATGCCTAGGGGGAGTATCTCGCTCTTAGAGAAATTAATTTTAAGTCCCGAACATTTGCGAAACATGTCGAAGATCGTTTGGATGACTGGAATGTCTGTGTGTGGAGAAGAAGAGAATATGAGTATATCGTCTGCGAATAGAGCCACTCTCAAGTCCTCACGTCCGAAGGGCAGACCATGTAAAAGAGGGGACATAGAAAGAAGATCCGAGAGGGGCTCTATGGCGAGGTTAAAGAGCAAAGGGGAGAGGGGGCAACCCTGCCTCGTGCCCCTATGTAAGCGAAAGGGTGGAGATTGAATACCCGCTGCAGTGACCGTGGCGGAGGGGGCTGAATACATACTTCGGATGAAGGAATTAAATGGGCCATTTAAACCAAAACGTTGCATGACCAGAGAAAGCCAATGAAAACGAACGTTGTCAAAGGCCTTCTCGGCATCAAGGGTGACTATCACTGTGTCATTAGAAGGGTGTGTTTTAGCATATTCAAGGGCCGTCAGTACCTTACGAATGTTGGCTGCCGCAGATCTTCCCTTAGTGAAACCTGATTGTGCGCAGTGTATAAGGGATGGCATTATGTCTCCCAATCTAGTGGCTACTATTTTGGAAAGTATTTTGGAGTCAACATTTAACAAGGATATGGGGCGAAATGAAACTGGATCTAAAGGGTCTTTTCCTTTTTTCGCAATAAGTTTTATGTTGGCTAAATGACCTGTAGGGAGATAGGGTCCACCATCCCATATGTGGGTGTACACTGAGTAAAGTGTAGGTATAAGTTCTGGTAGCAGCAATTTAAAAAATTCGGAAGTGTAGCCATCCGGGCCCGGTGCCTTACCGTTGGAAAGACCCCCTACTGCGCACTTGATTTCCTCTGGGGTGAGGGGTGCATTCAAGTGTGCCAAATGGCTTGGATCAATTAATGGCAGGTCAATGTTATTCTAGCCTTCCGCTAGGTCCATGTCTATGGGTTCCTTACCATAAAGTTTAACGTAAAAGTTTTCCAGGATTTTGTTAACATCTTTGGGCGTCGTGGAAAAAGAACCGTCGGGATTGCGCAGTGTGGTTATATGTGTTGGAGTGTAAGAGCCCCTGGTAAGCCTGGCAAGGAGCTTCCCAGCTTTATTACCAAATTTGTGATAAAGCAATTGTGTTGCAGATAACTTCATCTGTTCTACCCTCTCCGCCCAGTTATCAAAGTGTTCTTTAGCTTCCAGCCATGCTTTAAGATTGTCATCTGAACGAGTAGTATTAAGAAGCAGTTGTGCCGCTCTTACCCGGTTGCTGGATTCTAAATTACTTATTTTTTTAAATAGTGAATACATTTTTCCAATTTATAAATAAGTCAAATTTAATTTTGTTGGAGATTTTGTACCTTCTTCTTGGAATTAGACCACTGTAACCTTGCATAAATCACTCTTTTTGTGGATAAAGTTAACAGACTTTCACTGAAAAAGCAAAAACGTATTGAGCATTGTCACATCTAGGACACTGCCGGATTTGTGATTCTGATAAGGCATCAGCTAGCAAAATCATAGGGAACTCATACATTCTTGTAAGGTAAATGGCATCATTACTATTTTGTCCCACAGCAATAAGACCCCAGAGGCTCATATAATTATAAAGTAGTGATTTATAAAATAGTATACTGATCTAGGAACTTGTATAATTTTGTAGGGGGAAACATGGAACCAAGAATGAATGGGAAAGTTTATTTCCTGAAATCTGTAATTTACTGAAGCTTTCTAACTTCTTGCTAAAAAATAGTGCAGCGCTGGATAATCATCCATATGCCCCTGTTGACGGCTTTCTGAGACAAAACATGTCGGGTTTTGTGTCATTGCACCCTATATTGCTTTTATTTTTACTTATGTGATCACTTTTATCCTTTTTTTGTGTCATTCTCTGTATGACCATTTTTATCCTAATAAACCTTTAGTGGTTTTTATGACCTACACCATTTGGAGCACTCTTTTGTTTGCTTTTGTCATTTTTGGAGTCCACATGAATTGGCCCATATCTACTCTGCAGCAGAAAGTCCACTGGCTCATTACTTCAGCCTTCAGGATCCACTTCACAGAAGTCATCCAGACCGTCTGGTCATCTTGTGAGACCCTACCGTATTGATCTTGGTCTTCTGAGACCACAAGCACATCTGACCCACTGTTGCATAACACATGAGTCCACCTCACATGGTAAGAGTACCTCATCTTTCCTTTGTGTGAAGTAAACCTTGATTTCTTCAAGCAATTGGCCATTCAGCATCCAGTGTTGTCACTTGGAAGAATTTTCCCACACCGTGTGTTCATTATATATGGACTCTTATATCATTGTATCTAGTTGTGGGTTTCACCATTTTGACTTTATGCATCATTTTATTATTTTGTGGTCACTTTATTAGTTCCACCATCGTTGATTATCCAGTGCTGCACTATTTTTTATCAATTCCTGTTATACTTTGTTTGTTAGAGTGCTGGCAGCTTTTTGTTTGGGTTTAAGCGCATTTTTTTCCTTATCTTACATTTTTAACTTCTTGAGCAAAGATATGTTCAAACCAATGATTTAAACCAATGATTTAACTTCCTGTTCCAATGTATCTACTGGTCTTCACCAGTATACTGCAGTTGTGACGTGGAATTTACACAGAGCTTCATTTCTTAGTGCTCTGGGAGGGCAACAGTTAAAGGGGTTGAAAAGGTACAATTTTTTTCCATAAATAGCTTCCTTTACCTTAGTGCAGTCCTCCTTCATATACCTCATCCTTCGATTTTGCTTTTAAGTATCCTTATTTCTTCTGAGAAATCCTCACTTCCTGTTCCTCTGTCTGTAACTCCACACAGTAATGCAAGGCTTTCTCCCTGGTGTGGAGTGTCCTGCTCGCCCCCTTCCTTGGACTACAGGAGAGTCAAGACGCCCACTAACTCACAGCTCCTTTCTCTATCTGCAACGTAGAGAGTGTCCTGACTCTCCTGTAGTCCATGGAGGGAGCGAGCACGACACTCCACACCAGGGAGAAAGCCTCGCATTACTGTGTGGAGTTACAGACAGAAGAACAGGAAGTGACGATTTCTCAGAAGAAATAAGGACATTTAAAAGCAAAATCGAAGGATGAGGTAAGTGAAGGAGGACTGCACTAAGGTAAAGGAAGCTATTTAGAAAAAAAAATGTACCTTTACAAACCCTTTAAATTAATTTCCTGGTGCCTCCATGGCAGCATACCAATGGTCATGGCTCCGCCCCCGACCGACCCACAGGACCACATAACTCTCTTAATAAAAGGAGTTGCTCCCCCCTGTTTAGGCATTCTTTTTTCTGTCCTCATCCCGCAGGATCATACGTCAGCTCTACCTCACCATCCCATGGTGTGACCGTTGCAGGTTCATGCTCTCCTGCAGGACGGAGTCCTATGGCTTGGGCTGCTAAAGGCGCCAGATAAGTATAGGAGCCCTTTTTTTCTGTGGATCTTTTTTTCAGGGCACTTATTTTAAACCTCCAGGAGCCTGTCTTCTCTCCTCGCTAGGTAACACAGGCTGACTGTCCCAAGGTATCCCCATTGATTCTTCCATAAATGCTGTCCCTTACAAACAGGCCATCTAGCGCACCCCACTTACCGCCAGTGTTTGTATCACTCTGCGGCTGGATGTCGGAGCATCGGCTCCCTCCACGAGCGGCGAGCGCTTCGCGCGCGTCACATGACTCAGGCTTGTCATCTCGGTGGGCGGAGTCGCGTCGGCACGGCCGCGCATGCGCACTGCGCATCCGGCGGCCATCTTGGTACTCCCAAGCTATTTAAACAGCCTGTGTCTCTCATTTGGGAGCAGACTGTCTGTGGGATAGCATCTCCATTGCTCTTCTCTTGCTTGCTCCCCCTGCAGCAAGCACTATGGATCACTGCCAAGGTACATCTATTTTATGGGTCTTAAAAAAAAAAAAAAAAAAGTGTTTCTTTTGGTTTTAAAAAAAAAAAAAAAAAAGGAGGAATGTTTCCTTTTGTTTGTGATTATCCTTTATGGGCATGTGTATGGATATATATATATATATGTATGTGTATATATATATATGTATATGTATGTAGGTGTGGATGTATACTGCTATTATTCCTTTTTCTTCACAAGAAACGAATGCTTATGTAATACTTTATCTAAGGCAGGTTAGTAATCAGCGTAAATTCTGTAATTTGCCCTTAGCTGTCCTGGACATAGTCACGCCAAAACAAAAAGATCCTCAACAATCCACTAGGTAAGGGCTGCTACAGTCAGGTAAGTTTTTTTTTTAAAAAGAGCACTGCAGCAGGCATACAATATAGCCTTTTCTGTGGTTTTGTCTCCGCAGCCCGCAACGAGACTCATCTCACAGATCATCCCGCGACAGAGGCTCAGGGAGCCATAGAAGTTCGGGTCACCACCACACTTCAACCCGTAACTCAAGTAGTCAGTGGAGTTCTTCCCACCGCTCCTCATCCAAACCAAGAGGGGAGGACTGCTGGGTTTGTGGTAAGAAAGCCTTACCAGGGAAGCTAGCCTGCGGCCAGTGTTTTTCAGAGGCTACAGCAGAAGAGCGGAGCTCCTCAAGCTCCATAAAAGAGCTCATCAAGGAATCAATCAGGGAATTGGCTTCTGCACAAAGTACCCCTTCTTCTCCCTCTGCTGATCAAGAGGTCGCAGGCCCGTCCACCCCATACCCCGGGGAAGGTGGCTCGGAGGAAGAGCCAGTCTCAAATGAGGAGGAGTTTTCATCATTTGACTTTAGTTTAGTGGAACCTTTTGTGGTGGCAGTCAAGGACGCTATTCAATGGGAGGAAGAATGCCCCGAACCCCCGTCCAAAACAAAAAAGTATTTTCCTCATTTGATAAAAAAGGTCTCTAATTTCCCGCTTATGGAGGAAATTAAAGGGATCATCTTAGGGGAATGGCAAAGGGTAGAGAAGAGGCCAGTCGCCTTCAATCGTCTCCAAAAACTGTATCCATTGGCCGAGTCAGATGCCAAACTCTTTGACTCCATTCCGGCTGTAGATGCTTCAGTCATGAGGCTGGCAAAAAATACGACCCTACCACTAGAAGACTCGGTCTCCTTTAAAGACGCCTTGGATCGGAGGATCGACGCAGACCTTAAAAAGGTGTACCAAGCGACTGGAGGGGCTTGCAAGCCAGCAGTGGCCTTGTCATCCGTCTCCAGGGCCACCCGAGTGTGGTCTGACAACATCGAGACAGCTCTCAGGGCAGGTATAGACACTGAAGAAATTATTAAGGCATTAGATGAGCTAAAGCTTGCATCAGATTTCATGGCAGAAGCGGCTATAGATGTCTTAAGAAGTTCATCCAGGGCCATGCTGTATTCGATCACGGCCAGAAGAGCCCTGTGGTTAAAACCATGGGCAGCAGACCCATCTTCTAAACAATCTTGGTGTCGCATTCCGTACGATGGGAAAGCACTATTTGGAGAGAAGATGGACTCCGCGATTTCAAGAGTCACAGGGGGAAAGAGTGGTTTAATCCCTCAAGACAGAAGCAGGAGGAAGAGATTCGCTCCCAGGCCAGGAGCCCAACAGAGAGGGAGGGACTCAAGGTCCTACCGCCCAGGGAGAGAGTACAGACGGGGCTGGAAAGGGTCTCAAGCTTCTTTCCTTAAACTAGGAAAACCAAAGCCCACAACCTCCGCTGGGGATACCCAGAAGTCTTTTTGACTTCCCTACCACCCAGACCGGCTTAGTGGGAGCAAGACTCAAATCCTATGCGCAGGTCTGGGTGGAGGGGTGCACCGATCTATGGGCAGTGTCCACCGTCCTCCGGGGACATTTTTGGAGATTCAAAACCCGACCCCCACCCTTTTCTTTTCAAGATACCAAGATCCCGGCCTCCAAGGAGAAAAGGGAAGTATTATTTCAGTACATCCAAATACTTCTACAACAGAAGGCAGTATCGCCAGTACCAGCGTCAGAGATAAAATCGGGATTCTACTCTCCCGTCTTTTTAGTTCCCAAGAAGACGGGAGGGTGGAGGCCCGTACTGGATTTAAAGAGATTAAACAAGTATATCAGATTGGAACGTTTCAAGATGGAGTCTCTGAACACAGTAATCTTATCAGTTCAACCAGGGGACTGGATGGTCTCCATAGACCTTCAAGATGCGTATCTGCACATTCCAGTACACGACCAGTTCCAGCATTTCTTACGGTTCAAGATAGGCAGTCTACATCTACAATTCCAATGCCTCCCGTTTGGAATCTCGTCAGCCCCCAGAACATTTACAAAAGTGTTAGGGGCAATCCTGGCACCCCTTCGGGAAGAAGGGATTCGAGTACTGTATTATCTGGACGATATTCTAATCTTGTCTCAGCGCAAGTGCACCCTAGAGGAGCACACTCAAACAGTACTAAACACCTTGGTCAGGTTTGGCTGGTTGATCAACCTGGAAAAAAGCCAACTAACGCCAACACAGAAAATGACTTATTTGGGGGCCTTATTCAATACCCCGGAAAGGTCGGTCTCTCTTCCACCCGAGAAGATTCCGAATCTGATCCAGAAGGTGAAACGAGCAATGGGTTCCCGCAACATGCCAGCTTCAGACTGTCTGAGTCTAGTAGGCTCCCTCGCTTCATGCATTCCTATGATAAAATGGGCCAGATGGCACCTACGGGAATTCCAACTAGGTTTCCTAGCACAGTGGGGGAAAGAACATCTCAAACAGAAAATAAGTGTTACCTCTTCAATGAAATCCAGCCTGTGGTGGTGGACGAGGCCCTCCAATCTACTAGTTCCTCGGTTCCTTGGACCAGTTACCTGGACAGTCCTTACATCAGACGCCAGTCAGCTTGGTTGGGGAGCACACACCCAAGGCAGGCTAGTTCAAGGGAGGTGGCCGTTCAATGCGGAAGGGGTGATTTCCAATATCCTGGAACTAAGAGCAGCGTGGATGGCGGTTCTGCATCTAGCTCCTCTCCTCAGAGACAAACCTGTCCTTCTCCAAATGGACAACCGTGCAGCAGTAGCCTACGTCCAGAACCAAGGGGGTACACACAGCGGGTCACTGCTCAGCGAGGTAACTCCGATAATCTCTTGGGCAGAAAAGAATCTATACGACCTACGAGCATCCTATATTCCGGGACCAGAGAACCAGCTAGCCGATCACCTTTCCAGGTCATTTTACAACAACAACGAGTGGTCTCTAGACCAAGAGGTTTTCAACAGGATCTGCCAACAGTGGGGGACTCCCCAAATAGATCTCTTTGCCTCACCCCTCAACGCGAAAACTCCTCTGTTTTTCTCGAGGACACCATGTCCGACCTCAGCGGGTACGGATGCCTTGATCCAGCCTTGGACATTCCAGTTGGGATATGCATTCCCCCCAACCCCCTTAATTCTGAGATTACTCCAACGTCTGACGAAAGAAGATGTCACCATTCTGGCGGTCATTCCATATTGGCCGAGGAGACCGTGGTTCCCGCTCTTGGTCAGTCTATCACTGTGCAGTCCGACTCCTCTACCTCACAGGAGCAGCCTGCTGTCTCAGGGCAACTTCCTTCATCCTCATCCAGGGATACTGGACTTGAGGGTCTGGAAATTGAAAGGAGGAGGCTGGGGGACTTAGGGTGTTCACATAAAGTTATTCAAACCCTTTTGCTTGCAAGGAAATCTTCCACAAACACCACTTACTACAGAATATGGAAGAAGTTTGTGGCTCTGGCGGAAGCCAACCAATTCAACCCACTATTGCCTGAAGTCCACAATGTTCTATCTTTTCTGCAGTCAGGCTTAGACCTAGGTTTGGGCCACAGCACCCTAAAGGTCCAGGTGTCTGCCATCTCAGCTCTAACAGATGTTCGATGGGCTCATAATCCGTTGGTGGACCGATTTCTGAAAGCGGTTCTGAGACTACGCCCGCCTAGAAAATCTCTATACCCCAAGTGGGATCTAACAATAGTTCTGGAAGCTCTAGCACGTTCCCCCTTCGCTCCTACAGAAGATTGCTCACTGGAAGACATTACCTGGAAAACAGCCTTCCTAATTGCCATCACATCGGGGCGCAGGATATCGGAAATTCAGGCCCTAGGAGCCCAAGAGCCTTATATCACCTTCTTCCCAGACAGGGTGGTATTACAGCCTATTCATCAATTCATTCCTAAAGTACCTTCGGTCTTTCATCTAAATCAGGAATGGGTCCTTCCAACATTTGAAGTAGAACAAGCATCCTCAAACTTACATGAGCTGGATGTAGCCAGATCCTTAAAACACTATCTTAAGTTAACTCAGGAGTTCCGGAAGGACCAACGTCTCTTCATCATCCCTAGAGGAGCAAGGAAGGGAAAAGCAGCTTCCAAAGTAACAGTGGCAAGTTGGATTGTTAAACTCATTCAGAAAACTTATCGGGCTAGTGGTCTTCCTATTCCCAAGGCAGTGAACGCCCATTCAACAAGAGGAGTCGCCGCATCTTGGGCAGCTTTGGCACGGGTCTCCCCAGAGACAATCTGCAGGGCAGCAAGCTGGTCTTCCTTCAGCACCTTTATGGCACACTATAGCCTGGATCCGGCAGCTCTCACCTCCCGTGACTTTGGGAGAAAAATGCTAGAATGCTCCACTCTGTAGTTTATTAAATATATATTTTGAGCAGTACCCTCCCTGTAAGCGAGTTATTTGACCATTGGTATGCTGCCATGGAGGCACCAGGAAAACGGAAAATTGAATACTTACCTTTCTGTAATTTTCCTTTCCTGGTGCCTACCCATGGCAGCATACACCCTCCCTTTCGGACTGCTCTGCGGTCTGAGGTCTAGTTACTAAGAATGCCTAAACAGGGGGGAGCAACTCCTTTTATTAAGAGAGTTATGTGGTCCTGTGGGTCGGTCGGGGGCGGAGCCATGACCATTGGTATGCTGCCATGGGTAGGCACCAGGAAAGGAAAATTACAGAAAGGTAAGTATTCAATTTTCCGTTTTCTTGCTTACCCAGTTTGGGCAATATACTTAGTACATGTTACAGACACTCTCAATGGACTCCAGGATCTTTAAGTGTTTTCTCAAAAACACAGATGCATTTCACACCTATGCATTTTTTAGTGCATTTTCAGTTTTGCAGAAACAACACTACTGTCCATTTAACATGGTTTCCTATAGATCATGTTCACATCTGTGATTTTTATGGAAAGGGCCAGGGACCTTTTTCTGGTTTTTGATTCCATAGAATTCAATGGATCAAAAACGTTTATAGAAAAATGCAAACTGCATCTTAACTATGCAAACTGCAACCTTCATAGGTGTGAACCAGGCCTAAAGGTGAATTTACCACTGCACTTGGTATGAGGCAGAAAAAAGACAGGGCATATACAGTGTATGTATAGACAATAAAAAAGCAGGATGCCAATGCAAACAAGGGACTTGAGACCCAGGCAACAGGAAAGTATGAAAGTAACTGGGTATTACAAGAAATACATTTTAGGCAGGACACAGTGGGGTAGATTTACTAAAACTAAAGCACTCAGAATCTGTTGCAGGTGTGGTAGCCAACCAAGTTCAGCTTGTTCAATTAAGCTTTGGCAATAAAACCTGGAAGCTGTTTGGTTTCTATGCAGAGCTGCACCAGATTTTACACCCTCTAATTTTAGTAAAGAAAAAAACAGTACATGTTACAAAACCATGAAATAAAAATCTAAACACAAGCTAGACCAAGAGAAAAACAATGAAACAAAAAGCCTGCAAAACACAATAAGGGCTCTTTCACACGGAGCGGATCCGTATTGATCCGCTCCATTAGCCCGTTTGGCTCAGCGGGGATTCCTCCGTTAATCCCCGCTGAGCTGTCGGCGGACAGGGCGGTCCCCGCACACAGTGCAGAGACCGCCCTGTCTCTCCTCCGCTCTCCCCTATGGGGAATCGGATGAATACGGACCGTCTGTCTGTATTCATGTGACGGCGTATTAGTAGATACGCCGGCGTATCCCTTTTGAGGATCTGGCCCTAGGAAACAATATCAAAAGGTTAAAATCACACTGGGTTTACCAGATCAGAATATGAAGGAAAGAGGTTGGGATGCAGGCTACTCCACACAATAACCCAGCAATCTGAAATATCACCAGATATAGACCATACAAGGTACTCTTCATATAAAGAGAGAGAAAAAAATGCAGGTTAGATAACCTGCATCTATGTAGTGTTTTGATTTCCCCATCTAGATTAACCACTTAAGGACCCCCTACCAATTATATACGTCGGCAGAATGGCACGGCTGGGCTCAGGCACGTACAAGTACATCACCTTTAAGAGCCCAGCCATGGGTCACGCGCGTGGACCCGATTGCCGCCGGTGTCCCACAATCGGTCACAGGAGCTGAAGAACAGGGAGAGGTGTGTGTAAACACACCTTCCCCGTTCTTCACTATGGCAGTGACAATGATCGTCTGTTCCCTGATATAGGGAATGACGATCAGTGACATCACGCCTACAGCCACACCCCCCTACAGTAAGAATCACTCCCTTAGGGCACACATAACCCCTTAGCGCCACCTAGTGGTTAACCACTTTACTGCCATTGTCATTTTCACAGTAATCAGTGCATTTTTACAGCACTTTTCGCTGTGAAAATTACAATGGTCCCAAAAATGTGTCAAAAGTGTCTGATGTGTCTGCCATAATGTCGCAGTCATGAAAAAAATTGCTGATCGCCTCCATTACTAGAAAAAAAAATATTTATAAAAATGCTATAAAATATGTAGAAGAATATGTATCGGCCTAAGCTGAGGGAAAAAAATGTTTTTTTTATATATTTTTGGGGGATATTTATTATAGCAAAAAGTAAAAAATATTGAATTTTTTTCAAAATTGTTGCTCTAT
This sequence comes from Rana temporaria, assembly GCF_905171775.1. Taxonomy (NCBI): domain Eukaryota; kingdom Metazoa; phylum Chordata; class Amphibia; order Anura; family Ranidae; genus Rana; species Rana temporaria. The sequence continues at coordinate 345,029,630 of NC_053489.1, read as the reverse complement.
TTTTGTTTATAGCGCAAAAAAATTAAACCGCAGAGGTGATCAAATACCACCAAAAGAAATCTCTATTTGTGGGAAAAAAAGGACTCCAATTTTGTTTGGGGGCAACAACGCACGACCACGCAATTGTCAGTTAAAGCAAAGCAGTGCAGAATCGCAAAAACTGGCCAGGTCCTTTACCTGCATAATGGTCTGGGTCTTAAGTGGTTAACCTAAATGCTGACCATACACTTGGCTGATTGTTTGTAGCTTTTCAATCAGCATCCAGATTTGGCAGTCTGCCACCTATGGCTTCTTTAAGCCTCGTACACACGATCAGATTATCCACAGACAAAGCGTCAGACTTTTGTCAGAACGGCATTGGCCATACAAACGGCACACAATTGTCAGCCAAAAAACAAGAACGTAGTGGCGTACTACATGGTTTTTCAGTTCTTCTTTAGCGCCACCCTTTGGACACCTTCTGCTAATGCTGTGTTTGGTGAGCATTGCTTAAAGCCTCGTACACACGATCAGATTTTCTGACGGGAATTGTGTGTTGACAGACTGTTGACCTAAAATCTGTACGCTCCATTGGACAATTGTCGGATTTTCCACTGACAAATGTTGGATGGCAGGCTTTAAAATTTTCTGTTGTCAGATTTTCCGATCGTGTGTATACAAGTACATCAGACAAAAGTCCAAAGTCCAAACACGCATGCTCGTAAGCAATGCTCACCAAACACAACATTAGCAGAAGGTGCCCAAAGGGTGGAGCTAAATAGCTGAAAAAACATGTAGTACATGACTACGTTCGTGTTTGTTGGCCGACAATTGTGTGCCGTTTGTATGCAAGACAAGTTCCCGGCCAACACCCTTCGAACAAAAGTCTGCCTCTTTGTCTAGGAAATTTCCAGTCAAAAGGCATATTTTAATGATTTTCATGCCAGTTTTGATAATTTAGTCACTAAAAAATGATTAGAACCATAGGTGGCAGATGATAGCGCCTAAAAGTAAAAAAAAATACACATATAATGTCAAGCGTGTGGTCTGAAAAAAAGCCACCGGTACTTACTAGCAGTCCAAAATAAAAGGACTATGCTGTTGGTATATAAAAGATATATTGAAATTGGTCTTTTGGCTCAGCAAAAGACACAGAAGTTTAATAAAGCTGAAGCAACTAGGCTGCAAAACAGACAAATTGAGCTGGAGCCTTCTTTCCTGTTTTAAGAAGAAGTAACTAGAAGAAAATAAATACAAAAGAATAACAGATGTGATGCCCATAGTGACCAAACATTAATTTTTTCATTTACTGCATTAAAAACACAAATGGATTACTTGGACTAAACTGACCTGTTAGAGGCATTCAATCATTATGGCCAATCTACATAATCTACAATCTACAATTTTAGCCTATAAACTGACTCAATTGATGCACAAATGGTAACTAACCATACTCTCTATAATAGTGAGATTCATAAATATGTAATATGTCCTTAAAAGTGGCTAATTTTCATTATGTATGGCTTTCTAGTTCAACAATTTAAGTTTACTGGAAAAAAAGAAAAAAAAAAAATATATATATATATATATATATATATATATATATATATATATATATATTAGGGCTGTGGAAATTAACTTTTAATTAATCGATTAATCTTTAATTTTTTTGATCGATCAAATTTTTTTGATTTGTACTCATCTCTCCGCTGGCTTCAGGGAGTTCCGTTGGAGATCCGGTGATGTCAGGGACACCAGCGGGGCTTGCCGTGTCCATCTGCAGGGCTCCTTTGCTGTGCCTTCATATCTGCATGCCGGCGGGTCCTTACTATCTGCCACACGCAAGGGCTGTCAGGCCTCGTACACACGGCCGAGGAACTCGACGTGCCAAACACATCGAGTTCCTCGGCCAGTTCAGCACTGAAGCCGCCGAGGAGCTCGGCGGGACGAGAGCTCCCATAGAACAACGAGGAAATAGAGAACATGTTCTCTATTTCCTCGCCGAGCTCCTCGTCGGCTTCCTCGGCCGAAAGTGTACACACGGCCGGGTTTCTCGGCAGAATTCAGCCAGAAACTCGGTCGGAAGCTGAATTCTGCCGAGGAAACTGGTCGTGTGTACGGGGCCTTACACTTCCCTCTTTCACTTCCCTCTATCACCCTGGGATTCTACAACCATCCACTGAGAGTTGTGATAGTTCCCTTCATGGGACATCTACATGCCGACGGACTGATGTTAACTTCTCCTCATCTGGATTCAGCAGTGGAATCGTTGTACACATTTTTATACCAGTATCATACTTAGCTACATGTTTGTATGACTGCTTTTGGTACCGTTTGGTATTACTCGCACCATTTTTACAGTTTATGTAGCTACATCGATTTTATCTCCAGTGCAATATTTATTTTGTTACCTACTTGAAGACTATAAAAGTTTTAATGCTATTCCCATCGAGCTCTGCCTTTGTGTGTTTTTTGTATCCTGCTATCCATTTTTCCAGTGGTTGGTAGCTGCACTGGGAATCAGCCTGCAAGGAGGAGATCAGCTTAAAGTAGTTGGATCTGTATGCACGTTATAATTAATCGAAATTAGTCAGTAACAGCCCTAATATATATATATATATATATATATATATATATATATATATATATATACAGGATATATAGTCATGGACAAAAATATTGACACCCCTGCATTTCCATCAGATATGCACCACTCCGCCCAGAAAATCGTTGCAATTTCAAAAATTTGGACAGTCTCATGTTTATTTATTTTGTTTATATTTGTATGACACTCTCAATTTAATATTTGGTAGCACACACTCTGGAAAAAAAACTGAAATGAATCACTTCCTATAACCATCAATGAGTTTCTTTCACCTTTTTACTGGAATTTTGGACCGCTCTTCTTTCACCAACTGCTCTAGGTCTCTCAGGTTGGAAGGATTCCTTTTCCTAACTGCTGTTTTGAGATCTCTCCACAGGTACTCTATGGGATTTATGTCTGAACTCGTTGCTGGCCAGTTCAGTACTCTCCAGCGCTTTGTCTTAAACCATTTCTGGGTTCTTTTGACATGTGCTTTGGGTCATTGCCCTGCTTTAAGACCCATGACCTCTGATGGAGACCCAACTTTCTGACACTTGGCCCTACATTGCACCCAAAATTCTTTGATAGTATTCAGATTTCATAATGTCATGCACATGGTCAAGACATTTAGTGCCTGAAGCAGCAAAGCAACCACAAAACATCAGTAAACCTCCACCATGTTTGATTGTAGGGACTTTGCCACGTGTTGGTACGTTTTGACAACCTCCAATCTGGCTTTTTTATGTTTTTGTGTCAGCAGTGGGGTCCTCCTGGGTCTCTTTCCATAGCGTCCCTTTTCATTCAGATTGCGATGTATAGTGCGAGCTGGCACACCCTATGCCTGAAAATCAACTTGAATTTGTCTGGAAGTTGATCGAGGTTCTTTATCCACCACAATCCTTTGTTGCAATCTTTGATCAATGGTTCTTTTTCTCCCATGTCTAGGGAGAATTTAGCTACAGTGCCATGGGCTTTAAACTTCTTGACAATGTTGCGCACAGTGGACACAGGACCATTAAAATCTCTGGAGATGTAACCTTGAGATTGTCCATGCTTTTCCACAATTTTTATTCTCAAATCCTCAGACAATTCTTTGCTGCTCTTTCTCTTCTCCATGCTCCGTGTGGCACACAGGGACACACAACAGAAAGGTTGAGTAATTTTTTTACCATTTTAACTGGTTGCCGGTGTTATTTCTATATTGTTACTACCTGTTAATTGTTATATTGTTACCACTTGTTACCACCTGTTAATTGATACAGGTAAGTTTTAATACAAATTACAGGAGCATTACAAATTTGGAATGCAATTATTTTTTACAATTTTGAGAAGGTGCCAATGATTTAGTTCGGCCCATTTTTTGAGTTTTGCATAGAGTGTGTCAGACATGGCTTTTTTGTTTCTCCATTTTTTGTTTTTTGTTTCATACCGATAGAAACAAAAGAAAAAAGCATAAGAATGCCTAAACATTTGTAATTGCAACAATTTTCTGAGCGAAGTGGTGCATTAAAAATTAGGAGAAATTAGCGCTTGGTCATATATTACAAAAAAAGGAAAAAAAAAAAGTAAATTGTTGGCAACCGCTTTTTTAACTGTGATACCAGACAATATGATAAGAAAGATAATATAAGCAGTTCTCAAAAAAGACACCTCAGGCTTATTTACAAAAGGCAAAATCAGCAAAGCTTCCCCTCATTTCAGATCTACCCCTCAGATTTACAGTGACTGCACTTCCAAGTGCACTTTCAGTGCAATTTCAAGTGCACTTTGCACTTGTAGTGGAAAGTGGATTTGCCTTTCGTAGATAACGCCCTTTATATGTAAAATGACAGCGCAAAAAGAAAAGCTGACCTTTAACACATGCATCAAATCAGTTGGTTATTATATAAGGGATACGTTTTCTAAAAAAAATCACTGTGCTACAATTATTTCCACTGATGTATTCATAAAAGCCTCTGATGAAAACACAACATTTTGTGTACTGTTGTTCACTTCTATTTAATTATGATTTATAGTACACGACAGCTGTCAGGACTTTAATGTGTGAAAAGGCATGAAATCCTTCCACAAATGCTGAATTTCATCTTCCAGTAAGGAAACGTGACACTACTGTGAAGGGCTGCAGGAATCGAACTATACATAGTACAGACTGTAGAACACTTTTTTTATGAAATGTGTCTGTCACAATTCATAAAGGATATTTCTTTTAAAGAAAGCATTACTGAATAATACATTGTAGGCAAGTATTTTATAAAAGTAATACTTAATATAGAGCTGGGACAGAATAAAAAAGGTTATTCTCAAAACTGTCATTATGTCTTTAAAATTAATGTTGGCTAACAACCCATTGTATGATCTGGAGAGCTTAGAGCCTACATGAGGAGGACCAACATCCAAGACAGCCTGTCAGTGAGGCCCCGTACACACGTCCGAGAAACTCGACGGGCAAAACACATTGTTTTGCTCGTCGAGTTCCTTGTGAAGCCGCCGAGGATCTCAGCGAGCCGAGTTTCCTCATTGACTAACGAGGAAATAGAGAACATGTTCTCTATTTGGCCCGACGAGATCCTCGTCGGTTTCCTCGGCCGAAAGTGTACACACGGCCGGGTTTCTCGGCAGAATACAGCTCCGATCGAGTTTCTGGCTGAATTCTGCCGAGAAACTCGGTCGTGTGTACGGGGCCTGATAGGTAAACATTTACATTATTTCCCAGAACCTATCTATGTTGGGAAACAAATGAGCAAGTCAATTCCTATGAGTTATAATGCCTGGTGAATTTGGCTGGACAGGTACATCGTTTCACGCAATACAGCCACCCTATCACAGTATATATGCGGTGGGCGGTCATAAAGTGGTTAAACTGTAGCTAAAGGCACTCGCCAAGGTTGCCCATTGTCTCCACTAATCTTCGCCATAGTGATAGAATTGTTGCCAATTGCCATACGCACTAACCCAAACATAGCGGGGGTCAAGTGTGGTCCCAACACTCATAAATGTGGGCTATTTGCAGATGACCTTATCCTTTTCATCACCTCCCTGGTCACCACCCTTCCTGTCATATGCAAACTACTAGAAGATGTTTCCAGGGTCTCAGGTTCAAGGGTTAATTACACAAAATCACAAGCACTCAATGTCTCTCTCCAACCATATCTGGTGGCCCAATTGAAGGAATACTTTCATTTTGAATGGAGCGAATCCTCCATTAGGTACCTAGGAATACATCTCACACCTAAGTTTGAGCAACTATATTCCGCTAACTATCCCCCCATGTACCGGAAACTAGAAACAGACCTTAAAGCCTGGTCCCAATGCATACTTTCTTGGTTGGGCAAGATTAACTCCATCAAAATGACCCTCCTCTTGAGACTATTATATCTTTTTTGCTCTCTTCCGGTGTTAATCATGAAGGACCACCTGTGCTTCTTTCAAAGCAAAATCGTTAAATTTGTATGGGGTAAGTCGGGCCACTGACTCTCGCGACACACGCTGTTCAGACTATGGACTAAAGGGGGTCTAGGCCTTCCTAATCTTCTATGGTATTACCAGGCCGGGAGACTTGCACAACTTTCCACAGTCTACTCTAAGTTGGTTAAACCAGATTGGGTGAACATGGAGAGGCAGGCGGTCCCGTTTTATACCCTAGACTTCCTCCTCTGGTGCCTGCCCAAAAATCGCCCTCCATTCTCTCACCCTCCCTTTCCTACGCTATGGCTTTGTGGGATAAGCTCAAGCAGCCCCCCCGGTGTCTAATTGCAAGTCCTTGTGTCATATATTCCACAACCCAGACTTTTGTCCGGGAATGGACATCATTCAGGCCTTTAAGTGTTGGCTGGATAAGGGGATGTATGGGATCGGACACTTCTTCTCCTCTGCGGGTCCTATCTCGCTCTCCCACTGCATTAAGCATTTGGATCTTCCTGATTCAGAACAGTTTAGATTCAAGCAAATATTTCATTACCTTCACTCTATATGGTTGACAAAACCTAACCCCCCTCAATTCACCCCTTACGAGCAATGGTCATGGAGCCGAGGGGAGGGATCTCAATAATTTATTCGTCAATTGCCAAAACCATCTTGAAACCCCCTTATATGATAGCTTGGGAAGCTGACCTACAGGAAAACTGGGATTTGGACACCTGGTATAGAGCCTTCTTTAGATCCTACAAGGTATCTTCAACATCTCCCTATCGGAAGCCAGTCTGAAGGTCATCACTAGATGGTACAGGACCCCATCAAAACTCTCCAATATTTTCCCATCCGTGTCTCCTCTCTGTTTTCGAGGATGTCAGATGAAGGGAACCATAATACACATATGGTGGGACTGCCCCAAAATCAGAAGCTTCTGGAACAAAATTTTCCAAATACTGTCCAAGGTTACAGGGCTCATGATTCCCAAGTCTCTATCTACAGCCCTCCTGAACTTTTAGGTTCCCAAGATTCTGAAATTCTTTCAAAAACGTATCTTCTTTATAGTCCTAGGCACCAAACTTACCATAGCCAAGGCCTGGAAGCTCCCCAAGGTCTCTGTTCAGGCAGTCAAACGTAAGATCTCATGGATTATGTCCCAAGAGAAAATGGTTAGCTCCCTACTCAATACTTTCCACCAGTTTCAGGAGACATGAGAAACCTGTGCCAACTATGTAGGTATCCGCAAACCCCCAGACGTCTCTCAACCGTAAAGATCACTGTTGGTGCGGTGGCGCCATATCGATGTTATGCTATGGACACATTTTTTTATCTTTTTTCTTGGGATGCTTTCATTGTTTTGTTTCTCTTTTCCAGTAGCAGACTGGGAACACAGCACAATACCCTATTTCTCACTGTGTTTGCACTGTCTGCCACATTTACTAGATAGCCCTCAGAGGTGAGAGCCGAGCTGGGTAGGTCTGACCACTCCCCTCTTGCACAGCTAGCCCCCTTTTGGGGTGCAGGTGGTAGATGAGTCAACCCCCTGGAATCTCCTTTGCCTTAAGCTTACGATATGCTAAACATACAGGCTCCTACACTTTCCAGTTATTAGCCAATTGATACAGGTTTTGTCTATCACTTAGGCTCAATGGATGTTGACATGATGTTTTTGCACGTCCTTGCATATTTGTAAATTGTTACCTCTATGAAAATTAATAAAAACCTTTGAAAGTAAAAGTGGTTAAACTGTGCTAAAGAAATATCTGGTTGGCGGAACAAATAATAAGATTTACTTTGTAAAGTCATCAGCAAAGAGGATTTCACATTTTATGCTCATCTCTTTTAGACATGTGCATAATAAAGTAGTAGAAAGAAACATACAAAACATAAATGATACACAAAGCAGAAAATTACTTATAAAAGTGAATTGACAACAATGTTCACACATAGGATACTGCACATCAAATGTCACCATATACAATATGCAGTAGTGGATGGAAAAAAAACAAGTTTTCAATAAGAAATACCAACACCATGACAAGGAGGTGAGAAACAGGTATGGCAACATTTATGAAGTCTGTTGCTACCTGTTTAGCTAGGCTAAATTTCTCAAACAGTCAGGGAATGGAGCATTGCTACATGGCCTAAGACTGGTAGACATGGGCGCCGTCAATAAATTTGTTTTGTTTCATTCCGTTCCGTATTACCCGTTAATTCGTAATTCGTGTCCGAAATTGAATTTGGATTCATACGAAATACAAACTTTTTTTAGATTCGTAACATTTTCGTAAAATTACAAACAGTGCAGCTGACTTCCTGGGTTTGCTTTTTAAATTCATCATAACAAATGTTTGTAATTGTTACGAAAAGTTAACGAACGAAAATTCGTATCCCATCCAAATTGAATTTCGGAAACAAAATACGAAATACGAACTAACAGGCTGGCCCGGGCTACAATACCTTTCTCAATATGGCAGTCGTCGACTCATTATGCTCATTATGAGGGGCTCCCACCATCACTGTGTTGTGCTCATTATGAGGGTCTGCCACCATCTCTGTGCTGTGCTGACTTCCTCCTGGGGCTGTGCCCCTGCTGTGCTCATTATGAGGGGCTCCCACCATCCCTATGCTGACTTCCTCCTGGGACTTTACCCCTGCTGTGCTCATTATGAGGGTCTCCCATCATTCCTGCACTGTGCTCATTATGAGGTGCTCCCACCATCCCTGTGCTGTGCTCATTATGAGGGGCTCCCACCATCCCTGTGCTGTGCTTACTTCCTCCTGGGGCGGTACCCCTGCTGTGCTCATTATGAGGGGCTCCCACCATCCCTGCACTGTGCTCATAATGAGGTGATCCCACCATCCCTGTGCTGTGCTCAATATGAGGGGCTCCCACCATCCCTGTGCTGTGCTTACCTCCTCCTGGGGCTGAACCCCTGCTGTGCTCATTATGAGGGGCGCCCACCATCCCTGTGCTGTGCTGACTTCCTGGGTTTTTAATATCATAACAAATAATCATAATTATTATGACAAACATAAAATAATATTAAAAAAAAGGAAAAAAGGAAATATTGTTGCGCAGACCCAACGTGTGATACAAACATATATTATCAGCCGCGTCTTAAGTGTGCCATACAGCACAAACAAACATAGTAAAAAGGGGAAGTCGTGCTAATTAAATTAATATAAATAAAGTGAAACACCAGTGATTAGTGAAAATAAACAGTACGTGGAAATAGACAATTCTATGTATAGTGATGAACACCCTCAGTGGGGTAAGTGCATATTATGAATAACTATTAAATGGCATAAATGTCTCTTCAGTTTAGTATGGGCAAATTGACAGTCCAGACAGGCCAAGCGGTTTATAAAGCAGTCCGCAGGTGTAGTGATGAAAAGAAATCCTTAGGTAACAGTGATAACGACCACTCTGTGTTCAGAACAAACAGGAGACCTCCACCACAAATAATACTGACTCTTACCAGAATTCAGTAAATAATAGGCATAAAGACAAATCCAGCAGCAGCCCACAAGATTATCTTCAACCAGCGATATCCATACATTAGTAATCACCATTGGAATCCAGACTCCATAGATATAAAGGAAACACCAAAGGAGGGATATAGCGTAATACTGCGCTGGTTTATTGTAACTTAGAGCAGCTAAATGCTTACTTACATTTGCAGTGATAAAATGGGCATCAAGCGGACATAAAATAGATAGCAGAGTAAAAAACAAACAACACAGCCGGCCGGACTGTGTGTGGGCGTACGTCCGGATATCCGGATCCTTACACTCAGTAACGCGGTAACGTCAGGGCGTCTCCTCCCGACGTTTCGTCACAATAGGGACGTGTTCACGGGGTGAACCCGTGAACACGTCCCTATTGTGACGAAACGTCGGGAGGAGACGCCCTGACGTTACCGCGTTACTGAGTGTAAGGATCCGGATATCCGGACGTACGCCCACACACAGTCCGGCCGGCTGTGTTGTTTGTTTTTTACTCTGCTATCTATTTTATGTCCGCTTGATGCCCATTTTATCACTGCAAATGTAAGTAAGCATTTAGCTGCTCTAAGTTACAATAAACCAGCGCAGTATTACGCTATATCCCTCCTTTGGTGTTTCCTTTATATCTATGGAGTCTGGATTCCAATGGTGATTACTAATGTATGGATATCGCTGGTTGAAGATAATCTTGTGGGCTGCTGCTGGATTTGTCTTTATGCCTATTATTTACTGAATTCTGGTAAGAGTCAGTATTATTTGTGGTGGAGGTCTCCTGTTTGTTCTGAACACAGAGTGGTCGTTATCACTGTTACCTAAGGATTTCTTTTCATCACTACACCTGCGGACTGCTTTATAAACTGCTTGGCCTGTCTGGACTGTCAATTTGCCCATACTAAACTGAAGAGACATTTATGCCATTTAATAGTTATTCATAATATGCACTTACCCCACTGAGGGTGTTCATCACTATACATAGAATTGTCTATTTCCACGTACTGTTTATTTTCACTAATCACTGGTGTTTCACTTTATTTATATTAATTTAATTAGCGCGACTTCCCCTTTTTACTACATAAAATAATATTAACGAACATTCTTATTTTGTCTGATTCTGAATCTCCCATCGACTACCAGTACCAGTCAGTCTCCCACTCCCATATTATAAAACGTAATTTCCCAACCCTCACTCAGCAGCAGAAGAAAACCTCTGATTGGTCAACAAAACGCCAGTCATGTTTCCATTCACGTTGTAAGAAATTCGGATCTGAAATTCATCAACAAAATTTAGTATTTTGTAAAATTCGGAAGCATAGCAATTCGGATTTCGGATTCTTCCGAATGTAGGAATTTTCGGAAATTCGTACGAAACGAAACGCACATGGGGTGTGTTCTCTGTCTTCAAAGCCTTCAAGATCCAGAGCGGAGCTAGGGTAAATATTTTTATTTTTACAGATATAGTAGTCCTTAAAAGTATAGCCATGTTTTCACTAAAGATAATACATACAGGGGCAGATCCACAAAGCACTTACGCCAGCGTATCTCGAGATGCGCGGCATAAGTGTAAATATGCGCCGTCGTATCTATGCGCAGTATCCCCAAAAGGAGATAAGTCTTAAAAATAGGTTTTTCCGACCAACGTAATTTTTCTACACCCGCGCATCGTGGGCGCAAAAATACGCTGGACGCACCATTGTTTTGCTATGCAAATATGCAAATGAGGTAGATACGGTGATCCACGAAATTGCGTTTGTCCGGCGCAGGCTACACACTATACGCGTAAGCTGTACGTCCGGTCTAAAGTTACCCCTCATAAAAGCAGCTTTAACTTTGCACCAGACGTGTGCAGGTCAGCTTCAGCAGCACCTTTAGGGATGAGCTGAGCAGCCACACTTGCAGGACAACAATCTGTATGCCAACATGCCAGGAGCATCCATGGTCATAGCTATACTACTGGCTTTAGATGCGCATAGAAGGAGGAGGACACGGAGGAGGAGGGCACGGGAGAGGATATACCGACCGTGCATAAACGTCTTTGGCATGGGGGATTCAGAGGTGTATCGCATCTTCAGATTCAGCCCTACTGCCATCCTGGAATTAACCACAACCCTGAAAGATGACATCACCAGCCAGACACGCCGCTCACATGCAGTGGAGCCACTGGTCAAGGTATTGGCAACACTCCATTTCCTTGCCAGTGGCTTGTTTCAGCATACAAGTGGAGTTGTGGCTGGGATGGCACAATCCTCCATTAGCAGATGTGTGCACCAGGTTGTCCCCACAATCCTCAGACGCATGGCCAACCAAATCATCAGACCCACCCAGGAGCACCTGCGGATGATGGCAATGCATGATTTCTACAGAAATGCAGGATTCCCACGCACCGTGGGGGCCATTGATTGCACACATGTGGCACTACGGCCCCCCCGTGACACAGAGCACATATACCGCAATCGGAAGCACTGGCATTCCATCAACGTACAGGTGATAGCCGATGCCCAATGCCTCATATGGCACATCCGTGCCAAACACCCAGGGTCCAGCCACGACAGCTACATATACCGTCAAAGCCCCATCCCAACAGAATTCAAACAGAACGTGTATGGGGACAGCTGGCTGGTTGGTGAGTGACATGGGAGTCAAGCATGACTGTCCGCTCCCATGATGCAGACATCACGAGGGGCACATGCATGACTAACATCCTCCTGTCTTTTCCCTTCCAGGTGACTCTGCATATGCACTTGGACCCCATCTCATGACTCCATTCCGGAAACCTGAAACCCCAGGAGAGCAAAGATACAATGATGCACACGCACGTACCCGTGGAGTGGTGGAACACACTTTTGGCCTCCTGAAGTCCCGTTTCCGATGCCTGGATAAGTCTGGGGGGACCCTGTTGTATTCCCCAAACTTTGTGTGCCAGATCATCGCTGCATGTTGCATGTTGCATGCTGCACAACTTTGCTGCGAGAAAGGGCCTGGAGATTTACATACGTGATGACCTGACCCCCCAACCACACAATCCCCCCCCTAACCGAGGCTACCCCATCTTCTGAGGGAACAGCAGTCAGGAGATGCCTCACAGTAGGCATCTTTGCACATTAAACACACACATTCATCATGGCACAAGCAGAATGCACGCATGCACACCACTGTAGTCCCTAGCACACACACCACACATCCTAATCAAATTGGATTAGCCCAAGTCCACCATTCAGGACTTGTGAGCAGCAATGCCATGCCAAGGCTCCAATTATGTTGCTGTACATTCATACACCCTTCACACGGACCTGGGGATCACTTCTCCTTGGTCCTGGGGATCACTTCTCCACCACAACCGAGGGGGACACCGCTTTTCCGGCAGGAATGTCACCCCCACATTCAAACATCATTCACACTGTAGCCTGCACTACTAACCGTGTGCTTGGGCTACAAAATAACATAAAACACTCATAACCTGAGTAAAATAACAAAGAAACATAAAACACTCATAACCTGAGTAAAATAACAAAGAAACATAAAACACTCATAACCTGAGTAAAAAAAAAAAAAAAACTACCGGCGCTGCCGTGCCCCACGCCTGCGGCGGCCACGGCCCTGGCCCCGGCTCCTCAGGGGAGACTCATGGGGGGGGGAATCAGGAGGAGGAGGAGCATCACCTGGCCTCTGCACACCTGGCGGCCTGCCCTCCAATGCCAGGGCGATGTGGGTGAGGACCACATTGGTGTCCTCCTGCAGCTTCATCCCCGCCTGGATGGCTGCCGTGTTGGCTCTGACAGCCTCTGTCAGGGCGCGCACCTCCTGACCCACGCCTGCTGTGGTGGTCTGCAGATCATACATGCAGGTGATCACAGCTAAGGAGTTGCATGCCACATCCTGCACAGACTCCTTTATGGAGGCTATGCTGTCTGCCATGTGCTCCATACTCATGGCAACCTGAGCCAGATGGCGGGTCTGGCGGGCCTGGTCCCTCAGCAGGTTTTTTGGCAGAATGTCTGCCACCCCCCTTGTCTTCCTTGTCACCTTCCTGGGACCTGATGTGGCTTGGGGCCTAGGAAAAGGGGAGCCCCTTGGGGGGAAGCCCTGTTGGGGAAGGAGCGGGAGGGGCTACCCCTGATGGAGGCCTGACTGGTGCCAGCCATAGGGGAAGACTCCTCCAAATGGAGAAGGTCCTGATTGCCACTCATCACCTCCTCCTCCTCAACCTCCTCCTGAGGAGAGCTGTGGCCACTCCCTTCCACAGATGACTCGTGGCTCAGGTGGTCAGCCTCAGACTGATGTCCGGGGGAGGCTGTGGACTGGCCAGATGGCCCAGCACCCTCCTGCACATCTGTGGATCACACAAAACATTCACAGGTTGGAGGATCCACACACTTGTCACATGTTCCCTTCCACCCCCACACATGCTACACACCAGATAGAAAAAAAACACACTTACCTGTCCTCAAGACCTCCTCAATGGAGTCAAAGCCTGGAACTCCCTCCACTTGATGTCTGTGGAGGCACTGGGCAACCACCCGCTCCTCAGCACTGAGCGTCACAGTGGTGGCTGGTCCCCCTCCAGTGCCCCTGACATGAGTGGTCATCTTAGCCAGCTTACCTCGAACCGCGCGCTGCAGATCATTGATATTTTTCAAGATCTCATTGGGGGTCCTGGCCTCACTCCCCAACGCATTGGCATCATCTGCGATCAATGCCAGGATCTCCTTCCTCCTGGCCACGGTGGTATTGGCACTCTCTGGCCCATGGAGGTACCTATCATATTGGGCCATGGCCCTGACAATGATAGCCCTCTCCTGTGGGGAGTAATTCAGCTTCCTCTTCTTCCCAGCTGCTGACATTGCTCCAAAACACACACCTACAAACAACAGAACAAAAGCACCTAGCTTCAGGGGGGGAAACAAGAGGATGTACTTTTGCACTGGACGGGCGCATGTCTGGGCGCATTTATGCCCTGGGCATATCTCACTAATTACACCGGGCCTAGTTCCTATCTCACTAATTATGCCGGGCCGAGTTCTGAGCATGCGGAGAGAGGCGCTGAACATAGTCAGCGTCACTGCGCATGCGCCGTCCGGTCGGCCCTTCATTTGCATGGAGTCACCGCTCATTTCAATAGAACACGCCCACTTCCTTCCTTCTTTCAATTACGCCGGCTTACGCCTCGTAATTTACGTTGCACCAGGGCATCGTCGGGCACAAATACTCTGAGGATACGGAACTTGCCTCTCTAAGTTGAGCCGGCGTAACGTAAATGAGATGCGCTACGCCGGTCTATATATGTGCCGATGTACGTGGATCTACCCCAGAGTATGTACTTATTCTTGAAGAATATGCAAACATGACAGTATGATAAATTATCTTTTTTTGTTTTGAGCAGTTGGACCTAACTGTGTTTGCATCCAATTTAGCTTTTAACAAGCTGTTACCAACCATCCAAAGAGGGTATTGTCTGAAGACATGAGATTGAGATATGCTGTGCATTCATTTGAATGAGCGCCCTGTTCCCCAAAGCAGTTTTTTCACAGTATGCTCTAAGGCAGGAGACTGCAGGCAGTATTGCTGTAAACAGGAATTATATTCAGTATAAGGCATATCATACTGGTGTAGGGATCTGCTACCCTACTGTTAGCTGTAAATGTCACAGTGTTATGTTTAATTACAGTGCCCTGAAAAAGTATTCATACCCCTTGAAATTCTACACATTTTGTCAATCTTAGAAGAAAACCTGTTAGAGGCTGCAAAAGACTTGAGACTGGGGCAAAGGTTCACCTTCCAGCAGGACAACGACCCTAAACATACAGCCAAAGCTACAATGGAATTGTTTAGATAAAATCATATTCATGTGTTAGAATGGCCTAGTCAAAGTCCAGACCTAAATTCAAGCCACATTTTTCACATATTTATTTGTAAAAAATGTTGTAAAACATTTATAATTTTTCTTCCACTTCACAATAATGTGCCATTTTATGTGACCATCACATAAAATCCCAATAAAATACATTTACTTTTTTGGTTGTAACAGGACAAAATATGGAAAATTTCAAAGGGTATGAATACTTTTTATTATTTTTATAGCACTTCCTGTCTCTGTTGTGTGGGTTAAGAAACCCAAGAAGGAGAGAGAGAGAATGTCTCAGACACATGTCCTATTCGGGGGAGATGCTGCTGTTCTTTTTTACAGAGACCAGAAGTGGCTGCCTATAGCTTCTTGAAATGCATCTGAACCCTTATGACAGACAGAAGTATCTCTGCCTATTGTTATTATCTCACATGCACTGTGCCAGATAGCTAGGTCTGTGCTCCTGTATGTGTGTAGGGGTCCCCTTCCAGTATATTAGTAGGTGAACCTGTTTCTTGCAAAAGAGTTTATTAGTAACTCCTGTTATTTTAGTTATATACAGCTCTTGTTACTATAGTTAACGCTGTCCCTTCTGGTATGGAACTCTATAATTACTTTTAACTTATGGCTCACTACGAGCCAGGTTAGGCATCCAATTCTGGTAGTTAGAGGTCTGGTTGCTTGTCACATTAATAGGAAAGGACGAAAGCACAGTGTAGATAGGCTGACTTTGAGTTCCAGTGCCATACCATGGTCCCTGACAATGAAAAGATGAATTTAAGGCTGGTTGGACAATGGCTGGAGGGTCTCCCCATTACTGCAGATGTTGTCTTTAGGTCTCTGACCCCAAGTCGAATGCCTCATCGCGATCAACCTCAGGGTCCCCTGCAACTGAACTTTGCTCAGTGTTGCCAACCGTCAGTATTTTTACTGGCAGCCAGTAAAAAATGGGCACTTTTCTCCTGCCAGTAAATGCCAGTAAGAGGAAAAGGTTGCCAGTAAAAAAATATGGTTGTGACACTCGGTTTGGAACTGTGCATGCGTAGTTCAGGTCCAGAGGCGGCCAAGACTGTCCAAGTGCCTGCTACAGTGTGTTCAGTTGGTGCCGTCAGGGGACAGGACTGGTGGAGGTGGTGCCTGAGAGTGTTGTGTAATGTCGTGGAGTAGCCGGAGCCTCGTGTGTGGGTCTGAAGGACTGTAGCAAGGCAAGCCAGGAGCAGGACTGTCAGTGCTTTGGAGTGGAGGGACCCCCTGGTGTGGAGAGAGACTGTCACTGTGACTCAGGAGGGCATGTATTGTGTCAGTGATCTTTGCTGCTGCACACTACTGTCAGTGTCACTGTGAGAATCATGTGTGTTTCATGTGTGTGTGCGCGCCCATTCTAATTTTGTGTCCTCCTAAATCCCATACCTGAGCTACTTACTTACTATATTGAAAATAAAAAAATAATTTTTTTTTTTGCCTTAATATCTACCTTAAATCACATTTCTAATTGCATATTTTACTTAACTGTAGCCTAAATACTGAGATTTGTATACTTAAAACTGTAATTTTGTAACTTTTTGGAAATGCCAGTAAAAACGTGCCTGTGCCAGTAAATTTTGGGTGTTGTGTCAGTAAATTTTAAATCTGGTAGGTTGGCAACACTGACTTTGCTGCAACTAGAGGTATCTCTATTAATAACTATATATACCCAGGTATATGTGCACAATTTCACTCATGTTGGCCTTTTTGTTGATAATACCTGTTTGTACATTGGGTGTATGTACTATTATAAAATCTTTTGTTACGTATGTAAGAAATTATGTGTCCCAATAAAATACGTGTTTCTAGGGCATGTATTCAATCAATATATTGTTATTATTATGAGATATGAGCCTAGTTTGAGATGACAAGACTGGCATCTGTTTGGTGCCTTCAGTAGCATGCTAAAGCCTAATTATATGCATGGTAATGAACTTTACCCTTTGTCTTCAGAAGACTGTTGAATATAGGTGGTGGCCATTTTTCAGACTGCTTGGCACTATAGCTCATGTGACTTTGAGATGCAAAGTTGTCTGACTGTTTATGTCAGGAGATAGGATAACAAATGTGTAGCTCTTGAAAGCCCACGGCAGACCCATGACTGCATTAATATTGGTTGGGCTTCATAGCTGTCATGATCACTTAGTGCCCCTGTTCCTCATTCCAGCACCCAGGTTATGGCTGTTGCTTTCCTCCCTGTCTGTGTTCACCTGTTAGATGATTGATCTGCTCAGTCACCTGTTATAAGCAAACAGAATACTCTATCCCTTGCTTGTGCTGGAGACTGACCTTTATTGTTCTAGTCTGCCTTGCTTGCTGTTGGATCCCCTGTGTATGACCCGGATTGGACTGGATTATGCCTTTTACCCTGGAATGGATACTAGATTATCCCCTGAACTCAGCCTGCCTTTACCTGAACTGTCTTTGAACCACGCTATCTGCTAAAACTGCAAGTACCTGTTTGCTTTGCTCAGTTCACATCTGCCCGGGCATGATGGCTAGGCACTATAGCATTGTATATAAAGTCCTGTTCAGTTCGGTGATCGGATCGGTGTTGTGTCGCTGGTTATCATTGTGTCAGTGCAGTATAGTATGAATCACACCCCTCAGAAATGTCCCGGGCGGAGCGGTTGGACAGTACACGCTCCACACGGTGCCGCCCCTGTACCCTCTGCCGCCCCGAGGACTGGCCTCGGTGGCCTTGTCTGGAATCCGGCCCTGAATTTATGTAATATTTTATGTAATATTTATTTTTGTCAGAGACTGAGATGTTCATGTTAATTCTAGGTACAATATAACCTTTTTTGCCTACAGTTTTTGTTATTAAAGGGGGCTCCCAGATTCCGATAAGCCCCCCGCCCGCAGACTCTGACAACCAACAGCCAGGGTTGTCGGGAAGAGGCCCTGTCCTTATCAACATGGGGACAGGGTGCTTTGGGGTGGGGGGGCCGCAGGGTGCCCACGCTAGGCAGCGTGCTTGGATACGGGTCTGGTATGGATTGTGGGGGGCCCCCACGCCGTTTTTTCGGCGTAAGGGGTTTTCCTTACAATACATACCAGACTTAAGGGCCTGGTATGGCGTGGAGTTTCCCCTCATGATTCATACCAAACGCTGCGGCTAGAATTGGCAGGAATCTAAGTCGGATCCCCGTCACTTCTATAGTGGCTTTTTCCCCATCGCGGCGAGCCAGCTCGGCGCTGGCTCCCGCGACGGGGTTTGTAGGTGGTCAATCTCGCCGAGAAAGGGAGCGAGATTGACACAATATCGCGGTCACCTACAGTAGGCTAACATAGAGTTCAGTTTATGGGCTTTTAAAAAAAAATGCCAAAACGCCAATAAACTACAGTTTATCAGCTTCAGTGTGCATGGAGCTAGGCTCCATGCACACAGAAGCTGATAAACTGCAGTTTAATGGCGTTTTGGCATTTTTAACCATTGAAAAAAAAAAAAAGCTAACAAAAAGATAAAAAACGCTACACTGAAAAACGCTATTGCAAAAACGCAAGAAAACGTTGAAAGGCTCCCTGCAAAGCTACTGGCGTTTTTTTTATAGATTTTTTTAGCTTCTGGGAACCCTAATGTCCGTATTATTATTTGTGTAATCACCCCTCATTTTCTTACACAAATATAAAACTTGTAATATCTTGCTACTGCTTCTACATACTTATGGTTAATAGTTATTTTGCTCCCAATTACTTTGATTAGAATATTGCTTAATTTTCAAGGAAGGGACCCTATCCTGGGTGGGTAGGCACGCTCAACTTTATTATCAAACCCACTCTTCCACCTAACGAAGGTTCTGGCTATTTACCTACAGGCATTGTTAATTTTAACATTTCAATTTCGTTTTAGTCTTTTTTACTAAAATGCCATTTTAGTTTTAGTTGTATTTTAGTCTTTTGACTAAAATGCCATTTTAGTTTTAGTCATATTTTAGTCATCTGAGTTGTTTTAGTCATATTTTATTATTTATTTATAAAATTGGATAAAATGTTTATATTTATGGTATTAAGGTTTGATCATGCACTACAGAAAAAGATTTAGCCGTTGCGATATAAATACAATTTCGTTTTAGTCCAAGTCTTTTGACTAAAATGCCATATTAGTATTAGTCATTTTTTAGTCTTTTGACTAAAATGTCATTTTAGTTTTAGTCATATTTGAGTCATCTGAATTGTTTTAGTATGAGTCGTATTTTAGTCAACTAAAAAAGTATTAATTTAGTCAATATTTTAGTCGACAAAATGAACACTGCCTACAGGTTTAGCACAATATCTTGTTTTAAAAAGGCCCTTTCTCATAACATCCCCCACCCAAAAGAAGGCTACTGCTGAAATCAAAGTGGGATTACTAGTATCCAGAGCATCGCCTTCAACCTGCTCCTAAAGGGTATACCAGAAAGACATCACATGTAATGAAACATGTCGGGCGGAGCTACGCGCTGATGTCACTGCGCCCCATGCGATCCCGGAAGGACGGGTGTATGATTTGATGCCGACTTTAGAGATTCCCATGCCCATATGATTTTTAACGTTGTAAGTTGTCATTTGGCTTTTATCTCAATAAACCAGTTGTTATGGTATTACACTATTGGAGCTTTTCCTTTCCTACATATAATTGATTAATGGCTTGGAGCTCATGCTGTCAGTGAAGAGGTGGCCTTAGTGTGAACTACATGTGGTTTTCATCCTATCCAGGATATCTTTATAATACCCTGCAGAGGTCATTCTGCCTGCCCATTTGTCCATCCTAGTGATAGGTGGTCCTGACTATCTGGTAAGAGTCTCATATTAGCACTATTGGTGTGACACGGAAGAAAGCTTATCACTTGGTGGAGGTTTCTACCATTTGGATTATGAATTTATCATCACATGGGCTTATTCATTAATTGATATACATTTTTGCTAAGTTTGCCCTTTGCACTTTATAAAACATTCAATGTGAAACTCTGGTTAGAGATAGTATACGCTCCCCTTTACCTTCTCAAACCCCCACTATGCACAGGAAAAAATATTAAGATAAATATATATACACATTGTATATATGCCTAAAGCTGCTACTTGAATGGTATGATATAAATATGCAAAATTTTAAATAAAAAAAATTGTAGTGCTGTGTTCATAAATCATATAAACATATCTGAAACATGTAAAATATATAATCTAAATCACCATGTGATTCTCATGCTCGGCATTAAAAACTTAGTGAACTATCCAAGATCTCCAAGCAATTCCAACAGTGTTCAGTGAACCAATGCTCTCCAAAAAAAAGTGCTTGCAATAGTGAAGTACTACAAAACCATTTATTAAAACAGCACATAAATTATATACACATATTGCACTCACATTTTTCCAAGTAAAAGCAAACAAATCCTTTTTAAGAAGCGAGAGGCTCGCAGCAGTGCACACAACACAGTATATAGCGGTCACGGTGGACCCGGAGCTGAACCTAATATTCTCACCACCGATTGCTTGTCCCTCTGCTCCTGAAACAACTTCACACACGGTGATCGGTAAATTAGGATGCTAAACACCACAGTTGATTGCCGTGTAGCTACTTTTTTATTGGTTCACTGAACACTGTTGGAATTGCTTGGAGATCTTGGAGAGTTCACTAAGTTTTTAATGCCGAGCATGAGAATGCAAGGCATATTCTTGTGGTGAGTGCAAATCCTTAAGGGTGCGGAGTCACAGAAACACAAGTGGTGTGGTGGAAGAATTATTTCAATTTTTTTAAGAAGATTGAATGTTTGTTTAAGTGTGAACACCGGGAAAAACACTACAATTTATGGACTTGATTTTTTTTATTTCTCTCACACTTTAGGTGTGAATTTTGGATGAACCCTTATGAATACTTGTTTAGAGATCATACATATATTTAGTATAATTTCATAAAAATGTTTCTTTCCTACTTTTTTGTCATGTTTAATCACTATAACACTCTTTCACATGGTGATTTAGTTTACATGTTTTAGATATGTTTATATGATTTATGGACACAGCGCTACAATTTTTTTCATTTAAAATTTTGCATATATAACATTCAATGTGTTGTTATTAATTGTTTACAGTGTTTCACTCAGTTATCTAATCTCAGGATTAGTCTTATCCTTTTGCAAATTTTTCAGCATTGTTAAAGCAGAGGTCCACCCAATTTTTTTTAAAAGCCAGCAGCTACAAATACTGCAGCCGCTGACTTTCACTGGTCCCCGCTCTCTCCTGGGACTAGTGTGTTTCCCAGGAGACAGCGCTGGGAGAATTTATTTATTATTTTGAAGAATTTTCATGCACTAATTAGTGCGATTTAATTTATTATATTTATAATATATATATATATATATATATATATATATATATATATATATACACACAGTGCCTTGAAAAAGTATTCATACCCCTTGAAATTTTCCACATTTTGTCATGTTACAACCAAAATCCTAAATGTATAATATTGGTATTTGGTATTGGTAAAGTGGAATATAATTGTGAAGTGGAAGGAAAATTATAAATGGTTTTCAATTTTTTTTACAAATAAATATGTGAAATGTGTGGGGAGCCCCCCTGAATTGTAGACCCACCCTTCGCTGCAAATACAGCTGCAAGTCTTTTTGGGGATGTCTCTACCAGCTTTGCACATCTGGAGAGTGAATTTTTTGCTCATTCTTCTTTGCAAAATAGCTCAAGCTCTGTCAGATTGGATGGATAGTGTCTGTGAACAGCAATGTTCAAGTCTTGCCACAGATTCTCAATTGGATTTAGATCTGGACTTTGACTGGGCCATTCTAACACATGAATATGCTTTGATCTAAACCATTCCTATGTAGCTCTGGCTGTATGTTTAGGGTCGTTGTCCTGCTAGACGGAGAACCTCCGCCCAGTCACAAGTCTTTTGCAAACTCTAAGGCCGCGTACACACGGTCGGACAAAACCGATGAGAATGGACCGAGGTTCAGTTTCATCGGTCCAAACCGACCGTGTGTATAGCCCATCTGTCTGTTGTCCTTCGGTCCAAAATTTTAAAACATGCTTCAAAATTGAACCGATGGCCCGCTGCCCAATCAGTCCAAACCGATAGTTAGTACAGAAAGCATTGGTTCAAAACCCGCGCATGCTCAGAATCAAGTCGACGCATGCTTGGAAGCATTGAACTTTATTTTATTCAGCACGTTGTAAGTTTGACGTCACCGCGTTCTGAGCGAATCGGTTTTTGGAACGATGGTGTGTACGCACTTCAGACCATCAGGCCACTTCAGCGGTGAACCAATGGAAATGGCCCGTCGGATCATTATCATCGGTTTGGAACGACCGTGTGTACGCGGCCCAACAGGTTTTCTTCTAAGATTGCCCTGTATTTAGCTCCATCCATCTTCCTATCATCTTCCCTGTCCCTGCTGAAAAAAGCATCCCCACAACATGATGCTGCCACCACCATTTTTCATGGTGGGAATGGTGTGTTCAGGGTGATGTGCAGTGTTAGTTTTCCGCCGCACATAACGTTTTGCTTTTGGACTACAAATTCTTCCAAGTGTTTGCTGTGTCCCCCACATGGCTTCTTGCAAACTGCAAACAGGGCTTCTTATGGCTTCCTTTTAACAATGGCTTTGTACTACTCTTCCATAAAGGCCAGATTTGTGGAGTGCATGACATCCAACGGTACCGCCCCCCCCCAAACCCCCGTTTTACTTACCTCACCCCTCGAAAGTCCCGCGCGCATTTCCGTGATCCTCTTTGGTTCCCAGCCTAGCCGTTGATTGGCTAGGCTGGACGGATTGATAGCAGCGCAGCCATTGGCTGGTGCTGCTGTCAATCAATTCTGATGACGCAGCGACCTGGGGGGCGGGGCCGAGTGATCCAGTCGGCAGCTATGCCTGCCGCTGTATCACGGGAGCGCACCCGCAAAAGCTTTCCACCATGCGAGCTAGCTTGCATGAAGGTGGAAAGCTCCTGCGAGGAGGAGCCAAGACAGCCGCCGAGGGACCCCAGAAGACAGGGTTCGGGGACACTCTGTGCAAAACTAGCTGCACAGTGGAAGTAAGTATAATATGTTTGTTATTTTACAAAAAATTTTTTTTTACTTTAGCGTTCCTTTAAATTATACACAGGTGGACTCTATTTACTAGTTAGGTGACTTCTGAAGGCAATTGGTTCCACTAGGTTTTAGTTAGGGGTATTAGAGTAAAGGGGCTGAATACAAATGCACACCACACTTTTCAGGTATTTATTTGTAAAAACTTTTGAAAACAAATGATCATTTTACTTCCACTTTACAATGATGTGCCACTTTTGTGTTGGTCTATCACATAAAACCCTAATAAGATACATTTATGTTTTTGGTTGTAACATAACAAAATGTGGGAAATGAATGGATAAGGGTATGAATACTTTTTCAAGGCACTGTGTGCGTGTGTGATTATATATATATATATATATATATATATATATATATAGATACATTGGTAAACTTGCCCTGCACTCTTGTAGAAAAGGAACTATTCTCACAGGCTGGATAATGATATTGAATACTGCCAACTTTATTATCAAATGCACTCTTCCAGTTAGCAAAGGTTTGTACAATATCCTGTTTGGTGAGAGCCATTTATCATGCCCAAAAAATATCATAATAAAGTTCAGCGCAACAAAGGAAAATCAAAATTCAAGTGTCCACAAACAGTCCTTTATTATTCATGAAATTTCTGTGTTCAATGTGCAATGATGATGGGATCCTCCACACAAAAACATATAGAAAGTAGTAAACAGCACATACTTTCTATGTGAGTGGTTTGATATCATTTACTATCTTTGAGTTCTCAGTTTACAAGGAGCACTATGTCTTTTTTATACTCTTTCATATGCCATCATTGTTTGTGAAGAGAGTGCCAGTGTAGATCTGAGGTGTATCATCTAGGCTGCACAAGACATTTGGAGTCGTTTATATCAGCATGAGTCTTCATTAAATGCTCTTGTATCTAACAGAGAGATCACAGAAGGAGGTGAGCGGCCAATCTTTCTATACTTCGGGTGATTCTTGTGTGGAGGATCCCACCATCTTTGCACATTGAACACAGGAATTTAGATAATAAGGGGTGGGCCTTACAACATTGTTTTTGTTATTTTTGCATGGGTCCACCCTAATATTCATATCAGATCCAAAGGGCCTGCTATGAATTTTAGGGGAACCCCATATCCTTTTTTCAATTATCCCACCCCTTTGCTTATATTGCTGGGGATTCCTGGCCATGTAAGTGAATAGGAGTTGGTAAAGAATTGGCAATGCCTGCACCCGCTGACATACTTGACAGTGGGAAGCTGTCATGTGTAATAGCATGAGGCTTGACTTTCAATTAATGGATAATTGTTAAGGCATTTGTCCAAACAGCCCAGCAGCCACTTGTGTTTAAATCAAAACTTGAGCTCATCCCTACTAATCACAGACTATATTGTTGTTTTTCACTTCATAACTTTTTTTAACTATTTAAAATAAACATTTAATACAGGATCCCCCCATGACACTGCTGTTACAGAGCTCAACCTTAATGGAACCAGGTCTGAGTAAATTCTTTCAAAGCCTTCCATGCCTAACCAGTAAAAAAAAAGGTTTTACATTTCTAGCACTACCCCCGAAGGAGCTGCTGGTTAGTTTTGGGTGGCATGTTACCTCTATTCCTTCGCCGTCTAGGGTACACAATGAGAGCTGAGAAGAACTGCAATGTCCACACTTTCGCTGTCTTTTTTTTTTCTGTGCTTTATTACCCAATGGGGTAGAATAATAAAAGTAGTAGTTGAAGAGGTAGAAAGGATAGTAGATAGTAGGTTCAGGTGTATAACTTTGTTTGGAAACAATCCTTCTTCCAGCGATAAACTTTCGTCGCCACTCTAGCCAGAGTGGGTATTGTGCACCTGGATAGGCCTCTCTCACCAGCCTAGCAGCCAGAGTGTCACACGGAAACTTTAGCAAAGTCTCTGCCACAGACCTTCCCAAAGGTGGAGATGTATTCGGTCCAGAATCCTTCTCAACACAGGTCTAAGCACCTGGATCTCTCTCTTGAACAAACTTCAGTAAATTCAGAACTGATAGGCGACCATCATTCAGCCTCTCAGCAAGCGTGGGTCCTTCGATGATGTTCAAGGCCTCTCCTGAGATACCAGTCTCGTGCTCGGTACTTCCCCAGACAGGTTCTTCATCGGGTGGCTTTTTCCCTCAGGACAGACAGCACAGGACCACTCTGCATTTGTAGACCCAGTCTGACTACCAGGCCTACATAGTAGATCACAACCTCGGACCAACGTGGTCCCCGAGCCAGGAACACTTGAACACGCACCCCCGGCCATGAGGGTCACACATGGGGGTGGTGGGACAACAGACCTGCGATCGACGGCCGCGAACCAATGACGTCTGTCCCTTAAGTACTCTCCCCCAGCATGCACAGCGAGGCGATCAACCCCCACTGATTGTCTGCCAAGGAAAAACACCCAATACGCCCTGACTCGACTAGTGCCACCCTCGGCCTGGGGTGGTACAGACACCCCAGGCAGCAATAGTGGTCCCTCACAGTACAGCCATGGCTGGAACAGAGGCCCAAATTTGGCAAAACAACATAGTCAGAGGCAACTAAATCTCTAACTACCCTCTAAATTTAAGGCAGCACCAGCTATGAAAGTAGCAGGGCGCTACACATTTTATATATATAAAAAATTATGATAACACAAAATATGTATTTCAAAGTAATACGAATTAGTAAACCGTTGAAAATATAAGTTACTATCATTTAAATAAATACAAAAACAAAAAAAAAAACATCAAAATGTCATCATTCACCTAAAATACATTTCATAGCACCTGATTTGTCACTTTTAAACACAGCAAAACCTCTGTGTCAACAGATTTTAAAGTATACCTACATACATAAACTGATGTTACTTGTTTTCAAACACACTACCACTATGCCTACCTCTGCTGTGATATCATACATGTATTGCCTAAAGAAAAAAAGCAACATGGATCAAAATATTTCTTTACAGAACACAAACCTTTTTTTTAATACATTTTGGTTTGCTTTGATGTATCTCTGTGCAGTTTTATTTATTAGTTCTTTCATGCTGATCTTTCCATCCTTGCTGGGAACAATGCTAGTCTTCCCAAAACAAACTATAACTTTCAACCTTGCCTTCCTTATCAATTGGAAAATGAGAACACAAGCTGCAAGACTCCCCAATTCACAAAGTGTGAGTTCCCCTTTGTCAAGTGAATCACTCTGCTGATATGGCTAGATTTTTACTTTCATTGCATTGTAAATCAAGAATAAGAATGAATAAGGATGCTTAGATGTAGAAAGGCTCCTCCTTGTTCCATTTCTTTATTTTTATTTATTTGTGTTTGAAGATGTTTTGCCATGTGTTTTTTTTTTCATGTTGGCATACTTACCTGTATCCTTTTAAATTGATAAAGGTAATAAATAAAATACTATGTTTGTACTATTTCACATTGTGTCTCAAGTTGTGATGTGTAAGTATGCAAGACATTTTTTCTGAAATGTATTGATTAAAAAAAAACATTTTATTGCAGCCCAGGTACAGTATTTCACGTCCCCCTAGAAAGCAATAGAACCCCTTGAAAGTGAAAGAATGGGCAGTGAGAGACTGTAGAGAGGGGAAAGGTGGAATGGAATGGAAAGTCCAACTGTGTCTGGTGTTTTTTGTTCTATAGTGCATACTAAGTTCACTGTTGCCAGGACCTTGCAGAAATTAAAAAACTTTAAAATGTCCCAGGGAGAAAGTTTGGACTAGGGCCTGGATTTTCAGGCAGGCATTGCAAGAGTGAGAGTAGACAGTAAGTGGGTGGTTGCAAACTACTCTTCAAAAGCACAATAGAAGCTATTTATTTCTTGCACTCTGTAATTGAATCTACTTACAGTTCATATGAATAACAATTGAGGGAAAGGGCTCAAGTTTCAGTGTAAATAAAAGCTTGAGCTATTAACCCCCCTGACGGTAAACCCGAGCGTGACTCGGGGTTGGTTTTTCATGTTAGGATCGGTAAACCCGAGTCACGCTCGGGCTGGACGGGCTTACCTTTCGCTGGATCCACAGGCTTGGTTTACTTACCTTGTCCCTGGATCCAGCGATGCCACCCGCTGTGTGAGCGAGCGGGTCCTCCTCGCTCGATTCACAGTCCCCGTGTGACGCCGATCTCCGTTCCCTGCGACGTTACGACGCACGGGGGCGGAGAACGGCGCCAAATTCAAAAAAGTAAACAAACGCTTTACATACAGTATACTGTAATCTTATAGATTACAGTACTGTATGTAAAAAATACACCCCCCCCTTGTCCCTAGTGGTCTGCCCAGTGCCCTGCATGTACTTTTATATAATAAAAAATGTAATTTCTGCCTAAAAACTGTAGATTGTCCAAAAGTGTCCCTTTATGTCAAAAATGGTTTTAGATCAGCTAGAAAACAGCGATAATAAATTATAATCACTTGCAGAAATGTGCGATAGCGATTTGCGGGGAAATTCGTCATAAAAAAAATAAAATAATGACAGCGACAATTCTGCAACTGCAAATTTCAGTGATTTTGAGTTGATTACAATAATTTTTATTATAATTATATTATTATTTGTTATAATTATTTATAATTATTTATTATATTATAATTTATAATTTTGTTTAAAAAAAAAAAATCATACCCGGGATGCCTACAAGACTCTTGCTTGGTCAGATTTAAGTGAGTTATTTCTAAAAATTACAGGCCTACAGTATAAAACGCCAATTTCCTTGCAAAATAATTGTACCGCTTTTGGTACGTAACTCCAGACAGAATCATACCGCCAGGGAGGTTAACAAAAACAGCTTTTTTTTTTTTGAAAAGTGGCAAACTCCCTTTTTGGAAACGTAAATGTTCTTCATGTACAATATTCATATTAACCCAGCTAAAAAAAAAATTCTTTAATGTGAATATTGTGAAGTAAATGATATTAAAATGAAATGAAAGTGTGGGGTGCTATATCAATAATGCAACATTTTCATTTCACTTCTCCAGGCTTATTATAGGTTAGTTTTTTTTTTTTTTTGCTAAACCAGTGGGTTAAACGAAAAAAAATACTTGATTACCCCATCCACACATTCAGTGTGGATGGAGAAATCCTCTCCACTGAACTATTTTTTATTTTGACAGAGGGGAGACTTCCCTGCCATCAGAATACACTGATCAGCACTGCTAACTATAGCCTGCGTTGCTGATCGAGTAGGGAAAATCCAACAGGTAAGTTGTCTTCGACCGACTTCTGTGCAGTCACCCGCACATACATGGACCAAACTTAGGCTGAACTGGCTGAATTTCAATCCATGTATGGCTAGCTTAAGTCTACTTCCAAAATTTGGGGATGGGTAAATAGGCCACATTAATCAGTAGGGGTAATATCTGATACTGAAGTTTCCTCATATATGTTTTTACAATGTTATGGGAATTATCTTTGCTCAAAATGTTTTTTTTACAAAAACAAAATATATGGAAAGTCCATACATCCTCATTACATCTCCAACATAAGATGGCGAGGTAGTACTACACTCCCCAAAAGGTTACAAAAATAGCTTCATGTACATGAAGCTATTTTTGTAACCTTTTGGGGAGTGTAGTACTACCTCGCCAAAATGTTATAGCAAGTTAATTATGGTTGGGATAGAAACTCTGTGCTTGAACAAAAATTTCCTCAATTTCTGTTTAGATAATTGAATCTTCAAATCCTTTTTAGAATTTACACAGTATTTTGGGAGTGAGTTATTTTCCTACAAATACATTTCAATCTGAGACTTCCATTTGGAATGTTTTTAGTTACATACTTAAAATTAGGTTCATTTGCTAACAGTCATGACTATGTTCTGGCTAATTTGTTTTTTGTACATTTAAGAATAACATCTACTGGCTGTTTTAAATTGACCTTCTCTGTTGATTTGTTAGAAAAAGTACTTATGAAAAAGCTTAACCTTCTAATGGGTTGCCAGCCTTTCTGAAGGGCGATGTGTAACATGCAGTCTCTGCTCTTTGCTAAACAGATGTACTGACCTGAATGCTAAATCAAATAAAATACATACTGTGTTTTTAGCACCCCCAAATCTTGCAAATCTGAAATTTTTTCATGAAAATTCAAAGCTGCTTTGCCCCCTTTCATTCCCTGTAATTGCTTATTGAAGAGCAAGGCTGGTAATTATATTTGTAACCTCTAGGAATTTAGAAGAAGCAAATGTCAGTGCAACCCTTGACTTTCCTGGACAAAGTCAAGATATGGATATTAGTACCATTTTTGGGATGAAGCTTACTCCATGAGTACCTTCTCAAGTGAAACAACAAGCTGTCCAAATAATTTATAATATGGAGTTAGCCTTTAACAGTTGATGTGAGAATGAAATTTACAAAAACCGTGGTAGTAAATATGCAGTTTCTCCTAAAACAGAACACTTTACTCATGCTAAGTAAAGGCACACATTTTTAGTAGTGAGCAGCAAGATTCGGTCATGTGATCCAAATAATAATAATAATAATAATAATAATAATAATAATAATAAAACAACTACAAAATTGTTTGCATTGTATTGTGCAAGAGAAGAAGGGAAATTACTCTATATATGTGTAGTGTTCCCCCCTCAGGAGCCGCTGGTTGTTTTGGGATTGGCGTATTAAGTTACCTTCAATCGTTGTCTAGGGTGATTGTAGTGAGTAGAGCAGTAAACGAATGTCCAATCAGCGGATAACATTTTCTGAATGCTTTATTGTCTCGGCCCAACACGACCAACATCAACATGAGATAGGAAAGAAAAGGTTGATGTAAGAGAACCTTGCAGTATCAGGCTTTGGATAAGAGACGAGCAATCCTGCTCTCAGTAGTAATAGATACAGTTCGTCGCCACTCTAGCCAGAGTAGGTAATGTGCCCCCAGACAGACTCCTGCCACGAGCCTGGCAGCCAAAGTGTCACTTTAAGGTTGCTGGGAGGAACAGGCCTGTGCCACAGGCCTGGCTCTAGTGGGGCCTCTGCCACAGGCCTAGAACTTGGATAAATTGAATAGTTGAGCTTATCCTACCAGTAAATTGTGCTTTGGGGTCACCGACTGACAGTACTAAGGTTATCTGTCAGTATTCAGTCACCCAGATCCCTGATGGTTGTTCAAGCTTCTCAGACAACCTGCCTCCTGGTTCTCCTTGAGCCGATCCCCCACCGCACAGCATGCAGCTTGGGATCTCTTCAGTAGAGTTGGGAACCCAGTAAGTCACTGGCGCCCCTGGTAGCATCAGTTGCTCCAGGCCATGAAGGCCCAGAGTCAGGAACTCCGTGTTGCGCGCGACGCCAGGCCAGGTAAGCCATAGTGGTGGGGCCCGCGATGTGCGCACACCCTAAAGGTGGATGCCGCACCCAGAACCAATAACCCGCAAAGAACCCAGAACAACGGCCTCCGTCACAGAAATACTCCTCCCCAGCATGCCCCGCGAGGGAAAACTCCTCTAATTGGCTGCAAGGGAAAAGCGCCTCCGCCTGGACCTCTATGGCGCCACCTGCCACCCAGGGATGGTGTCTCATCCCTAGAACACAGTCTAGCACACAGAACAATCCAGATTTGGCGACAGCCAAATTTGACATAATTCAGAATAAGAACAAATTCTCTCTCTCATTCTCCCACTAACTTTAGCGTAGCGCCTTTACTAAAAAGTAAGGGGGCACTACATATGTATTTAAAATGTATTGTCAGGTGAATAACAAAATGCATAAAGTATTATTGGCAAGTAAGAATATAAAACAAAAAATCAAACTGGTGACATAAAACATATTGGCCCAAATTCTAACAGCAACCCTATAAATAGGATTAAAGTAATTATTTAGGTGTCAGACTTACTTTTACCACAGACTTTGATTAATGATACTCAAGGGAAGACAATAATAATTTGAGATAAATGCTATATTGCTGAATATGAGTAGGTTTTATTAATTAACTAGCTACTGTACATAAAATCAGAAATGATTTACTTCTTTATCAAAATATCTGATATCACTGATAAAAAGCTTGTACTTCATTAGCTCTTGCTCCAAATTGGATTTAAAAATAAGCCCTATGAGGTATCTATCATTTAATGTTAGAGTTCAACAAACTGATTCTGCTAATATCACATTGATAACTCATCATATGGGTGACAACTGGAAAAATGTCTGCCAAAGTTTTGTTTCCTTGTCCACCTCTTCCCTAGAGTTGGGCAAACAGTTTGAGCGGAGCAAACGTTCGACCTGAACATCACCTGTTCGCCTATTCAGCAAACACACAAATTTGCAGGGTACTTGGCGCGCTGCACAGTGACTTCTAGGGCCTATTTAGTGCTATTTAGTATTTAGTGCTGTATACCCCTCTGTTTTTGAGGGTTTTTTTTTGTCCCATACCTGCCCCCTTTATTAAATTGTCAGACACTTTTTTATCATGACTGCGATGCTGATGTTCCCCCTTTGTTTTATTTATAATTTTTAGATTTCTGTCAGCAGTAGAGATGGGCCAAACGACCCCCTGTTCGGTTTGCGGCAGAACTTTCGAACCTTGCATTGAAGTCTTTGGGACCCGAATTGGAAATCAAAAAGTGCCTATTACAATGGTTATAGGGGTCTGGGTACTGTATCAATGAAAAAAAAAGTTTATAAAAAGCATAATTTTTTTAATGAGCAAAGATTTAATGATTTTTAAAGTGAAACCATCAAAATGAGAAATAACAATACAAATTAAAATTCCTTTAAATATAGTGCCTGGGAGGTCCCCTTACTCTGCCTGTTAAGTGGCACATCTGTACCACGTATAGAACATGCTGCAGCAATAATAAGATTTATATAGACAAAAATTACATTTTCCATTCAAGCTTTCTTTATTTTATAAACAACGGCTTGGGGATCCACTTTATCCGACACCCAATCATGTCAGTGACCTCATCATTATCCCCTCCATCCTCATAATCACTGGAGACAACTTGACAATACACTGCTGCTGGGGGAACATGACTGCCAATTTTTTGTTTACCAGTGTTCTCCCCTCTCTGTACGCTCATGCTCCTACCTACCTCAACCTTTGAACCAAGCAGCTGCAGTGGACTGTGCACTAGTCTCTATTAGGTTGAAGAAAGATGAGGAGGATGAGGATGATTTAGTAAGCACCTCCTCTGCATGTTGTGGCTGGATGGCACAGGCAACATCACTAAATAAAGGAAATTATGCCCTGCCTAATGAACGGACCACGTCTACCTTTTCCTGTGGACACAGATGCTGCTGGCTCCCTCATAGTGCCATAGGAACGTCTGCCTCTCCTTGTTGTCCTCCCTAACAAAATGTAATAAAGATGTGTAAATATTTACATAGATGCACTTTAATCAATGGAAAGCAATCAATTGGTGCACTTTAACCTAAGTACTCACTACACAGAGACAATGCACTGACACACTACAATATACTGCAGTAAAACTGCACTGCCGCACTGATATATACTGCGTTAAACGTGCAGTAATGCACTAACATATACTGCAGTAAATGTGCAATAACACACTGAAATATACTGCGTTAAATGTCCAGTAATGCACTAAAATATACTGCATTAAAAATGCAATAACGCACTGATATATACTGCATTAAAAATGCAGTATTGCACTGATATATACTGCGTTAAACGTGCAGTATGCACTCAAATATCCTGCGTTAAACGTGCAATAACACACTGATATATAATGCGTTCAACATGCAGTAACGCACTGATATATACTGTATTAAACATGCAGTAATGCACTGATATATACTGCATTAAACGTGCAGTAACACACTCAAATATACTGCATTAAATGCGCAGTAATGCACTGATATATACTGCTTTAACCATGCAGTAACACACTGATATTTACTGTGTAAAATGTGCAGTAACTCACTCAAATATACTGCGTTAAACATGCAGTAATGCACGGATAAATACTGCGTTAAACGTGCAGTAACGCACGGAAATACTGTATTCTGTGTTAAATGTGCACTAATGCACTGATATATACTGCATTTAATGTGCAGTAACGCACTCAAATATACGCCATTAAGAGTGCAGTTATGCACTCAAATATAATGAGTTAAATGTGCAGTACCGCACTGATATATATACTGCATTAAACATACAGTAACAAACCCAGGATACACAAGAGGATACTTTCTCTTCCCAAACAGTACCTACTACCACGCAATACACCTAAGCAGACTTATTGACTGGTGCCGACACAGGGAGACCAAACGACTGGAACAAGCTCAAAGCGATACACCCTTACACAGAGCTCCTTGGTGCCAGGCGGCGCTACCACCAGCTGTTAAACACCAACCATTGATAGGAAATACCATTAAAATATGTGCACAGCTGTTATTGCAGACCCCTCTATCCTCCCGCGACTCGCCACTGCGCCCCATACTAGGCAACCCCCAATTTGAACCGGGTATGCAAGATGCGACGTTCCGTATTCTGAGAGAATCAGGACTATATCAAGTTTCTCACTTTAGCGCTGCAGGACGCTGGAAAACAATTGCGGAACTCTTGGACCCCGCTGGCCAGTTTGCCTGGACTTCCTGAGAGCTCTTCAGCTCTGTCATTTCCTAAGCACCATGACGCCCCCTGATGATACAAATCTCGCCCTCATGACTCTGGAAGAGTGCTGCACAGACACGGGAATACTGCCACATGCATTATCCCTTAATACAACATGCTGATCATGCCGGCAGAGGGCTATCGAATACCAAGCCTCAACAAATGGGAGCGAGATCCGAATTGCCATTTTACCCCACAAAACAACAGCATATCCTTACATTCACACACAAATCCTTCATTTGTGCCAAAACCCAGGAAACCAACTACAAAATCCTCACACGGTGGTATAGAACCCCGGCTTTACTAAATAAAATCTTCCCGACGACATCGAACCTTTGTTGGAGATGCCAAACAGAGAAGGGTACCCTGACACATGTCTTTTGGTCCTTCCCTCGGATATGTGGTTTCTGGGGGAGGTCCGACGGTTAACACAAAAATTTACAGATCGTACTGTTCCAGATGACCCAGCGTACTTCCTGCTTCATGCAAATGACATCCCTGCACGCATCTACAAGAAGTCAATCATTCGCCATCTACTAGACACAGCCAAAGCTTGCATTCCACTTACTGTATTTATTGGCGTATAACACTCACTTTTTTACCCTGAAAATAGAGGGTAAACTGTGCCTGCGTGTTATACGCAGGGGGCTGTGGAATGTTTTTTTTCCCTGAAACTTCCCTCTTAAAGTTAGGGTGCGTGGTATACGCCTGTGCGTGTTATACGCCGATAAATACGGTAACTGGAAATCGACACACCCATCGACCATTGACCTTTGGCTCCAAACAATAGATGACATTAACAAAATGGAAGACCTCATCCTTACAAGCCAAAACAGGAGACCTACTCGAAGACTTGGCAACTATGGAATATGTTTAAGTACTCAGAGGAGGGGCAAGCCCTCAGGGGAGGTGACACACCATGCTGAAACATTACATTTTTCCCTTGGGACCCCCCTCTACACAGTATGGGGTCGGTGGAGCATATATCTGGTATATCCAGCTCTCGTTGAGCGGGTAGATGAGTTTGGGTCCGTGAGCTCCTCCCAAACCCCCCCCCCCTCTTTCTGTTCTCTTTTCTTCTCGGTACATTCCTTTTTTATTTTTCTCTATTCTTCTTCTTCCCTTTTCCCTTTCTTTTCTCCCTCTTCCTCTTAGGTCTCGGGCTATGCCCGTGCGCTACCTATCTCTCCTTTCTCCCTATTTATTCTTTAGCTAACTGGAAAAAGAACGGGGGATGGGACCGCAGAGCCATGGCTTATCACATTCAGAGATAGGCGATGCCCTTATAGATTGGAGGTCCTATTTTAGGAGCCTATGGGTATAGCACTATAGATAGACCTAACCAACCGTACCAAGCGACTAGTCTGACTTTCTTCATGTGTGAGCGAGGGACTAGGAAGATGACATGTCATTCGCCTTAATATGCTGCATCCCTATTTTGTTATCTGTATCTGTAAGATTACTGTTTGGATTGCATTACTGTTGTGGTCTTTGTGGACCTGTTTCCCGATGTAAATAAAAAATTTAACAAAAAACATACAGTAACACATTGATATATATTGCGTTAAACATGCAGTAACGCATTCAACTATACTGCGTTAAACGTGCAGTAATACACTGAAATATACCGCGTTAAACGTGCAGTAGTGCACTGATATACAGTATACTGCCTAAACCTGTAGTAATGCAATGATATGTACTGCATTAAACGTACACTTACACACTGATATATACTGCATTAAACATGCATATAACACATGGACATATACAGCTTTAAATGTGCAGTAACGCACAGACATATATTACTTTAACCACTTAAGCCCTGGACCATTTTGTTGCTAAAGGACCAGGCCCCTTTTTGCGACACTGCAACGCTTTAACTGACAATTGCGCGGTCGTACGACGTGGCTCCCAAACAAAATTTACGTCCTTTTTTTCCACAAATAGAGCTTTCTTTTGGTGGTATTTGATCATCTCTGTGTTTTTTATTTTTTGCGCTATAAACAAAAATACAGCGTCAATTTTGAAAAAAAATCTATATTTTTAACTTTTTGCTATAATAAATATCCCCTAAAAATATATATCCTCAGTTTAGGCCAATATGTATTCTTCTACATATTTTTGGTAAAAAATCGCAATAAGCTTTTTATTGAATGGTTTGAGCAAAAGTTATAGCGTCTACAAAATTGGGGATATTTTTATGGCATTTTTATTAATAATTTTTTTTACTAGTAATGGCGGCGATCAGCAATTTTTATCATGACTGCGACATTATGGCGGACACATCGGACACTTTTGACACCATTTTGAGACCATTGTCATTTTTACAGCGATCAGTGCTATAAAAATTCACTGATTACTGTGAAAATGACACTGGCAGTGAAGGGGTTAACCTGTAGGGGGCCCTGAAGGTGTTAAGTGTGCTCTAAGGGAGTGATTCTTACTGTGTGGGGGCATGGCTTGGCATGTGGAGTCACTGATCATCGTTCCTTATGACAGGGAACAGACGATCAGTGACACTCTCACTAGGAAGAACAGGGAAAGGTTTGTTTACACTTACCTCTCCCCATTCTTCAGCTCTGTGACCCGATTGCGGGACGCCGGCGGCGATCGGGTCCGTGGGTCCCGTGGGTGCGGTCACGGAGCTCAGGACCGGGTCGCGTGCGCTCCACCGGCAGCGCGCGATCTACAGCTGGGCTCTTAAAAGTGATGTACCTGTAAGGCCTTGTATACACGGTCGGACCAAACCGATGTGACTGGTCCGTCGGACCGTTTTCATCGGTTCACCTCTGAAGTGGCCGTACGGCCTGATATGTGTACACACCGTCAGTCCAAAATCCGATCGGGTCAGAACGCGGTGATGTCAAACACACGACGTGCTGAATAAAGCGAAGTTCAATGCTTCCAAGCATGCGTCGACTTGATTCTGAGCATGCGCGGGTTTTGAACCAATGCTTTTCTGTACTAACCATCGGTTTTGGTCCGATCAGGCAGCGGACCGAAGGAAAACAGACCGATGGCCTATACACACGGTCGGTTTGGTCCGATGAAACTGAACTTCGGTTCATTCTCATCGGTTCCGTCCGACCGTGTGTACGGGGCCTAAGTGCTTATGCCCAGCCGTGCCGCTCTGCCAACGTATATATCGGCGTTAGGCGGTCCTTAAGTGGTTAAACATGCAGTAACGCACTGATATATACTGCAGGAAACCCGCCCTGACAAATTAAACTGATACTAAAGTAAAAAGGAATGGTTACACTACACTCACACTGAACAATCACTAGATTCACATTAAACTGATATTCTACACTGACAATATAATTAGAATAGCACACTCTATCACACTAACTCACTAGTAGCACTGAACAGAGCCATGTTCTATCTTTCCCCATGCCAATATCACACTACAAATGGCCGCCAATTGGAGAATATGGGCTAGATTCAGCTAGGGGGACATAAGTTTATGCAGGCGTAGCGTATCCTATTTATGCTACGCCTCCGCAACTTAGATGGGCAAGTGCAGTATTCACAAAGCACTTGCTCCGTAAGTTGCGGCGGCGTAGCGTAAATCTGACGGCGTAAGCGCGCCAAATTCAAATTGTCAGGAGGTGGGCGTGTTTTATGTAAATAAAACATGACCCCACGTAAATTACATTTCTCTCGAACGGCGCATGCGCCGGCCGTGAACGTATCCCAGTGCGCATGCTCCTAATCACGTCGCAAATAGTCAATGCTTTCAACGTGAACGTAATTTACGCAAAGCCCTATTCGCGAACGACTTACGCAAACGACTTAAAAATTTTAAAATTTGACGCGGGTACGATGTCCATACTTAACATTGGCTATGCCTCATATAGCAAGAGTAACGTTACGCCGGAAAAAGCCTTACGCAAACGACGTAAAAAAATCCGCCGGGCGCACGTACGTTTCTGAATCGGCATATCCAGCTCATTTGCATATTCTACGCTGAAATCGACGGTAGCGCCACCTAGCGGCCAGCGTAAATATGCACCCTAAGATACAACGGCGTAAGAGACTTACGCCAGTCGGATCTTAGCCTAGTTTCGGCGTATCTTGCTTTCTGAATACAGAAAGAAGATATGCCGGCGCAGATTTGAATTTACGCGGCGTATCAATAGATACGCCGGCGTAAATTCTTTCTGAATCTAGCCCTATATTTATAGTGTGCGGCGGGACTAAGAGTAATGAGCCATGAAGGGATAGAGTTATTATTTCTTTCTCCAATTATGGCTCTGACAGTGCTGTGTGCCCTGATTGGACAAAGCTTTCATTGCTTCAGCCAATCAGGGCTTCCAAAACACTGGGCAGCGGCATAGTGCATTGTGGTCATTTGGCGAGCCAAACAAATGGTCAAACACCCCGATATATTTGTATATTTCCAGTTTGTCTATACAAGGTATAGAAAAAATCGTTTGTCCAGTCAGAGGAGGGGATAAGTTCAAACTTCTGTGTAAACGGGAGGTATTCTGGATATTCCACCTAAATTCCAGACAGCCCAAAGGACTCAACTTCGATTGGGATGTGTCCCATTTCTACGATTAAGTACCCTCCAACTTATGGTCCCCATATACCAATCTCTTATTTCTATAACTAACTCTTCACTAGTTAATTATTGTCATTTCGTTAGCTTCCCACGTTGAGGTTGCTCCTAGTAGTAGTGGACATTCCTGTTTGTGACGCTTCCAAAAGATATTCACAATCGGGCATGCCCTGGTGCCTTACGAGTGACAGGACCAATCAGGAGCTATCAGGACTTTTTTGTCTAGAATGGGTTCTCCAGACTCATCATCAATTTTATTTAGGTTCACCTTTTGGTCTAAAAAAGGAAAAAAAAAAATTTTATATGACCATTTGGGTATTAGGGTTCAGCGTGGTGGGTCTTGCTTGGTTATGCCAAATGGGAACATTTATTCATATATGTCTTCTATATTTTATCTCATCATGGCCATACACAGGCGATTTTGATTACATTGGGTATCTTATACAAACTCAATCAGCTTTGTTTTACCACCCTTTTCATCATTGCCGGCATTGGCCATGTGGGACTTTTTGTATTATTAGACATGTGTTTATTACGTTCATTATATTTACCATCTTCCTCTTTGGCATTGACCAAGCGAACCTCACAACATTTTGGTTCTAACTATGTTTCAGTGCTGAAGCATACATCAGTTTACATACCATTTACTCTAAACTCTATGGAAAACATGGGTTTTCCTCTCCCCTTTTCACAGTGTTTTATCCATAAACACTTCCCAAACCTCCCCCCCCCCCTTCCTTTCAACAAAATAAATTTCATATTGGATTAGACCAATCATCATTTCATACTGATGAGTACACGGTTATCGGTGGTTTCCTGACACGCCATGTCGGCATGCCCCGATGTACGTGCACATTGAAACCCTCTTTCTCCTTCATGTTTTA
Source organism: Rana temporaria (assembly GCF_905171775.1). Taxonomy (NCBI): domain Eukaryota; kingdom Metazoa; phylum Chordata; class Amphibia; order Anura; family Ranidae; genus Rana; species Rana temporaria. Next base: position 344,990,217 of record NC_053489.1, on the reverse strand, counting down.
CCATACACCAACATTAGTTGTTCTTTTTATGTTTACGCCGGGGAATCTTTCCTGTTTTAACATACCATTGATTATGGTTTTTTATATATTAAAATAATTTAGGATTAATGGCAGGTCACATTAGTGCCCACATTGACAGAGTGGTTTTCGCGCTCCACATACATAAAGGCATTGGAATAGGGGCGAGTTGTATCATGGCGGTGCATGATACCAGACCTTTATGCACGATCATGATCAACATGTATTGTATACCACCACTCTTTTACTTCGCACAAGTATTCGATCTTTGTGTCGGTCTGTGTATGGCTCCAGAGCTTTGCAATCACCACTTTTTCACTTCGCATAAGTTCTCGATCTTTGTGTTGGTCTGTGTATGGCTCTAGGTTCTTGCAATCTTCAAATACGTTAGTCCATATTAGGACGTTCACTTTCTTAACTTTAATAATAATTTTTCCATTATACTATGGGGCTTTAATTATTCACGTATCTGTCATATACACATATATGTATTCGGATTGTATTTCAGGATTTATTTTTTTGTGTCATATGACCCGATAGTTTTTTAATTACATGAACAGATGCACACTTTCTTTTTACCTTAGTGTTGTTGACCCATCTGTTTCTTCACTTATCGGTATGCATATATGCAAAACACCTTTGTTGTGTGGGGAGCCTTCCATACAATATGCGAGCATTTATGCACTCGCACGCCTATACACACTCCAATTCACATGCACATTTAGATATGCTCATCCTCCACCTATTTATTTATCCATGTACATTTCTGCATTTGTTCATGTGTTTTGTAGTTATACTGTCATACCCGACATCCAACTCAACATTGTTCGACATTTGACATCCTTTTTCTTTTGTATAGATATTCACTGATTACCTCTTTTTCTCTTGTACTTATATTTATACACGGTTCACATTAAATAATTGGTTCTCACATATATATATACATTGAAATTTGTGTCCTAGATTGGACTAATCCCACACACGTGTGTCACTTGGGATGAATCTGAATATGAATCCATGTAATAGTCCTTTATGAATTCATACACGTTGTACACATACATTTTTGCACAGTCATTTTACTTTGTAAACCCTTGATATGTATGTAACCTGTGGGGTTGATTTGGGATATGTGTGTGTTCTTGTCCACACACAGGTGTTTTGTTTAATTGTTTTGAATTTTGGGAGTGCATTACCTTCAAATTGATTAATTAATTAATTAATTTTATGTTGCCATAGGCTGTTAGCAATCACATGTCTGTATTGCTTTTTAGTATAAATGTTATTGTATTTGAACCATTCTTTAGCCATGATTAAGCACTAGTTACGAGTGCGAAACGCGTCGGCTGTCCTGTCTTTGTGGTTGCAGTGACTGTGTGTGTACAGTTGAAAATAAAAGACAACTTTTTTAAGTCATTTTGAAATGCGGCTGTCCAATTTTCTTCCTTCATTTTTGCCATTGCTACAAGCATTGCCAGCACCTTGATAATCCAACCGTCCTTGATTGCTTACGGGGCTCACCTGGAGCGGTGAAAAAAATCTCTTCCCGATATATTTAGGGTCTTTGTCTAACGGGTAAACAGCCAATGTTCAGCCGGAACGCATGCTCGTGCCGAACCTTTTGCCCAACTCTAAACCATGGTCATCCTCTATCACTAGGGATGAGCGTAACACCCCCTGGTTCGGTTCACAGCAGAACATGCGAACAGGTAAAAAATGTGTTTAAACACGGTAACACTGTAAAGTCTGATGGGACTGCGCTCATTTTAAAGGTTAATATGCAAGTTATTGTCATCAAAAGTGTTTGGGGACCGTTTTTAAAACGGCCGTTTTGTCGGGAGCAGTGATTTTAATAAAGCTTAAAGTGAAACAATAAAAGTAAAATATTCGTACCTGGGGGGTGCATATAGTATGCCTGTAAAGTGGTGGATTTTTCCCATGTTTAGAACAGTCCCTGCGCAAAATGAAATTTCGAAAGGAAAAAAGTCATTTAAAACTACTCGTGGCTATAATGAATTGTCGGGTCCCACAATACAGATAAAAGTAATTGAAAAAAACGTCATGGGTTCCCCCCAGTCCATTACCAGGCCCTTTGGGTCTAGTATGAATATGAAGGGGAACCCCAAACCACAATTAAAAAAAATTGCGTGATGGTACCCCCAAATTCCATACCAGGACCTTCAGGTCTGGTATGGATATTAAGGGGAACCCTGCACAATTTTTTTAAATGGTGTAGGGGTCCCCTGAATGGTCTGGTATGGATTTTAAGGGGAACCCTGCGCCAAAATGAAAAAAAAATGGCGTGGGGTTCCTCCCAAAAATCCATACCAGACCCTTATCTGAGCACGCAACCTGGAAGGCTGCAGGAAAGAGGGGGGGGTGAGAGCACCCTCCCCTCCTGAACCATACCAGGCCACATGCCCTCAACATGGGGAGGGTGCTTTAGGGTCCAAAGCACCATGATGGAGACAAGGGCCTCATCCCCACAACCCTTGACCGGTGGTTGTGGGGGTCTGCGGGCGGGGGGCTTAGCAGAATCTGGAAAACCCCATTTAACAAAGGGGACCCCCATATCTCACCCCCCCTATGTGAATTGGTAACAGGGTACATTAAACCCCTACTATTTCACAAAAAAAGTGTAAAAATTTGTAAAAAACACAGGAGACAGCTTGGGACAAGTCCTTTATTTAAAAAGAAAAAAAATCCAGCGATGTAATCCATTCTGGACCCGAGGATATGAGAAAAAAATGCCACGATCCACCTCCATTGGAGGTTCCCGCCGAATGACGATAGACCCGCCGTGACAGCTCTTAAATAGCTGAGGGTGGGGCAACCTGTGATGTAGGTGGGGGACCCCGCCCCCCTCTGACGCCATGGGGGTTTCCCGTGGCATCAGAGGGGGTGGGGTCACCCACGTATGTCACGGGTGGCCTCGCCCTCAGCTGTTTAAGAGCTGTCACAGCGGGTGTAGCATCATTCGGCGGCCGCCTTCCATGGAGGCAGAATCGGAACGTGTTAACGTTTTTTTTTACCTCGGACTGGCGCTCGAAGTGGATATACATCGCTGGAAATTTTTATTTAAAGAAAATAACTTTTCCCAAACTGTTTTTTACCATTATTGACACTGTTTTTGTGAAATTGTAGAGGTACAATGTACCCTGTTACCAATTCACATAGGGGGAACTGGGATCTGGGGGTCTTCTTTTGTTAAAGGGGCTTCCAGATTCCGATAAGCCCCCCACCCGCAGACCCCCAACACCCCCGAGATGAGGCCCTTGTCCCCATCAACATGGAAACACGGTGCTTTGGAACCCAAAGCAACCTCCCCATGTTTAGGGCATGTGGCCTAGTACGGTTCAGGAGGGGGGGCGCTCTTTTGTCCCCCCTCTTTTCTGACAGCCTGCCAGGTTGTGTGCACGGATAAGGATCTGTTATGGATTTTGAGGGGGGCCCCTACGCCATTTAAAAAAAATAATTGTCTCAGGGTTCCCCTTGATATCAAGTAGATAGACTAGAGAAACACAATGGGAGAGTCCCCAGGGCTGCACAACCAAAAAACATACAAAAATCAACAGAAAGTTTATAGAAAGTAATTATATAAAACAATCTTTTATTAAATCAGGAAATAAATATGGATGGACAATAAATAATGTTTATACATACTCAGGCACAAACAGCAACATAACACATCACTCATGGCAAAAATACACCCTAAATAAAAACATGGTTTGCCAATTAAATTTACAACATTGCTATCCACATGAATACCCCAATGCATTTCGACCCCAAAAGGGGGTCGCCCCTTTGAGGTCACCCCTGAGGTGACAATGATTGGATGCATACCAAGCCTAAATAGCCTACAATTAAAGGCACCTGCATTTGGCTTAAATAGATGGAATCACTATTTGAGCATAGGAGAAAACAACTCCTGGGGTGAAATAAGACTATGTTTCCCTTCTCTTTTTTCATCAAATTGGTTGTATCCAATATGCCTCTATCTCCTCTAACAATAATAATCAAATTACACTATATATGATTAGACCAAAAGAAATAAATATAACCATTCTGTATGTAACGTATGTTTTGTATTACATATGTTTCACTTTCTTCTTTCTCCCGACATGGGCCGTCACGTCCAGCCTCATGGCACTAGGTGGAGGCCCCCTTTCTGCCCTGCTTTCCAGCATGATGGGGAGATGTAGGAACCTTTGAGATTCTCCCAAATGTGTGCTATCCCGCAGTTGAGTCCTTTCATTAGGGCCACTGTGAGGCGCCTCTTCAGTGTGCCTTGATCACTGCCGGATTGTCAGTGATGTCACACGTACACACGGGATCCCCGCACGTGTGCGTGACATCGTGGCATAATGCTTTTTGCGTCAGGGGTGATGGGATGCCATGGGGGCCATGTGGATGCCGCTACTGTGGCGGCACGGACCGGTGGGAGGGTGGTTGGGGAGGGGCTGGGCACTAGCAGGCAATGGGCAATTTTCGCAGACATCCTATGAAACCACAGCTTCCTGGTGATCTTGAGGTGATCTCTGTAATGCTGCCAAATACAAATACAAGAAAGATGGAGTGCCTAGTAAGTGCAGCACCTGGAATGCACCAGACTGGCTGATCTTTTTACTTATTTAACTCTAATTAATATACTGCTACTCTAAACCTAATATAACTATGATCCTACCCTCCAACACATTGAATATACACTGTCAGTGTCATACACCCAATTACTTTTTTACATATATTTCACCTATTTCAGTTTTACTTTATTTAATTTAATTTATTGTAGTCCACCCTACACATGGTTCCTTTCACCATAACAGGCACAATGTACACCACCCTCAAGTCCTTTTATAATTTACATTTCACATTTTTACATGATTTTACATTTTTAAACATCATTTCCTAGTTTTTTGTACCACCTTTTCTTCATCAACCCCATACCCCCCATTCCCCCACCATTAGCTACCTCATGCCACACACTTCAACTGGATTAATCAGACTCCCATACCCCACTTTTCATCTCATTCCACCTTATCCCATTAATGTTGATAATAAAAACAACATATAAATTAATCAAATTATTGAATAAATTATGTAACGTAATGAATAGATAATTTCAATTAACGTGAATCTATTAATTGATTCAGTACCAGCCGGTCTGGTAGCTGCAAAGCACTTCTGGACACTCATAGAATATCTGACGACTATTTATTGAAAATTCTGTATGTCCACTTGCAGGTGCCTTGCCCCCCCCCCCGTCCTCCTCTCCTGGTCCAAGAACGTGGCCCCTTGCAAGCTCGGTGGACTGTGCGTTCACCTGGACGGCGCGTAGGGGACATGCAGCGACGATGGGATTACTGAATGAAATTTATTTTTAGTAATCTTGTTTGTGCAATACATCCTCACTACCCAATGGTAAATACACCTATATAGTTATATGGAAATATATAATTTTGCACAATTTCAAAATGTTTTACCAGTGTTTCATACACTGTTAATTGTCTTAAATTAGATATTTTGATATATTTCCCTAGAATATAAAACTCCCTGAAGAAGATTGGAAACAAAATGGTCGAAATGCATTGGGGTATTCATGTGGATAGCAATGTTGTAAATTTAATTGGCAAACCATGTTTTTATTTAGCGTGTCTTTTTGCCATGAGTGATGTTTTATGTTGCTGTTTGTGTCGAGAAATCAGAGTATGTATAAAAATTCATTTATTGTCTATCCGTATTTATTTCCTGATTTAATAAATGATTTTTTTAATATAATTACTTTCTATACATTTCTGATGCTTAAACCCCCCCCTGGGGAACCTTTCCATCTGTTGTCCCCTTAATATCGATACCAGACCTGAAGGGCCTGGTATGGAATTTGGGGGGACCCCCACACATTTTTTTTTCAATTTTGGTTCAGGGTTTTCCTTAATATTCATACCAGACCCAAAAGTGCTGGCAATGGACTGGGGGGGGGGGGACCCGGGACCCATGCCGTTTTTTTTTTTCAATTACTTTTATCTGTATTGCGGGAGTCGTTTTAAATTACTTTTTTTTCCTTTAGAAATGTCATTTTGCGCTGGGACTGTTCTATACATGGGAAAAATGTGCCATTTTACAGGAATACTATAGACACCCCCAGGTACGAAATTTTACTTTTATTGTTTCACTTTAAGCATTATTAAAACCACTGCTCTCGAAAAAACAGCAGTTTTTAAAACTTTCTTTTGCATTGATACATGTCCCCTGGGGCAGGACCCAGGTCGCCAAACACTTTTTATGACAATACCATGCATACTGTATAAGCCTTTAAAATAAGCACTTTTGATTTTTCCTATAGACTTCTAAAGGGTGTTCCGTGGCTTTTAAATTTGCCGTAAACACCCCAAATTGTTTGCTATTCGGCAAACATGCGAACACCCCAAATTGTTTGCTATTCGGCTAACAGGCGAACACCTGATGTTCGAGTCGAACTTATGTTTGACTCGAAAATCGGGCTCATCCCTTTCTATCACCCAATCAGAGACTAGTGTGCAGTCCATCGCAGCTGTCAGAGTGGCTTATTCTGCCTCCTTATCCACAGCTACTCCTGCCATAGCCCCAGCATCATGCATGGAGGAGTAAGCTGAATTATTTATTTTCAATAGAAGATTTTTATTGAATTTTACAAAGTACAAAAACATAAGGATAAGGGTAACAAAAGTGATGCCACATATAGAAAAAGGATAAAAAAACAAGAGAGAGCCATGAAGAAATATCATATATCAATAGTAATCATCACAGGAAGGAGAAGCATTGCCTGTAGCATACATGTAAATCATCCAGTGTTATATTTAGTGGTCCAGGTTTCCCATTGTCTGTCGAATGAACTACCTCTTTGTGCGTTGGTCGCTAGGATCCGTTCAAATGTGTAGTTTTGTTAAACCCTCTTAGTCAGATCAGTTTTATTGAGTGTGTTAGCGTACTTCCAATTTTGGAGTATTAGTGATCTAGCCGCTAGCAAAATGTGGGATACTACCTGTCTCATGTCATGTGGGATGATTTCCATTCCCACATGGAGAATAGCCAGCGCAGGGCTAGGGGAAACGAGCACCCCTGTAGTGGATGATATAAGTTTAAAAGTTAGATTCCAAAAACTGGTCACACTGGGGCATTCCCACATCATGTGGAAAAGGTGGCCTCTATGCCCACAATTCCTCCAGCAGAGAGGTGAGGTGGAGGGGGACATAAGCGCAAGCCTGCAGGGGGTATATTGCCACCGGTTAATAATTCTAATCATCAATTCCCAATGACCAGTGCAGTGGGATGCCTTTTGGATGGAGTGAAATGCAAATTTCCACTGGGCTTCGGTGAAGGTGGATCCTAGGTCTTCTTCCCATTTAATGTGTTTTGATGATTTGTGGAAAACTGTTTTAAGTTGTAGTGTGCTTGTCCCCCCGTCAGGTGTTGCCATATTGCCGTTGGTAGTTGAAGTACCGGGGGAGGATGTTTCCTTAAAAAGTGGACTACTCTCGTACACGTGAAAAGCAAATGCGTCGGCAAGTTATATTCCCGCCTTATGCGGTCCACCGATTTAGGTCTCTGATTGTCCATTAGATCTTGTATTGTGTGGATCCCATGGGAAGTAAGGGCTTTTAGGGATAGCATTGGTACATGAGCTTCAATCCAACTAAGAGGGAATTTGTGATCTATAGGTCTACAATTAGGGGGTTGATGTTTTAGGAGGAGTCTCCAGACCTGCAATGATGTGGCGATTGTTGGGGGCATGTCAGATATGTCCCACGGTATCCATGAGTCTCCCAAGAGAACCGACAATAGGTCAGGTGTGGGAGCTAGGGATGCCTCTATATCTACCCATATCGGAGTGTCGTTGGAGGAAAACCAGAGCTTGAGTTGGTCAAGCCTGGTCGTCCATAGGTAGTCTCGTATATCCACCAGACCTGCCCCCCCCCACACTCTTGTGGGGAAGTAAGGTTTTGCGTGTGCACCTGGCTTTTTTCGCTCCCCACAGGAATTGCCATTGTATTTTGGAGAGGGCTTTAATGTGCTGTGGTGAGATGGTAATAGGGAGTGACCTGAACATATACAAGATTTGTGGCAACAAAAGCATCTTAAAAGCTGCTAATCTCCCCATCCAAGATAATTCCTTTTTAGACAGATTATTGGTTTGTGCGGTTATTTTATGTAGAAGTGGACCCATATTGACATCAGCCAAGGATTTAGTGCTGTTGGTCACTTTGATTCCTAAATAAGTTATGTGCTTGTCGTTCCATATATAAGGAAGGGAGTTTTGTAGTAGGGAGCGGTCAGGAGCCGGGACACCTAGGCTGAGGATGAAGGATTTCGAGTAGTTAACCTTGTAGTAGGAGATCTTACCAAAGGATATCAGCGTGCCATGTACTGCAGGGAGCGAATTGAGCGGATTTGTCAGCATTAGGATCACATCATCAGCGAATACGTTTATGACATGTGAAGTCGAACCAATACGGAACCCAGTGATGTTGTTGCGCATCCTAATGGCTTCCGCCAGGGGTTCAATCATAAGATTGAAAATCGTTGGGGATAGTGGACACCCCTGGCACGTCCCATTCGTAATATGAAAGGGAACAGATAACATACTGGATGTGTACACTCTTGCTGAAGGGCAGGAGTACAGAGCCAGTATTGCATCCTTGATAGTGCCCTCTAACCCAAATTTCCAATTCACTCTGTCGAACGCCTTCTCTGCGTCTATAGAGAGCAACAGAGAAGGCGTTCGGGTAATCTCCGCATGGTGGACGATATTGATGACCCTCCTGGTAGCGTCCGAGGTCTGCCTTCCCCTCACAAAGCCCATCTGGTCACGTTTAACTAGGGACGGAATGAAATCTGCTAAGCGTTTGGCCAGTACCTTGGCGTAAATTTTGATATCCGAATTTAGAAGAGAGATAGGTTGGAAGTTGGATGGAGTGTCCGGTTCTTTGCCCGGCTTAGGTAGGGTGATTATAAAGGCTTGTAGCATGTCAGGGGGGAATGAGGCCGTACTTGCTGCTTTTGCAAATACTTTTTACATATGCGGTGCGAGAAGAGGGCCAAAAATTTTAAAATATTCGTTAGAGAACCCGTCAGGTCCTGGGGATTTACCACTGGGTAGAGTGGATATCGCACATTCTATCTCCGACGTTGTGAACTGTGAGTTCAGGGAGAGTAGTTGGTCTTCTGATAGGGAGGGCAAGTCAATTGTCCGCAGGAATTCTGAAATATGTGCTGACGTGGGTTGGTGGGTGAAAGAATCGTCTTTTATGTTGTACAGGCCTCCATAGTAGGTGGCAAATTGATCAGCTATATCCTGAGGGTTACTAATTTTATGTCTAAGCGTGGGGTGTACTAAGTGGTCAATTCTCGACTTTGTGCGTGCCGCTTTTAATCGATTGGCTAGGTATTTAACCGCTCTATTAGCGTTGGCATAAGAGTTCAATTCGAAACGTCTGAGGTGATAATCATATTGTTGATTTAGTAGTTCTCTTAGTGATTCCCTCAACTGTGAAAGTTTCTTTGAAAGAGTGTAACTAGGTGTCTGTTTGTTCTGCGTTTCTAGATTGTGTATATCAGTTAGAATAGAGTTGATTTTGTTTGCGCGCCGTTTATTTTCCCTGGCACCAATTTGGATTAGTATGCCCCTGAGGTACGCCTTATGGGCATTCCAGAAAGTAAAGGGATCCTCTACTGAGTGTGCATTGTGTAGAAAAAACTCGGAGATATGTTGTGCGACTTGCGCTGAGATCTGTGGGTCTAGGAGGAGACGAACATTATTACGCCAGATGGGAGAGGAGGGGGAGGCAGCCTGGTCAGCTATGGTCATGGTTATAGCTGCGTGGTCAGACCACGTGATGTCATGGATCTGAGCAGAGGAGACCTTTTGTAGCAACCATTTGTCAACTAGGAATAGGTCAATGCGTGAGTATGAACAGTGCCTGTTGGAAAAAAAGGTATAATCCCTGGAGCTTGCATGGATGCACCTCCAAGCATCAAAGAGTTCTTCATCACGGATTGTTCTGCCTAAATACGTAGATCGTTTGTGATTTTGCGTGGAAGTGTCCAGCTTTGGATCAACAATGAGATTAAAATCTCCGCACACCACAAGGCTACCATATTGTTGAGATCTAGTCTTTTTCAGTAGTCTGTGGAGGAAACGCAACTGATGCGAGTTGGGGGCATACAGAGCTACCACTGTGTACGGATGCCCATTAATGTCTCCTTTTAGGATGACGTACCTGCCGTTTGAGTTCGGGGTGACTTCCTTTAATTGAAAGGAGAGGGTATGTCTGAGTGCTATAAGGACTCCTCCTGCTTTGCGATTGGGCGTGCATGCCAGGAATACATGCGGATAGTCCTTGTGTGAACACTTGGGAACTTTGGAGTCTTGGAAATGCATTTATTGGACGCACAGGATATCCGCCCTGTGCTTCCCGGCTTCAGCCCACATGGAAAGTCTTTTGGCAGGGTGGTTTAACCCCCTTGCATTGATGGAAAGACAGTTAATTGGCATATGACGGTGTGTAGGACATATGCTGTGTTATGTGGTTCGCGTACTCACTGTGGCCCTGGCCGCTGGTCCGGGGAAGGGAGACATTTCCGGAAGCTTCTGAAACGATACGAGAGTTCAGATCTGGTCTTCTGGCCTCAAACATAGAAAGAACAAGATATAAGTGGCATAAAAAAAACAAAATAAAAGTGTGGGGACAAAAAGTACAATAAGAAGGAGATCTATAAACCGATCCATGTGCAGGCGTAACTGCTGCATACATTTTTGAGGGAGAAAGAGCAGGGATTAGGACACAAAACCCCTGCGTCCGGAGAGAACAATATGCTTAGTGCCGCTGTGTAGTCACACGGTACCACCGGATTTGGCCTTGGGATTGCGTTTCCTTGTGACCAACTGCCAGTCATCCTGTAAAGGACTAGGTGCTTGAGCATGCGCAGCCGGTGATGTTTGATTCGGTAGGATGCCCCACTGGCGTAGCACTGTCAGACCCTCGTCCAGAGTGGAGATAAGAACTGAAGTTCCGTTATGAGTAACGGACAACTTTGCAGGATACTTCCATTTGTGGAGTATATTATGGTTCCTCAGCGCCTTCGTTATGGTCGCCAAGTTGCGACGCTGCTGTAGGGTGTGTCTGGATAGGTCTGGGAGCAGCTGAAGGTTATCGTATGGTGGGTTTCTGTTTTCTGCCCTGCGCGACGTCACCATAATCTGCTCTTTTACATGGTAGAAGTGCACTCTAAGCAGCACATCCCTGGGAGTGGAGTCTGGCAGAAACGAGGGCTTGGGGATACGATGGATGCGGTCCACAATGAGATCCTGTGGCAACAGGGATGGTAGTAAGGTGGAGAAGAATGCCTGCGCATAGGTAAGGAGCTGTGAATCAGGAACTGTTTCAGGGATCCCCCTTATTTTGACGTTGTTCCTTCTGGAACGATCTTCCAAATCTGCTACCTTGTTTTTAAGCCAGGCGATTTCATCCCTATGGTTGCTATGGGCATCCACCATTGTATTGAAAGATGCTGTGAGGTTACTCACACTGTGTTCTACTTGGTCAACCCTGTTTCCCAGGGCCTGCACCTCCCTCTGGCAATGATTAATGCCTGCTGTCATGTCTGCATGTAGCGATGCTTTAAGTGACATCAGCATCTCTTTGAGTACCGTGTCTGACACAGGCCTGTCTGATGTGGGGAATGCCGCTATGGGGTCCTGTGAGTTGTTCAGCTGCGGCCCCTCATTGCTGTGAGGTCTGCTTACCTCCATGTCTGGGTCCCCGAGTGTCCTGTCAGGAGATGTTGTCCGCATTTTTTGTTTGACAGGGCTCCTTGTGGAGGGACTGGAGTCTCCAGATGATGCGCCGCTGTGAGAGGGAGCCCCGCGCTGTGCAATCGGCTGTGTAGCTCGGGAGGCAGGCGCTGGCGTGGTGCGCGGTTCTCTGGTATTGGCGCCATTTTGTGAAGGCCCGCGCGCCGCGAAGTAGTCTGTTTTTTTCGCGGGCGGGTCATCTCCGCGAGTGCAGCGAGTTGCCGGGTGTCGGTGGGTGCTCTGTGAGTCGTGCGGGTCGCCGGCGACCGTGTCTATCGGTCCGTTCTCTCCGGTGGCAGAGCGGAGCTCTCAGACTAAACGTCCATGTCGGAGCTCGGACGCCACGCCCCCCGTAAGCTGAATTATTTGAATATAGCATCAGCCACTTGCTTATTCACCAGGCATTACATGATTCTGATGGTGGTTCTGAGGTTGAGAAAGGGAGTAACATGAGCTTACAGAGAGGGGAAAACACTGATAAACAACAAGTCAGTCATGTACCCCCAGCCACAGCATATTGCTAGGTTGGCTCCAGTGATGATGAGGATGTAGGGGATAAATATGATGAGGTCACTGATGTGACTTGGGTGCCAGATAGAGCAGAGGAGGAAAGTGAGGAGGGCACAGCCCCAATGAGGCAGGATGTCCTCCAGAGCTAGCCATCATCGAACAGTAGAGAGCAGCCATCCTATTCCATCAGATTGTGGAGCTGTTATCTCCCAGCCCACTTGCCACAGCTCAGCTGTGTGGAACTTTTTTAGCACATGTGCAGCTGATCACACTGTTGAAATTTTCAATCTCTGCTGCAAGCAGATTAAGTGTGGCAAACACCAGCCATTTTGGGTACCACATGCTTGCAAACACATTTAATCTCCCACCACTCCCATTTAACCTCCCACCATTGCCAAGAGCACCTAAAAGCCATACAAAAGGGACTCCATTTTGCTCCTCCTCACTCCTCCTCACTCCTCACCTTTCCAGACTACCCCTGCTATACCTCATGACCTCTCAGCAGCCTCCACTGACAGGGATGATAGTATAGCAAAGGGTGTCACAGGTCCTTACGACACATTTGCCAGCAGCACACCACCAGCTGTAGAGTATAGTAGACACATTTCTCTGCCCGATTTGCTGCATAGAAAAAAAAATACACCCCCTGCCACTTACATGCCCAATATCCAAATTTCTGGCTTTACAACTCCTGCCTTTCTGGTGGATTCTGCCCCCTTCCGTGAACTTGCATAATGTGCTTGTACCACTATCGAAGGTTCCCAGTGGCTATTTCTTTGCACGTAAGGCCATTTTATCTCTGTACCACCACATGTAAGGCAATGTTTTGGTATTGTTGGGCAAGGCAGTCAGCAGCAAGATCCACCTTATTACGGACATGTGGCCCAGCAAGCATGGTCAGGGATGATATATTTTGTTCAAAGCACTCTGGGTAACTCTGCTTGCAACTAGGAAGAATGCAGAACAGGGCTCAGTGCTGGAGATTATTTTGCCACCACGTGTTCATACAGCGGTGGTGATGATGTGAGAGCTGTCAGCTCCACCCCCTCCTCCTCCTCCTCCATGCCCTTCTCTGTTGAATTGTCCTATGAACCACCAGTACACCCTAAGCGTTCAAGGGGCTATTTAACGAGGGGTGGGGGATGCTGGGCGTGGATGAGGATATATTGTGGAGAGAGGGATGGGTGATGCTGGGCGTGGATGGATGGGGATACATTGTGGAGAGAGGGATGGGTGATGCTGGGCGTAGATGGGGATACATTGAGAATAGAGGGATGGGTGATGCTGGGTGTGAATGGGGCTACATTGTGGAGAGAGGGATGAGTGATGCTGGGCATGGATGGGAATACATTTTGGAGATATGGATGAGTGATGCTGGGCTTAGATGAGGATACATTGTGGACAGAGGGATGGGTGATTCTGAGTCATCCTCATGCATTTTTACAATGCAACTCCATCATGCCAGCTTGGTAGCCTCAGGTGTCCCATCCAAGGAGATGGATATTAAATAAAGTCCAAATATAAAGCACAGGGGCACAGCAGCACACACTAAATTTTTGTGAGTTACCCTCCATGCAGCTCTCTTGTATCTGCATGCACCTGAAACTGATGAACTGACAACACCCCTTGCCCGAGTCCGACCAATCAGGATGCAAACTATTTTAGCAGCAGCAGCTAGCAGGCTCCGTCTCAGCAGGGATGGAAGCTGAGCAAGTCATGGCCTCGATCACCTCTGGGGGGTGCTAGTGAAAGACGGCTGTGGCTTTGACTACTAAGCACCCTTCTACTTCTATATAGCAGTCGCCAGGGGGGGCAGGGGCGTAGCTAGTAAAAGGCGGCGGGGGCTTCTCTATCCCTCTCTATAGCAGGCGCAGCACGGGCCCATGTGTTGCTGAAGGAGAAGTGGGCCCGGCCACCTGAACCCCTTGGGACGCCCAGGCACCTTACAGGAGTACTGCCTGTACCCCCCTGATGGCAACCCTGACAGCCAGTGTTCGCTTGGCTGAATTTCAGCGGTAATTCAATCTGCCTGTAAACCGCCTGATTCGGGATTGATTTGGCATTCGATTTGGAGTCCTCTGGGTCACTAAGGAAGACGTGATCCGCAGCCACCTCATCCCAGCCACGTACAAGTCCATGGGGTTCTTGGGACTGTAATTGATCCCTTGAAGACTGCTGCTGATGCTGAGTGCTAGGCTCCACCTCCATGCTGACGCAATCCTCCTCCTCGTCCTTTTCCTGTGTGATAGGCGGGCCAACAGGAACACTGTCTGTATAATGGGGACCTTGAGAGGTAAGGATATCCTCCTCTTCCTCCCTCTCTTCTGCCTCAAGTGTCCTATCCATTATTCCATGCAGCGTGTGCTCCAACAGGTGGAAAAGAGGGACATTGTCACTTATGCATGCACTGTCACTGCTCACCATCCCTGTGGCCTCCTGAAATGGTGACAGGACAGTGCATGCATCCTTGATCATGACCCACTGGCGTGGCAAAAAAAACAAGCTCCCCTGACCCTGTCCTGGTGCCATATTGGCACAGATACTCATTGATGGCCCTCTGCTGCATGTGAAGCCGCTGCAGCATGGCCAACGTTGATTTCCACCTGGTGTGCATGTTACAGATTAGGTGGTTCTCGGGCAGGCTGTATTCTTTTTGGAGGTCAGCCAGCTGAGCACTGGCATTATATGGGCGAAAGTGCACACAGAGTTTCCTGGCCTGCTTCAGGACATCCTTTAAGCCAGGGTACCTGCCCAAGAACCGCTGCACCACCAAGTTTAGGACGTGAGCCAAACAGGGCACATGGGTCAGTTGTCCCTGTCGGAGGGTGGAGAGGAGGCAGAGTTTACCAACTGAAAAGGCAGCAGTTGAAGTGCTGCCAAATTAGCCAAGCTATCATTCAACCGCTGGGCATGTCGTTGGCTGGGAGCAAACTTCTTTCGGTGGTGCAGCAGCTGGGGCAGGGAAATTTGCCTGATACAATCTGATGTCGGTGTACCGATAGTAGATTGCCCGCAAGTACTTGGCTGTGAAACACCTAATTCTACACCTTCAGTCCTATCAGTGCAGGATTTAGAGAGGACTGAAGGTATAGTGGGGTTGGAGATCCCAGCTGATGAGGTCCCAGGAGAGGTCCGCTTTGTTCTTTGGTGTGGGTCTTTGAGGTATGCTTGCCAACTAACTGCATGGCAGGTCGACATGTGTCTGGTCAAGCATGTGGTGCCCAAGCAGGCGAGATACGCTTGCGACATATGTTGCAAATAGCAGCGGTGCGATCTGATGCACTCGTCTCAAAAAAGGCCCACACCAAAGAACTTTTGGAATAATGCAGAGACAGCAGTGCCCTGCACATTCGGAGCTCTGCGGTGTGATGAAGTCGGTGTGCTGCCCTTAAGCTGACCCCTGGAGGGCATTCTGCCTCGTTGGAGATGTGCCTCCTCCTCCTCTCTCCTATCAGGCACCCACGTAGAGTCAGTGACCTCATCACTGGAGCAAACCTGGCAGGATGCTGCAGCTGGGGAAACATGACTGCCAGTTTGCTGTCCTTCTTGGGCACCCCCTCTCTCTGGGCTCACGTTACTGTCTTCCTCTAGCTGTGTACCATCATCGGAGCCTTCAAAACACTGCGCATCCTCCTGCAGCATGTACCCAACACTGTGGTCAAACAGTTCGGGGGACTCCTCAGGAGGACATGGTGGGGCTAGGGAAGGAGGGTCTGATGCCATTGAGCCAAGAGAAGAGACCGCTTTGGCAGACAAAGTACCCTGAGGCTGGGTGAGAGAGGATGAGGAGGATGGGGATTGGTCATCCACTCTACCAACTGTTCAGCATGTTGTGGCTCAACACGGCCAGCTGCCGAAAAAAAGGACAAGCGTGCCCCACGGCCACGTGCTGATGAGGATGCACCGTGTCCACGACCAGCACTGTTGCCTCTAGACACAGAGCCTGCTTGCCCTCTTTTATTGGCCTATGAGTTTCTGCCTTTCCTTGTTGGCCTTCCAGACATATTGTCTTTGATGTATTGGAATAGGTACACAAGGAACGGCCTGCCTGGATGTATATATATACTGATTATACTGCAGCTAGCTGAATCAACTGCCTGCCTTTAGAATTATTAGGAAGAAAACAATAGGAATTGTCTGCAGTGAGCTTTAGCTGCACACTGTGCCCAGTATACAGTACATGAATATACTGCAGCTAGCTGAATCAACTGCCTGCCTGTGGTATTATTAGGAAGATAACAACAGCAATTGTCTGCAGTTAGCTTTAGTTGCACACTGTGCACAGGATATAGTACACTGACTGAAAATACTGCAGCTGCCTGCCTGTTGTATTAGTAGGAAGAGAACACCAGAAACTGTTTGCAGTTAGCTTTAGTTGCACACTGTGCACAGGATACAGTACACTGACTGAAAATACTGCCGCTACCTGCCTGTGGTTTTAGTAGGAAGAGAACAGGCCCATAATGTTTGCAATTTGACGAACAACCGAACAGACGATGTTCGAGTCGAACATGAGTTTGACTCAAACTCGAAGCTCATCCCTAGTTTCAGCCAATCCATGGCTATCATCAGGAAGCTCCCTCACCCTCAACATGCTGGCTGCATCAGACTCACTCCAGAGAACCTCACCACCTGTATCCAGTCCCTCTTGGACCAACTGGGGGGCTATTAAGGTACTATCTAATCATCTCTCTGCTCCTTAACAATGGTGCCTGAGATTGTATCTTTCAATGTTAAGAGGTTAAACCACCGGAATAAAAGATCAGCGCTTTGGAAATAAGCACTTAAGCTTAAAAGCGATATCTTATGTTTTCAAGAGACCCACTTTCAAAACTCCAAAGTCTACGAAAGAGACACCAGACTTTATATAAACAAAATGTTAATCTTGGCTTGAGTGTACTATCATTTGGCTTCTTCACATAAGACTCTGTCACTGTGGTGAATTTTTTGTTTTATTTCCATCCATAGTATGTCAAGGAGACACCAGAATGTTTCCAAAAAATCCCCAATCCAGTTCCGAGTAGTGCACTAAATTGTGGCCTCATCATATAGACTGGCTCCTCAAAGTCATTGTTTACAAAATAAAGAGAGCTTGCAGGGAAAATCTATTTAAATGTCATATTTTTTTCTTTATAGATGTCAGTTTTGCTGCAGCAGGTTCTATACATGGTACAGATGCGCAACTTACAAGCAGAGGACCCCCCAGGTACTATATTTAAATATTTTTTTCATTTTTTAGTTTCACTTTAGGCATCATTAAAATCACTGCTCCTTTAAAAATAATATTTAAAATATTTATTTTTTTGCATTGATACATGTCCCCTAGGGCAGTACCCCAGCCCCCATACTCTTTTTATGGCCAATAACTTGCATTTAAGCCTTCAAAATTGGCACTTTATCCTTAAGTTCGGGTCCCGTAGACTTTACTAGGGTTGGAAGTTTGGGTCCAAAATTTTGCGATGTTTGAGAGTTCTGTTGTGTACGGAACCGGGAGTGTTCCGTCTAATTCTACTCTTTACCTACAGCCTGCTTACTGGACAGTGAAAGAGCAGCAGGATAATGTCATCCATGTACTGTCCATTCCATGAATATGTCTACAGCATTAGACCAAAATCTCTGCATAAAGCAATAGAGCCCTGATCATATAAGAGTGCTAAGTTTTCCTTTCAGTTCTAACTGTGCATTGTTCATAAAAACAATACAAAAAAAACTCAGTATGAATAATGATTTAGGTGCTTATACTATCTGTATTTATTTAAAATACATTTATTAGTAAATATACAGTATATCTGCATTGTTTTAATATTTTCTAATGCTCTGTTTTAAAGCATTTTCATTTTTTTTCTTTCAAAGCAAAGTAACATTCCCACTTCAGAAGTTACAGACTGCAGAGAAGTGTACAAACATGTTTGTAAGTCAAACTTTATTCCTCATATGAATGCGCTGGATGTCTACATAGATCAATACAAAGTGAGGTGATGTACTGCACTAACGTGCCCAGGCTCTAAGTCTAGACCAGCATTAAATAAGCTTGTTACTGGAACCATTGTTCACTACCTGTCAATGTCACATTCCCCCTGTTGCGTTTTTGCATAAAGTAAGACATTTCCTCATACCTGGAGATAGCAGCAGCAGAGACAAAATGACATTGTAGCAAGTATTCCTTGCAGAACATATCCTGAGCCGCAGGCAATAAATCAAAGGTACAGTGAAAAGACCAGATAGGAATTGTAATGAGGACTCGGCCTTTATACCTATATACTTTCTCCACTAAATTATTACATACCAATCTCACTTTCACATATACTATAAGTAATGAATACTGCTTGTGATGTTGGTTCTTTGACACTGTCCTTATAAAATATTAAGATGAAATATAACCTAGATAGATTTGAGTGTTGTAGGCATTCATTGTTTAAAAGCTGAAAATATATGGTGTCCTCCTACAACCCATCAAGCTCCAAAGTTATATAACATACAGTCCATCAGCAGGAAGAGTCACTTTAATATATTGTAGCTAAGTAACATTTCAGTTTCATTTGTTTTTATTGAACATTTGAAAAGTAAAGAATAAACAGTACAAAGCAGATCAGGGAACAATCCGTGCTAAGCTCTGTACCTTCAAAAACCTGCATACATAATTTAAAGACACATGAAATAAAAGATACAACGTAGAGGAGCCACGGCAGAGAAGAGTAACTGACCACGGTCTCCTCTATAATCCCCCACTAAGAGGAAGATCACATTTTTTGAAAAAAGCTACTTAACTTCCCTAAGGCCTAGTACACACGAGAGGATCGATCCGCGGAAACGGTCCGGAAGACCGTTTTCCGCGGATAAATCCTCTGGCGGATTTTGATCTCATGGTTGTATGTGGACAATTACTACATTAGCTTGCCACTTTTTAGTCACTTGTTTTATCATCAAATTGGCGCATGTGGCACCGTGCGACCTAATCGCCGGTGGTTTTCCCAGTGGCTTGTAGATTCCCGTCTTTAGCTGGGGAAGAGAGCCTGCTCAAGGAATAATAATTTGTTGGCTGTGAAGAGGATGGATAATAAGAATGTTTTCGTTCTTTCCTCCCTTCATGCAGATACGACAGTCCAAATTCGTACGGCGCAGTAAGACAAGTAAAAAATGCGCAAAAAAACAGTGCAACAGACATCAAGTCAGCATATTAGGCACACGGGGGGGGGGGTGGGACAATGTCAGCAAGCATTAAATAATGTCCAATCTCTGACAGTATGGGTTAAAAGTCTGAGGTGTATTTGATGGGGGTATACTCCCAGGGCTGCCGTCAAATTCGTATGGCATCTGGTGTTGTGGAGAAACCCCTCTGTGTCCACGAATATAACCAAAATATGGGAGGGGTGGACCTCAACGACCAGTTGTTGGCGCTGTACCTAGTTGCCCGTAAGGCCAGAAGCTGGTAAAAAAAAATGTTCTTCTTTGCTGAATGCTTTTGTGCTATACAGAGCTTCAGAATTGACTGTAGGAGGTTATTTTACCACCACAGTTTAAAAAAAGAGCATATATGCCAAAGCATGGGAGCAGCAGGGGCGGAGGAGCGATTTGCTCCTAATGCCGTGTACACACGATCGAAATTCCGATGGTTTGCCCGTTGAAAAGTCCAACAGTGTGTACGCGGCATAACTTTTGCGGGAGGATGTCCCCATGCTTTGGCATATATATATTTTAGGCACAGGTTGCGTTAATTATTTTATTTTTTTTACTATTTTTTGTATGTGCTTTGCAGGTATAGCACGATTATGCAATTTGCACTGTGTCGCATGATTATGCGATTTGCACTGTACATTTAATTTTCTGGTATTTTATCATTTTGTATCACTTACTGGACACTCACCAGTTTTTTGTAGTGGTGTGTGCACTACTAAGTTTCTCAGCGCTGCGTTTTGTTTATTCATTTGTTTTAATGTTAACCATCATTTGCTTAGCAGGTACGCCATTCAGTTGCAGCGCGGATTTATTTATCTTGACAGCAACAGCGTTTTCTCCCACGATACATAAAGCCGTGACTCCAACGCTGTAGGAGGTGATTTCACCAAAACAGTTAAAAAAAGAGCATAAATGCTGAAGCATGGAGGAGCAGGGGTGATTTGCTCCTAACTTTTGCTGGAGGATGCACCCATGCTTCGGCATATATAAATGGTGCATATATGCCCATCATTAGAAGTGGGTGGATGAAGGGAGGTATTCTAATGGTGGGCATACCCACCGATCAATCTCTTTTTTTCAGTCAGCCAACAGGCTGCATGAAAAAAAAAGATTACAATGTATGCCCAACAAGGACCAGCAACGTACTCGTATGTTGCTGGACTTTGAATGGTTATACCAGAATGATGCCTGCGGGTTTAGGTATCATCTTGGTATCATTCTTTTCAGCCAGCGGTTGGCTTTCATGTAAAAGCAATCCTAGTGGCTAATTAGCCTCTAGACTGCTTTTACAAGCAGTGGGAGGGAATGTCCCCCCTCCCACCATCTTCCATGGTTTTCTCTGGCTCTCCTGTCCCAACAAGGAACCTGAGAATGCAGTCGGTGGTTCCGCCAGCTGACCATAGAGTTGATAAGAGACCAGAATGGCTCCAATCATCTCTATGGCTTAAGAAACTGGAAGCTATGAGCACTTCATGCCTTAGATTTCACAACAGCGCCATTGGGAAATTGGGAAAGCATTTTATCACACCAATCTTGATATGGTCAGATGCTTTGAGAGCAGAGGAGAGGTCAAGGGTCTAATAGACCCCAATTTTTTCAAAAAAGAGTACCTGTCACTACCTATTGCTATCATAGGGGATATTTACATTCCCTGAGATAACAATAAAAATTATAAAAAATGGAAGGATCAGTTTAAAAAAGCAAAAAAAAATAAAAAAAAAATAAAATACATATATTTTTTTTAAAAGCACCCCTATCCCCCCCTGCTCTTGCGCAAAGGCAAACACAAGCATCGGTCTGGCGTCATATGTAAACAGAAATTGCACCATGCATGTGAGGTATCACAGCAAAGGTCAGATCGAGGGCAGTAATTTTAGCAGTAGTTAAATATTGACAAATATTGACTTCATCATAACACACATCCTTTCCAGGTGGTTTTGTTCTCGAAAAAAAAAAAGCACAAGGACTGAAATCTATAGCAATCATGTAAATAAAGAGCAGCTACATTTAAATAATTTTGTCAATGTAGGAATATGAAAGTGAATGCTGACTTATTTTTCAAGACCTTTCATCACAACAGAAAAAAAAAAACCTCTATCCAATGGGGACACAGACAAATATTACAGTTACAGTAGAATGTCAAGGGTTAGAGCCTCAAACAATGTTTTTGTTGCTGTCCATGTTTTCCTGCCCCAGTAACAACATTACCCTCAATTTCTTGTTCTGATGCCTGAGGGACAGGAAGTGAGGTAAAATTTCCCAATATGGTTCAAAGACAGAAATAATAACCTTATAAAAATAACTTGGGATGGTGTTTGGCTTTAGCCCTTTCTGAATCAAAAAATCAATTTAGACCTGAAGACTACATAAAACCTCCCAAAACATTATATATTTTCTGAAAGCAGAGTCCCTGGAGAATAAAATAAGGGTATATTAAGTGCAGATTTTTTTTTTTTTTTTAAATACACTAAAGTTAATTTTAGAACAATATATTACCCATAAAAAAGCAGATATAAAAGATGATTGTATGTAGAATAAACAGATACTCAATCTATCAAGTCTTAAAATTGTGTGTTCCCTAGAAATGGTGACAAACTTAAGTGCCCTACATTTTCTATAAGCAATGCTTTCAAAATCCCATAGATCATCAGTTTAGATTGGGCCCAAAATTACTACTCTCGCTCCGGTGTGTAGTATGTAATGAGTAAAACAATCAATGTTTTTATAAGTAGGTGCACTTGGGAGATCCCTACACTTTCTGCCTGGTAAAACATCATCAGCAGGACAGTGAGTCTGGATACAATCTGTTTAATGGAGACCAGAAACAGAAAGAAAAACCTAACATGAGTTCTAGCACTTCCACAGTCTATCCAAATCTAAAAAAAAAGAAGGTTTTTGGTGGACACATACTATATTTTAAGCAGTTTGCATTCGGTGGTGATGCTCAGACCTCACTGGACTCTACATGACCAGTCCTTGCAACTGTGCAACACACAAAGGCCCCCACATTCAACATCTCTCACAAGATGGCGCCTCATAGACAGTGCAGGTAAAATAAAGCAGTAAATACTATTTCTAAAGTTTCTGACTTCCTTTTTTTTCTTTACAGCAGAAAATGTTCCAGTTAGCAACTCTACTTTTGCCATCTAGAAAATGTAAAAAAAAATGTTACTACATTAACAGCAGAATCCCAAAACATAAAATGCACAGTCAGAATCTTTCCATTTAAATAAGTCGATATAAGGCTGCTGCTTCTAAAAGCACTATAGCAATGGCAATATATTTATTGATGATTGCTTAGCAGGAATCATGCATTGTTTACACCCCTTTTCTTCTTCTCTGTATAAGCACAGGCATCTGAAATGATACCATTATATACTTTACTGTATAATATACCATATATACTGCAAAAGTTTTTTTCCGTTTAATCAGATAAGAGCACTATTGAACAATCACCTTAGAAATAAACTCATGTAAAGTGTAAGTGATACAGTTGTACTTATGAAATGCCACTTACAAGCAAGCCATTAGAGATGATGGAATACCTAACTTCTCCGTTCACCTCTTCTGTAAGCCTCCAAGCATTTTTCAGGTACTTTTGCAGCTAATATACTATTATGCAAAGTACTCTTTTTGAAAAAAACTGTTTCTAGTAATCCCTGTGCTCTCAATTACCATAACATTTTATAACTGACAAGTTATATTCTGTGCTTGTTTGTCTGTTTGTGACTATAGTGAGAATAAAATACGTTATTATTATTTTTTCTAAGATATGACTTTTATGAGACATGACTTAAAGTGTAACTCTAGTTTGTTGACAACCATACAAGCCCTTACAGATGAACAATTTTATATTTTCGCTTTCCTTGATTCATACTTACCTTGGCATATTACTTCCTATACTGAAGGACCTGCCTTCATTATCACCAGCTGACCAGTTTCAGTGTTGTAATAAAAGAAGCTGCAGTTTATACATGTCTATAGGTGTGGAATTGTACCAGAAATTATCCCAACAAAAATTGAAATCCTATTGCAACGAATGCTTGTGATTTGATTGCATCTAAGTGCAGTCTTTTGGAAAAAACATAGCAAGCTAATCAGCTTTAATTTGATAGATGTTTATGCATCATGCAATGTGCTGACAATACATAATATTTTTTCCGGCATCACATTTAATTTTTGGTGATATCTGTCTATAAATGTACTTTACTCATAATGTACTCTAAAGACTCATCTGTATCATAAATCAACAATTGTCCCACATTTGTTTTAACAGTGGGGGATTTCAAAATCATAATATATCCTAAAACCTCTGCATTACCTGTACTACACATCCCATACTGCTCCTTGTTGCAACATTTTGGCCAGGATTATACAGGCACTATTGAACAGGAGATCACTTCACCAAATACTGCCAGTGGATGATTGCACCACCTAGAGCTCATTGCCACTAGAGACACTCCTTCCATTGTGCAATGAGAAAGACCTGCATTTAGGGCCTTTTAATTGCAGGGGCTGGACTAGATTTAGTGCAGCAGTTTGGGACTGCACTAAACCTAGATCTAACTCTTGACAAGCCATAGTCGTAAAACTAGCCTCATCAAATCAAACCCTTGCAGGCCCTTGCAGTAGACAAAACCCTTACTATAGTTCCACCTCTTATGTTAGTTCTAGCCCTAACCCTTAAGCTGGCCATACACTAGTAGAATTTTCTTAAACATTTTTTTACAATATTATTTGATTTTCTAATAATTTTTTTACCATGGAATTCTAACAGTGCGGAAAGTCTATTCACTCCAAAATCAAATGAAAATCTAATGAAAGCGTTTTTGGAATACTTTCAAACAAAAGTTTATTTGAAATTCTACTAGAGTATGGCCATCTATACTAACAATTTTCTAACTCTCATTTGATCCACAAATATCAGCTACCCACATACAGTATATGAACCAATCTGCCAGACCTTGCTTACCAGGGTGCTAATAAAAGATGTTAAAAGATGTTGTCCCATCTCAGGATCAGACCACTTTCAGTGACCCAAATTCGAGGCTTGTTTTGTGCACTCTTTGGGGTACAGAAGTACCCATTAGCACCAGAGTGGTCTTTTTGAGAAAGAGGGGCAATTTTTGAATTATCCCTTAAAACTCCTAAATATTGACGCACCACTTAATGTACTGGTATTGTTCTTTAGTAAAAAGTGGCACATTTAGTTTTTGTATTTTGAAAAGGATAGAGGTGAAAAAAAGAGATTAGCTAATTGCCAAACTGACTGACATACAGGATCACAGGAGTAAATGAGGAAAACTGACAGAGAACAGGATTTTTCATAATTCATTCCATTATTAGTCTAATGAAATTGAGCTTTAAATCCCCACCTCGAGTTAAACTAGGTTGACTCCCTGACTTTAACACAGTTGATGTGTTTCATGACTATTGAGTGATTTATCTTCATAGCTGGAATTACTTTATCCCTAAAAAAATGTGACTGAACTTATTTTTCTTAGGAAAAAAACAAAAATGTCAATACAATGGCTTGCAAGCTGATTTCCATCTTCTTTGTTATATATCAGATGAACAGAAACAATACCAATCAAATTAGGGAAGACAGGTAGTGAAAACAGAACTGGCTGAAGAAATGACAGCTATCATTTGCAGGCTGAGCAAGTGCTTCTATTTTGAGTGAACTATTTTTGTAGATCAATCATGCATAAACAAGCAAGCTACACACATAACAAGAAAGTTAATTAGAAATGTGTGCTTCTTCAGATCAGATAGCTTCCTGCTGAGCATTACAAAACTGACTGAAACCACCATAACCAGCAGAAACAAAAAAAAAGAATATCTGTGTTATGAGGCAGTGCCAGATTTAGACTTGGTTCCATTTGCAAGGGTAATATCCCTAAATATAGTTCATAAATCTGGGCCATGCAAGAAAATAGTGTGATTTCAGATGAGACTTAGAATAACTAAACGAAAAGATGTAGAAAATCTATGAAAGGAAAAGCAAAAGGGCCCTGAAATTATTGTGTACGAAGCATGTAGTAAGTTTATATTTAAAAAACAAGCTATCAGCTAATCTCTACTGGTACAGTTAATCCCTAAGTATGTATTCAAATATAGAAGGCACATATTAATACTAAATAAGAAAAATCTCCTTGCTGGTCAGCCAGTAAAGCTGCAGCCAAGCTTTCGGTGACAGCCTAATTGTCAGGGCACTGCCCTTTACGGTCACATTTCCCCAGTTGGCTCTGGGTGGAATTGAACCTGGGACCTGTCCATTGTGAGTCCAGCTCTTTGCCTCTGAGCCACTGCTCAAGTATTACTTTGCTTGCTGTCCCTTGGAGCCTGGTTCTGAACCCATGTTACTTTGGACCAATCAGTGGCCAGTGCAGCCTATTTAAGCCAGCCCCTTCCCCTTTGCTAATTGCTGGTTCGTTGTCAGCTTTACCCTGTGAGAGAACCTTGGAAACCTGTATACCCAGACCTGCTTGACCCGGATTGGACCTTGACGATTCTCTGCCATCTCCTACACTTGACCCCTGCCTGCTTATCGGATTTGCTGTTGTCTCCTGCCCCTTGACCTTGGCTTGCTCTCACGGACTTCCTCTGATCTCTCCAACTCCTGACCCACGGCCTGTGACCCGGATTTGCCTTTGTTTCCTGTTGGTCCCTTCTGGACTTACCTGCCTGTTCCTGCCTGATCAACGACTGTCTCCAGTCCTCTGCACCTGCCCTGTTTTCGTCAGCTGCACCAAGTCTGCCTACCAGTTCCCGGCACAGGTGCCTCCTTGTGCCGTCCCTCCTCTGTTCTAACTCCAGGGAGTGGTCTGCACAGGGTCGCAAAGGTGAGCCGCCCTCAGCATCTCGGCCTCGGTGAGTACTTACCTTAATGGTCCTGACACTAATGCTACAAAGAGATAGAAAGGCAATGTGAATAACAGTTGTACACAGGGGAGGGCTGTCAGCCTTAAGCCTGGGGGGCAAGTCCAGTCAAGTGGCCCATTGAACCGCCGAATGAGCTCACCATCCACGGCCCACCTGGTTTTTCAATGCAGCCTCACCAGTGCAGCCAACTCCAGTGCCCATCAATGAAGACCGATCCCTGGGGGAAGGTTACATGGGGGTATATGGGGGGGGGATGGGGGGTCAGCTAGGTGTGTCAGGGTCTCTCATCTCAGTGATCTCAGCTCAGCAGGTCCTTGCATGCCACGGCCTCCTGGGGGGGTAATGCTCCTGGGGTAAAATTGCAGCCAGCACCCAGCCCTGCGTCCCGACTCCCTGCCTCTGCCTGCTTCCAAGAATCCGGTCCCAGGGAGTTGTAGTTTCCTCTGCGCTGTTCTGTTTTTCACCCACCGGGAGCTTGAGCTTGGACTACAACTCCTGGAATGCAACAGCTAGTGGTCAGCCGCTGTGGCTCCCAGGCCCGGGCTCAACTTCCTAGTGCAAAATACAAAAGAAAATGGCAGAGGGCAGTGGCTGCTGGCCATTTTGAACATAAGTTAAAGCGACCTGGGAGGTAATTGCCACCCTGCCCCCTGGCCCAGCCCTCCCCTGGTTGTACAGTTGTATCTGTTAGAAGAGCATGCTCAGTTTGTCTGGAAAGGAGTATTGGCATTCGATGCAATGTCCTCAAATTTTTTCTTTACCTACTGAAGAAATAAAATTATAATTTTTTTCTTCAGTAGGTAAAGAAAAAATGTACTTACCACATCCTGATCCCAAAACACCAGCAAGTCAAAGCTTTATTGTGTTCTTTACATTTAGTTGCATGCCATTTCTTGCTGTATTGAGGCACTAGGGATGTAGCTGGGGCATTAGAGCTGCCCTCTGAAGGGGCTACATTGCCAGTGCCTTACAAGGAAATCTCGAGAGAGATCTTGTAAGATTTTGTGAACTCTCATGGGAGCTATGGGAAGGTAAAAGCATAAAGCATTTTTTTCCTCGGATTACAAACGACATCTCATATTGCGCATACACAAGACCTGGTGCTAATATCATCGGTGGGCTGGCACACAAAACAGTCAACCACCAATAATGTTGGCTTTGAGATGGTTTTACAGAAAAGGTGCAAATTAGAATGAAGACATGGGAAGAGTACAATAGTTTTGGCAAGCAATATTAGTTTATATGGTTTAATTTCAGCAAATTGATTTATGTAATGCTGGGGGAGGTCTACTTTAAAGTTTTGTGAACTGAGACTAATGTATTGAATAAAATGGCTCCCTACTGCATAAACTTCAAAAGGTGCAGGAAATATTTTTACATGATCAGGAAGTGTTCCATTTGTAGACACTCAGACACTGCATACAACATGTGTAGCTTACACTATAAGGACTATCTAATTAGCAGTCAATCACTACTGTCAGTAAGTTATCCTTAGCAGTTTTAGTTGTTCTACTAAGCTACTAACAATAGCTCATTCTGCTAGCATTAATAGTGTGATTCACTAAAGAGTGAGCCAACCTACGCGCATATATTACAATGAATAAACAACATACCTATTCACCGTTTCTGTTAAGACTTTTGCTCTTTGCTTTTTACCATACCAACTTTGGAAAATGAACAGAAAAGAAAGATGCTTTCCTGTAATGCTTATCTTGAGCTGCTTCCCTTATTTTTTTTATGTTAGCTGCAGGCTTATTATGGAAATGGATTTATATATACAACCTTAAGGCTGAATTTATATATATCTACATTTTTACGTGCAAATGTTCTTTCCATCCATTCTTGAGATTACACAGTTCCATAACACCTTCAGCCAGGTTTAGTTTTTCCCTTTTATTTTCACCTAGTAATCCAGACAGTATTACACCTCTTGTCTTATGCCGGAATTTCCAACAACAAAACCGTGGATTTTTTTCCGACGTAATTTTGGCTCAAACTTGTGTTGCATACACACAGTCACACAGATGTTGTCGGAAATTCCAAACATCAAGAACGCGGTGACGTACAACACTACGACAAGCTGAGAAAAATTAAGTTCAATGATTCCGAGCATGCGTAGGATTTTTGTGCATCGGAATTGCATACAGACGATTGGAATTTCCGACAAGAACTTTACCGTCAGGGATTTGAGAACCAGCTCTGAAATTTTTGCTGTCTGACAGAAAATGTCGGAATTTCCGACCAAAAGCTCACATCGAACATTTCTTGTTGGAAATTGTGATCGTGTGTACGCGGCATCAGGGTGTGTCCTCTATCTAAGGAGGAGAAATTGAGACATCCTTTGACAGCAGAATTGTCTGGAGACGGTAGTGTTAAATGGAAGCCGCTATATCCTGAGCTAATACAGTGCCTTGAAAAAGTATTCCTACCCCATGACATTTTCTAAATTTTGTCATGTTACAACCAAAAACGTAAATGTAATTTATTGGGATTTTATGTGATAGACCAACACAAAGTGGCACATAATTGTGAAGTGGAAGGGAAATGATAAATAGTTTTAAATTTTTCTTACAAATAAATATCTGAAAAGTGCACCTTCCTGCAGGACAACGACCCTTAACTTACAGCCAGAGCTACAATGGAATGGTTTAGATCAAAGCATATACATGTGTTAGAATGGCCAGTCAAAGTCCAGACCTAAATCTAGTTGAGACTTGAAAATGGAAAGACTTGAAAATTGCTATTCACAGACACTCTCCATCCAATCTGACAGAGCTTGAGCTATTTTGCAAAGAAGAATAGGCAAACATTTCACTCTCTAGATGTGCAAAGCTGATATAGACATAACCAAAAAAGACTTGCAGCTGTAATTGCAGTGAAAGGTGGTTCTACAAAGTATTGACTCAGGGTGGCTGAACACAAATGCATGCCACACTTTTCACATTTATTATTTATTTATTTGTAAAAAAAAATCGAAAACCATTTATCATTTTCCTTTCACTTCAGAATTATGCGCCACTTTGTGTTGGTCTATCACATAAAATCTCAATAAAAGGAGGCGCATGCGTGGCAGCTCCACGGATGGATGTCTGATCCAGGAGCTTCGCACTGCTCTGGCCACTTAACCTCCTGCAACCTCCAGACAGCAAACCACCAGCCAGCTCCTCTATCCACTGACAGAGGAAGCACTGCAGAACCCCAGGATAGAAGGTGGATCGGCCAGACGGGACCTTTCCAGGCAGTTAGATCATAGGTCTGCGGCTGCAGCCCACTCCAAGATGGCACCCGCAACAACTCCATGCAATGGGAGAATCCATAGTGGATCAGGATGCCTTTGATGACTGCACAAGCATGATTTAAGGCCCCACAGTGAGTACTCTACTACCTGCTATGCTGTCCCCTGCCTCCACCGAATCTTTGATTGGAGGACTCTGGATGAACTTCCCCTTACCCCCATGGGGGACATAATCTCCATCTCCACGATGGCAATATTCTCCAAAATTCTCACAAGAGGCCTTGCCCAAAATGCAGCCTAAATTACCTCCACCATCCAGGCTAATTTACACCACCTAGGGGCCAGGATAGAGGCCGTTGAATTTAAAGCTGACCAGACATTAACTAGAACAAATCAGAACACTACAAGAATACAAGAACTGCATGATCAATTGAACATTGCACTGTCCAAAATTATCTCGAAAATAGATCAGGGCTCCCTGAATCATGCAAGGAAGTTGATTCAATAGTACATTTTTTCATAAAGGATCTTTCCCCCGGACATACAGGATCACCATCTAGAATTGGACCGGGCCCTATAATTCCCACGACAAGAAGGCCTCCCCAGAGACATTGGCCCAGATTCACAAAGCACTTACGCTGACGCATAACAAGTTACGCCGATGTAAGTGCAAATGTGCGCCGTCGTATCTGTGCGCCAGACCCACAAACTAATATGCGCCTAAAAACAGGCTACACCCCGCCGACGTATCTTGCTTACGCCGGCGTAGAGTGGGCGCACATTTAGGCTGGGAGCATGGTGCAGCTCCCATTGATTAGCCATTCAAACATGCAAATGAGGGAAATATGGCGATTCACGAACATGCGTGTGCCCGGCGCATGCTACGCTAGATGCGCGTAAGTTGTACATCTGGCGTAAAGTTATTCCCCATAAAGGAGGTGCAACCCAGCAACAGACATGCTCAGGTCTGCACTAGGGAACACAAGCCGGCGTATTGTGCGTTGGATGTGTGTCTGGCTGGGTGTGCGTTATGTTCACGGCATATGCAGTGATCCGGCATAGCTTAGGCAGTTGTGCCGGCATGGTTATGAGCAGGTGCAGGGGGGTGCGTCCACGTCACGGCGCATGCGCAGTTCGTGATACATACCTGTCTGGCGCTCGGCCCGTCATTTGCATGGGGTCACGCCTCATTTGCATGGGGTCACGCCCACTTCCACCTATGCCGGCGTACGCCTTCGAAACCCACGCCACGCTGGCGCAGCGTTGGGAGCACTGGCTTGCTGAATGCAATGCGTGCCTCTCTGTGCTGCGCTGGCGTAGCATACAGTGTTTTCTCTACGGCGGCGTAATGTGCGCCTTGCTTTCTGTGAATCTGGGCCATTGAAGTCAAGTAACAACAAAACCTGGGGAATGCCCAGGGAAAAACCAAGCCTACTTACCGACCAGCTTGCAGAACAGCCAATTAACCTGTCTAACAGTATGCGTTAAAAACAGGGGTTTTGTCCGCACGCATTTGCAAACGCATGCGTGAGCCACAGAGCCGCGCCAAGGCACCCTGTAATCTGTGGTCCTAACAATAAACAATGAGTGTCCCCACAATGGAGGCACATGCATTCTAATTGATAGATGAGGGCAGGTGGACTGAAGGGGAGCCACCCCTCCTTAAAGGTGCAGGAGCACACCAAACACCCAGCATGTAGCACAATGGCTGCAAAGGTGTTGGTGGGCTGCTGGACCAATACAAGCACCACAGGTGAAACAAAAACATGTCCACCGCCCCATCTATAGCTGGCCATAGCAGTAAGTAGCATTGGAAGGCTAAAGCAGGTAACAACAAAACCTGGGGAATGCCCAGGAAAAAACCAAGCCTACTTACCGACCAGCTCGCGGAACAGCCAATTAACCTGTCTAACAGTATGCGTTAAAAACAGGGGTTTTGTCCGCATGCATTTGCAAACGCATGCGTGAGCCACAGAGCCGCGCCAAGACATCCTCTCCTCCACACCCCACATCTGGGATGATAGAAGGTATCGTGTTCCTATTGCTCTTCTTGGACCACAGTGTATTAGAGGAAATTTATTTTTTATTTTCTTCATATGCATTTTACATCTGTTGGTGTTGTATGAGATGTTGGTTTCCCTTATGTCCTTGACTTTGTTATCTGCTCGGACAGGTTAGCCGATATATTGTCATTTACCCGTGTTCCTTTTTTTACAAACTTAATAAAATATATTGAAAGGAAAAAATCCCAATAAAATACATTTACGTTTTTGGTTGTAACATGACAAATTGTGCAAAATGTCAAGGGGTGTGAATACTTTTTCAAGGCACTGTAGTAGATTTAGATGGATATTACATAAGTAACAACAAATTAAAGCCTAACTCCAGCTAACACTTTTTTTTAAAGAACGTTTTTTTTTTTTCTCTTTAAGGATAAAGGTTTTAGCTAATTAAATAAATATACGTTGACCATAGTAAGCTCCCCTGTAAATGTTAAATGGCTTTCTCACCCTCTAACTTCCACTTTTGCTATACAGCTTGGTTGGTCAAAAGAAGCAGGATCGTCAAGTAACAGGTAGGTTACAGTGGGGACTCCAAAAAGTAAAGACTGCTTTACTAATGCTAGTAATGGACTGTGTCAAAATTTTTATTTCTTATTTTACCTGTAGCACTGCAGTGGTGTCATCTTTCCACCCCCAGTCTGTTGACTGAATAGCATCATCGCTCTCCTGGTCTGAGTGCTGCTATAATTTGTATTGCATTAGTTGCCTAAGAAGAAAATATATATAATTTATTAGTGAATACAGAGCTTTAAAACAAGTCAATTCCAATAAAAGGATCTTAAAAAATATACTATTTTAGGAGAGGTCCAACTGTCAGTTTTTTTGTTAAACTAATAAAAGAATTTAAGATTATTTAATCATCAGTAAAAAAAAAAAAAAAAAAAAAAAATTATCATTTATTAAATAGACCCAAAGAATTTTTAAATTGTAGCTTATGCGATCAGGAAGCAGAATGTAGCTAGCTAACAAATATTTTATGGAAGCTGGTGGAAAATGCTTGACCTAAAATTTGATTCCTTTTAGCAGAACAATGTCAGACATGCAATATTTATTTGGCTGATCATGTACATTTTCTAAAACAAAGTATGTATCTTTGTTATAACTTGAACAATGATGTACATGTAAAAATGTTCAGCACAGTGTAATGTAGCATGTGTAAGTGATATTTCAGACTAGCCATGGGAAAACAATGAAATAAAAAAAATCTATCCTCTTTTGGGCAAAAATAACGTGTAATGGGCAGTTCACTCTTGATAATGATCTACTTAAAGCATTGGAAGTAGCCAAACAGCAACCTTTGCAAGACAAACACTACATTTATTTTTTATTACAAAGCCATAGAAGCATGCATATTTAATATCAGCAAAGTAATATTTCAGCAACGGATGGGAATACTTTATTTTTATTTGCTTAACTGTAATTACAAATTTATTTATGCGACCCTGTCAAAACTATTAAGGTAAAATCTCATTCAAAATACTCCATCCCCTACAGTCACAGATTATACGAAAATTAATATTAAGACCATGATTTTCATCTTTACTTTAAAAAAGAGCAACAAAGGAAAAAGAAAAGAAACATAAAATTAAACGGCAATTGTAAGCACATTTTATTAAATTACATGTTTTGAAAGGAACTAATATAAAAATAAGTGATGAATAAATTTTACTTCACCCCTTAAGCTGGTAGGCCGCCTAACCACACTTGCCACCTGCTCCAGCAGTACAAGAATCACATATATGTGTTGACAGACAAGTAGATATCTGTCAAATATACACATACACAGTCAGGGTCATGCAACCACAGAGTTTGTCCTAAAATTACTAGTCATTGACTATGGGTACTTTAAACAGGATCCTATTGTTGCGGAGTATGATTGCTGGGTTGCAGAGGCGTTGATTCAGATCAGACGTTGTGGAGTAACAGGAACTGGCTTCTTTATTGGAACATAACCACAATAGCAAAGATGTCACCTCACATGGTAAGAAACACACAGACAGGAAAAAGAAACCAACAAGTACAGCACAATGTACAGAAAATACAACACATCATAGAAAATGCATAACATATCACTATTAGCATTAGCGACATCTAGTGTCCTGTTTGTGAACTACAGTCAATAGGCTAAGCTGAAAGTTGTTGTATCTCCAACACCTATAACTATTCTATAACCATGACAAGTACAGTAAGCTTAAAGTGAATGTCTAGACATTAAGCAAAACTTTCCCTAATGTCTTAGCAATATTTATTTTCTTGTGTTGTATTCCTATAGTCAGAAATTACATTTATTACTTCCTGTGACATCACAACCAATTTTTTCAGGTAAAGTTCATGAGAGGTCTCACAAGAACTACATGGGCAGGTTCCTAAGCATCAAGCTAGCAGCACTGTTTTCCTAGTGTAGTGCTCACCCTGCAAAAGTAACTCATTTATGTCCAAGGCTCTGCTAGTGCCACGGCAGCCAGGGCAACAGCAGCTTTCACTCCTCTGGCTCAGAAGCGGTTAACTTTTTAAACATTTTATTTGCAGGTCAACTTAGGGCTAGGGAGCTGTGATACTCCAAAACTCGAGCAGGAAAAATTATAACAGTTTCTCAACACAATCCCTTAAGTAGTAGGACATAAAGTGGATAGCACTGGGACACCTTCAGCAATGTCACAGGCCAGGAAAGCCTTAGTTTCATTAATACAGGGGTTAAAAACAGCAACAGTCACTGAGACCTTCTCCCTTAGCTCTGTACTCCCAGCGTCCGCAAAGCTTAGATGTATCCTCCTGACTCAGGCAGACAAACTCCTCTGTAAATCTGCCAAATCACATCCCTAGTGGCACCCCTCTTTAGTTCCCAAATGACTTATAGCAGGATAGGACCCCTAGCCAAGGCAGCTGGGACCAAGAAGGGACAGGCTGGATGCTTCTGCAGGATGCCCAGGAAAGACTGGCAGGTCTTCTGCCTGGGAATCTCTCCTCTTGGGAAAAGTACCCCTTTCTCTGTGGTTCCAAACAATTTATGCACTCTCTAACCACCATCTGGGTACAGCTACCCAGGGATTGGCTAGAGCTGCATAAATATTCAGGCTGCCTGTTTGAATCTCCCACCCACTATATTCTGGAAGCCTCCAGAAAACAGGGGCAAGCTGTCAAACCTGCAGCCAGCAGTACCATAGCCTAAAGCAATCAAACACTGCTCTGCTGACTACAGGAGCGCCCCAAAATGCTAAATAGTATGTATTATAGAAAGGGTTGTGGGGACAGGTAGAAATCTGCAATTCAGTAGGTGGCTTCTATCGCCGGTTTGGATTTCCGTGCAACAAAGGTAATATGCTGGAAGCCCAAACAGGAATTTTCTAGGCACACTTGATATCTGGATGATCAATGGGTATTTTTCTGTACTTATGCAGTTTTTGAAAGATGTAACACATAAGATAAAATGCTTGTATGGAAGAACATATACTGCTTTATGTCTTTCATTTTGGGCAAATAAAGAAAAATTATTCAGCGCTGGAATGTAAATATAAACTAAAAAATGCAAGCCAGCACTAAGGTAAATTCAAATAAAACACCTCACATTGACATCTAATAATAATAGTGCAGCGCAAAACAAACAATTTTAAACTATACATACAGAAAGTTAAAACATATGATATATGATATATAATTAAAAATTATATAATAAAGTCCATATAAAGTGCTCAAGTGCAAAAAGATGATCCAAATCGGAATATAATAGTGCAAAAATCCAAAGGGTGATATCCAGAAGGAACCTCCACCAAATAACAGGAATGGCCTCTCACCTTACAACTTCGACCTGCAATAGGTCACAAAGCATAATCAGAGAACCACCTGTTCTCAGAGGACAGCAAGCAATGCAGCAGTAGAACCACGATATCAGTCAGACTCAGGATCAGGACATGGCAATCAGGGCATAAAAAACAAAGGAGAGGAAATCTAGTGCTCTCTGAAGCCAAAATACATTTATTTAAGAATAAAAAACGAATACACTCACTGTATAAGCACTCTCAAACGAGTGCAGCGAAACAGCATAAAACATCCATAAGAGCATGGGTTTCAGTCTAGGTCGGCGATCGCGGTTGACGTCACATGTGGCCCCTTCCCCTCGTACGACGTTACGTCCCTATGAGCGGGACTTCATCAGCGTGGGGTGAAAAAAGGCAGCATGCAAACGTCCCGCTGTCTAGGTATAAGAAGCCTGTGGCTGCCATGACACACCCACTAGTAATCAAGCCCTCCCATCAATCCTAATTAGACAACAAAGACTGTCAGCAAAGGAAGGCACAAACTGCACCATGATGGAAAAAAGTGACAGAATCGATCATAATGGGAAAAAGGAAACACATTCGATCGGAATACTATCAAAGGGCAGACTCCTAAATACCAAAAGTTATATATATGCAATAAGGATAGAAATCCTCAAAGGCAAAAAAGACCCCTTTAAAAAGAAATCTTACATAAAAAATATAAATGACGTCAGCCACGATCGCACACCCAAATTACATAAAATACATCAAAAACACATATGTAAATCCTTATATATTAACCCATTAAGGTCTCGAAAAGGAACACTACGTGTAACAGATAGATACTGGACATAAATGTTATGAATATTAAAAATAAAAATAAAAATATTAATATTAAAATATATATATATATATAAAATATAATATATACAAAATATAATTAAAAATATTTAAAAATATTTAAAAATATACAGATACATAAGAAAGGGGGGATTATCTATTGGAAATAAAACAATTAAGGTCAAACTCTACATTTAAACCAGCTGGCGAGGATACTTTAGTCTCATATATCCAATAAGACTCACGCCAACTCAATTGGCGGATGTAATGTCCCCCTCGCCAATGTTTTGTAACTTTTTCAATGCCCCAGAATTTTAACCCTTTGGGATTCCTCTGGTGACACTGCCTAAAGTGTTTAGATACACTGTGACTCCTAATACCCCTTTTGATATTGCTGATATGTTCCCCCACTCTCACATGCAATGCCCGTGACGTGCGACCCACATACTGCAAGCCGCACTCACACTCAAGCATATAAACTACGCCGATAGTATCGCACGTAATTAATTGCTTGATGGGATACTCTAACTGGGTCACATTGGAACAGAAAGACTTCCGTTTCTTAATATGCTGTTTGACATGCTTGCAGGTCGCACAGCGACCGCAAGCATAAATTCCAGATAGGAAGTCAAAAAGTTTTGGCTGTGCAACAACTGGCGGGTCAATTACACCAGGGGCTAGACTATCCCTCAGAGAGGGGGCTTTTCTATAGATGAATTGTGGCCGATCCGGAAGGGCCGGACCCAAAACAACATCGCCCTTCAAGATGGGCCAGTGTTTGGCCACTATTTTTTCAAATTTCTTATACTGAATGTTATAGTCAAGCACCATTTTGAAGTTAGATGGCTCCTTATCAGTAATGGGTGGTTTGTCAGCTACAATAACACTCCTCTCTAACAGCCTAACTTTTTCCATTTCTTGCATAATCAAGGGGCGAGAGTAACCTTTAGACACAAATCGATTAGATAATTCCTGCGACTGGGCCAGATAATCCGACTCCAGGGTGCAATTCCTGCGGAGCCTCACAAACTGGCCCCGCGGGATATTGCATAGCCACAGACGATGGTGACAACTTGACAAAGGAATATATCCATTACGATCAACTGTTTTAAAATAATTTTTGGTTACAAGCACATTATCTGACTTGAATATCTCAAGGTCAAGGAAGTTTATCTTATCATGGGAGACTGTCCAAGTTAAAACTATATTCTTGGTATTAGAATTCAGTTTATCCATAAATAATTGTAATGAGGGCAGATCACCCTCCCAGACCATGATAAGGTCATCAATGTACCTACGGTAACACCGCAACTGGTGCGGTCTATCTTGGAAAACAACGTCACGCTCCCAGTGCGCCATAAAGAGATTGGCCACACTGGGAGCGAAACGGGCTCCCATAGCAACTCCACATTGCTGAAGAAAAAATTCTTTATTAAACCAAAAATAATTTCTTAACAAACAAAATTTAAGGCAATCCAGCAAGAACTGCACATGATCGTAGCTAAGGTCGGAGGACTCTAACGCCCAACGAACCGAAGTCAAGGCTGCTTCGTGATCGATGATGGTATAGAGCGACCCTACATCTGCAGTCACAAGAATGGTATTGGGAGTGCAGGGGATAGTATCCAAAATCTGAATGATCTGTTTAGTATCCCTGAGGTAAGCAGGCAACCTACATACAAGGGGTTGTAGAAAAACATCAAGATATTGTCCCAGTCGGGAACTGACGGAATCTATGCCGTTTACAATAGGGCGGCCAGGAGGCCTTTCAGCATCCTTATGTAATTTCGGTAGAAAGTAGATAATGGGAGTCCGGCAGTAAAAAGGATCTAAATAAGAGGCCTCCTTACTGGTCAGAACACCCTTACCCTTACCCACTTCCACCAAAGAATGCAGCTCATTTTTATACATCACCATAGGATCACCCCGCAATACAGAATAAGTACTACGGTCGCTCAAAAGTCTGCTCATCTCCTCGAAATAATAAGCCTTACTGAGCACAACAAGCCCCCCCCTTATCAGCGGGACGAATCACTATATCATTCCGTTTTTCTAGTGATAAAATTCCACGCTTAATACATTGAGAATCTTTCACTCTCTTGATGTTGAGACTTTCCAAATCTTTACACACCATATTGCGAAAGACATCAAGATGCCTAGTATCTGTATATTGTGGGTTAAAAGTAGAGCGGTTCCTAAGATTCGAATGACCCGGAGTAATCCCAGAGGAATTCCTCTCTATTGGATTAGACAAGAAATACTTTTTCATATTCAGACTTCTGGTGTACTTTTGTACATTGACATAAGTCTGAAATTTGTTCATATTCCGGATCGGGGCAAATTTTAAGCCTCTATCTAAAACTCTAGTTTCATCATCGGTCAAAGGAACTCCGCTAAGGTTAAAAATTCCAGTACCTATCAGGACCTTGGCCTTTTGGGCTCTTCTACCGCCTCTGACCCCTCTAGATTTTTTCTCTTTAGGGTGGATTTCCCCCTTGGGGTCTGACTTAGAGGAGGAGGACCGTTCTCCCCCCAATCCCCTATCCAAGGAGGTGGGTAAGGCGGAGGTCCCCTCCAAGGGGTCCTCCCCTGCCCTAAAAAATGCTGATTGGTAGGTGGAGGTCCTTCCCAATAGTTCTGCAAAGGTGCATAGTAATTATAGGTGGGCAGAGGTGGGGCCCCCCCTGGGACGCCACCCCTCCCACCACCCTGTCCGTTCCCCCTGTTAGAGACTGTCCTCCAGGGGGGAATGGCCTGAGAATCAGGTCCAGGTGATTGAGGTAGTCTACCGACTTGGTGACCCGCTTTTCCTCTCGTATTTTTATTTTTGTTATTTTTACCCCTTCCCCTTGTAGGACCCCCTCCTCTGTTTAGAGGACTGAATGGTCTCAAAGGTGTCCTAGTTGACACCCCATCACCATGGTTAATCCCAGATCCCTGGGATAACATGGGAGGGGGTGGTTCAGAGGTATCCATTGATGCAGATAAAGTAGGGGCTAAAGACAGAGAGCTAAGAGATTGCCACTTGTAAACGTTAGGCACCCCAAAATCATTCACATCACGCAAGAACTTCTTGCGCTTTTTTTCTTGGGTCTCTTTATCCCATTTTTCAAGCTTATTTTTAAGCTCCCCAGAGAGGCGAATGAACTCAGAGGTGTCCTTATGTCGCTCAATACGGTCAGTTATCTCTTTAATTTGACTCTCCAACCATAACTTCTTCCGCTGTTTGCGGGATAGTAAAAACCTGATAAGCTCAAAGCCTTTTTCAGTAAAAAAATTGAACCATTCTTTGATTGACTCCTCATCAGTAAGCCCGTCATTAGGTGGCAAATCCCACCTTAGACGTCTGGGTATGATTTTAGTCACAAGATATTGTTCAAAGGTGACAATATCCCACCAGGTCCTTATTTTTTTATCGAATAAGTGTCCCAATTTGTTAAAAGAGATATTGAGATCTCCAGAGTCAGAGGCAACTGCAGCCTCTGAGAAAACGTCAGTAAGGGTAACCTCACGGTTCTCTAAGTAAGAAAAGACATCCATTTCCTGCAGCCAAATATAAATGAATTGAGAAATATACTAATAAAGAAAAATTATTCAGCGCTGGAATCCATCCATCAAGCGTCAGGTGACTCCAGGAGCCAATCGGTGTGGGCAAAAAACGAGCAGTTTTTATCCTTCTAGTGACGCTAGCGCCAGTATTCCTACTGCTCGTTTTTTGCCCACACCGATTGGCTCCTGGAGTCACCTGACGCTTGATGGATGGTGTCCGGACACCTCCTTCTCTCTTTCTGTGTGACTCAACAAGGCTTCCGTCTCCCTCTCCTCGCTTCCGTGTGACGCGGCCGCGTCACTGAACCGGCTTGGTGGTTCCCCTCCAGGACTTCCCCCGCCGCTTGAGATCCCTGTTCGCGAGGAAGTATTCCTTTTCCATCAGCCCCTGAGCTAGTGTGGTCAAAACGGCAGTATCCTCTCTGCATGGAAACAGCGTCAACATCTGCTCCCAGCGTGGTTGTCATCTCCCAACTGACGGATTCCATCTCCCCGCATAGAGACGTACAAGCGGCTGCTTTTGTTGAGGTATCATATCACCTCTGCATACTAGTGTATGCACACCATTTGGATAAATTTTTTAACATCTCCCCCGAAGTGTATGTGTTTTCACTCTACCATCTCCACATGAACTTCTGCCTATGTATTGTGGACTATTTTTATTGGATTTTTTATTAGATTTTTACTGCTCTATTTTCCTGTGTGCTATTTGCAGCTATTTCAATTATTCATGCATATATGTTTTTCTACATTATATTTTAGACTATAAAGTGACATTCATTTAACAAAAATAGGCCTTGCGCCAAGGTGACCAGACTTATCATGTTATTGGTAGATAATTTGGAGTCTGCATCAGTAGTCATGTTTCAGAAAAAAGTGAGACACAGGGGAATCCTAGTAGCTGCAGTGTTTTTCTGGCAGTTTAAGATCTGTGCAAACATCCAAACACAAGAAGCAGTATTTTTATAAACTCCAAAATCTAAACAACTAAATTTACAAATAAAATACATATAAGCAGTTTTACAAAATGATTTGTATTTCTGACCACCACATTTTCAGTGCTCTTTAACCACTTAAGGACTAGAATGATTTGCCCCTATAATGACCAAACCATTTTTTGCAATATGGCACTGCATCGCTTTAACTGACAATTGCACGGTCATGCAACGTTGTATAAAACAAAAATTGATGTCCTTTAAAAGAAAAAGGGCCCCTTTTTTTCCAACAAAGCTTTCTTTTGGTGGTATTTGATCACCCCTGCATTTTATTTTGCACTATAAACAAAAAAAGAGCAACAATTTTGAAAACAAACCATTATTTTTTACTTTTTGCTATGATAAATATCCCAAACAAATTATAATTTCTTCATCAGTTTAGGCCAATATGTATTCTTCTACATATTTTTGGTAAAAAATAATCACAATAAGCATATATTGATTGGTTTGCGCAAATGTTATAGTATCTACAAAATAGGGGATACATTTATGGCCTTTTTTATTATAATTTTTTCTACTAGTAATGGCAGTGATCTGCACATTTTAGCGGGATTGCGACATTGCGGCAGACAGATTGGACACTTTTGACACATGTTTGGGACCATTGACAGTGCTATAAAAATGCATTGATAACTGTGTAAATGTCACTGGCAGGGAAGGGGTTAACACTTAGGGGTTAAATGTGTTCCATGGGAGGTGCTTCTACCTGTGAGGGGATAGAACTGACTGGAGGAGGAGAGAGATCGCTCTTCCAACTCACTTGGAACAGCAGACCTGTCTCTCCTTCCCTGTCAGAAAAGGGATTTGTCTGTTTACATGGACAGATCCCCGTTCTGGCTCTCTGTGGAGCAATCGCAGGTGGCCGTGACCGACGTACACCTACCGCAATTTGCCCCGGAGAGCCAACCTGCCACAGTATAATGACAGTGGCTGGTACTTAAGCGGTTAAACACAGCTCTGTCACGTCACATAGTCCTGTTTTGCAGGTCGGGAGACCTGATTTTCTCTCCTGCAGTTCAGTAACACTTACTGGTTTTCTCACTACTCTGTGATAGTACAGTCAGTGCAGGGACAAGGTCCCCAGATGACGATCTATTGATCGAAACACGTCGGGAACCGCTGACTCTACTGCCTATGTTTTTATGCCTGATTTTATCTGCTGAAATGTGAGTGTAAACCTTACTATTTACTGCTGAGTAAAAGTTTATCATACAGTTTTACACTATGTGGATTTTCGTTTTCTCTTCCATTTCCTCCTTATTTCTGAGTCTCTGGATCTAATGATACTGGCATAAGCCTATTATCATCCCTGGCTGTTACTGGCTGTTTTTCCTCCATTATTATATTGTGCACGGCACTGTAGTGGAAATCAACTCCCTGTCCGTCATTCAAGTCACCTTGGAGCCAAGACACTGACATTGTTTAAGCTTGCATGACCCATTAGGTATACGCTTAATTGGGTCCAGTTCCTCTGGTAAGCCTCCCATTTATACCTTGGTGGTGGACCTACTATCAAACTCTCATCTTTAATTATTTTTTCAACACTAAGTTATTTTTTGTTGGACTAATTGATTCACATGGGATCTTATATGTTCATTCATGTATTTTTAATATTTTCATCATCCACAGACTTTTTGAGCACTTATGGTGTTATCATCACATGAGTTTAGATCTGTATTTACAGTCTTTTCACTTGCTTTATATATAATTAGCGCTACACTTTTTGTTTTTTACGTCACATAGTCCTGTTTTGCAGGTCAGGAGACCTGATTTTCTCTCCTGCAGTTCAGTAACACTTACTGGTCTTCTCACTACTCTGTGATAGTACAATCAGTGCAGGGACAAGGTCCTCTAGCGCCCAGGGCAAATAGATCAAACTGCATTCCCCCCGCCCATGTGTAGGAACATCAAAAAAAAATCAAGCACTAATTTGCACACATAGACACATTCCTTATTCTAGCACAAATTCATCCCCCCCCCCCCCCAAATCACTCCTCCTAGCACAAATCTTCTATCCATTAAATGTTCCCCTGTGAGCACAAATCCTTTCCCCCACCAAAATTCCCCCTTCTAGCACAGAT
Source organism: Rana temporaria (assembly GCF_905171775.1). Taxonomy (NCBI): domain Eukaryota; kingdom Metazoa; phylum Chordata; class Amphibia; order Anura; family Ranidae; genus Rana; species Rana temporaria. Next base: position 344,947,286 of record NC_053489.1, on the reverse strand, counting down.
TCCCCACAGCCCCACTCCTAGCACAGATCCTCTGCCCCAGCACAATACACCCAAATTACCCCCGCTAGCACAAATCCCCCAGTCAAAAGTGACTCCAAAACTTTTGACTTTGGTGCTTGGGACGATGGTTTGTCCCAGAATGGGCGGAGGTGCCCATGTTGTTGCGGGAAGTCTCTTTCAGTTGGCGTGGAGCAGAAGAAGTTCTGTTTTTGAGCCATTGAGTTTAAGGTAACTCTTCGTCATCCAATTTTCTATCAAAGTAAGGCATTTCTCTAGTCCGAGATAATGATCCTTTTTGTTGCTGATGCAAAAATAGAGATGGGTGTCATCCGCGTAGGAGTGGTAGAGTAACTTCTAGTTACTGATGATTTAAAAAAGAGGGAGGAGATAAATATTGAATAGTACGGGCGACAAGGGGGATCCCTGAGGGACTCCGCATTTTTATTATTATTTTTTTTACTAGTAATGGCAGCGATCTGCGATTTTTATTGTGACTGCGATATTGCGGCAGACATATCGGACACTTTTGACACATTTTTGGGACCATTCACATTTATACAGCGATTAGTGCTATAAAAATGCATTGATTACTGTGTAAATGTGACTGGCAGGGAAGGGGTTAACACTAGGGGGTGATCAAGGGGTTAAATGTGTTCCCTAGAGATCGGTCTCCTCTCCCTGACATGATGTGGATCTGTGTGTTTACACACACAGATCCACGGTCCTGTTCAGTTACTGGGCAACCACGGGTGCCCGGTGGACATCGCGGCCGCCGGGCACGCGCATCAGGTCCCCAATGACGTGGCGGGTGCGCACCCCCAGCGGCGCGCACGTGCCCCATAGTTGCCTGGGAAGCAGAGGATGTCATATGACGTCTACCCAGAACGAAAGTCTTATCGTCCCGCCGTCATATGATGGTGGGCGGTAGGCAAGTAGTTAATGTTATATTGAGTCAACTCCTTGCTCCATTTTCACCATTTCAATAGTTGTATTAACTCATTATAATTTATAATAATTGATTGATTACCAATTTTTTATAATTTAATAATAATTGTATTTATTCATACTAATTTATAAATGTTATATCCAAGGTATAGTTATACATTCATATTTATATATTTTTGTATTTAATCAATTCATTATTTGATTGATTTTTTCAAACGTCATAAAATTATCATCATCCACTATTAATCAGCAAGCTTTTTACTCATATACATCACTTCAGTCTACAACCGTCTACCTCTTTAAATCTGTCTATTTGATTGACAGGCCGGCCAGCCCATCAGATATCTCTGTTTCTATTTCCTCTGTATTTAGGACTGGCAAGCTAGCCAGTCAATCGTGGTCTGATGAAGAAGCTGTAGCTTTGAAATGCATTACCATTCCTTGCCACTGTAAATAATCACATTTGCTGTTGCTGTGACGTCATGACCAGCTGCTTTCCGTTTCCTGCTTCCTGGTTTCCAGCCTCCTCTGGATCCCTATAAGATCACACCAGTGCCCCAGGCTGCAAAGGGAAAACAGGATGCCAAATACAGTAGGTGACCGCAATATTGTGTCAATCTCGCTCCCTTTCTCGGCGAGATTGACCACCTATGAGCTCCATCGCGGGAGCCAGCGCCGAGCCGGCTCGCCGTGATGGGAAAAAGCCGACATAGAAGTGACGGGGATCCGACTTGGATTCCCACCAATTCTAGCCACAGCGTTTGGTATGAATCATGAAGGTAACTCCACCCCAATTTTTAAATAAAAAACCGGCATTGGGTTCCCCTCCAGGAGCATACCAGGCCCTTAGGTCTAGTATGGATTGTAAGGAGAACCCCTACCCCGAAAAAACGGCATGGGGGCTCCCCCACAATCCATACCAGACCTGTATCCGAGCACGCCGTTAGGCCGGTTGGTTGTTGGGGTCTGCTGGCGGGGGAATCTGGGAGCTCCCTTTAATAAGCGTCGAGTCAACATCGGAATAAAAGAAGAAGGCAGAAGGCGGCAAAGAAGACCGGGCTGGCCGCCGCTAGTAAGAGAGCTTCAAAGAAGAATGCAGTGGCCAGCCCCAAAGAAGGCACCGGAGAGCGAGCGGGAGAAGAACCGGGGAGCGCCGAGACAACGCCGGAGAGTGGAGAAGACGGAAGAAGACCCCCCCTGGAGAGCGGAGAAGACCCCCGGAGCTGACTAATAAATATTTTAAAAACCTGTGTTGTGTGTTTATTTTAATTTCACTTGTTAAAGGGGGCTCCCAGATTCTGATAAGCCCCCCGCCCGCAGACCCCGACAACCAACGGCCAGGGTTTTCGGGAAGAGGCCCTGTCCTTATCAACATGGAGACAGGGTGCTTTGGGGTGGGGGGCCGCAGGGTGCCCCCCTGCCCCAGAGCACCCACCCCCCATGTTGAGGGCAACCGGCCTGGTACGGCTCAGGAGGGGGGGGCGCTCGCTCGTCCCCACTCCTTTCCTGACCGGCCGGGCGGCGTGCTCAGATACGGGTCTGGTATGGATTGTGGGGGGAACCCCCACGCCGTTTTTCCGGCGTAGGAGTTCTCCTTACAGGGCCTGGTATGCTAAGGGCCTGGTATGCTCCCGAAAAAAATCCATTCCGCTTTTTTATTTAAAATTTGGCGTAGAGTGTTATGTATCATTGTAAAAAAAAAAAAGAAACAACCTCCATTTAAGCCATTAAACTTGTCCTTTTATCATTAAACCTCAACCAGTCAACAGCTTAATTTTAAGTTCCAAATTACCTTTCATTTACTTGAATCAGGGATGGAGGCACATATATTTATGTGCTCCATTTAAAGTTCCACCCCCCCCCATTATTGACCCCCACAGTAGTGTACTCTGCTCCCCATAGCAGTATCCTCTGCACCCCCCCACAGTAGTGTCCTCTGCACCCCTCTGTAGTGCCCTCCCCATAGCAGTTTCCTCTGCAACTACTCCCCCCCCCCCCCGCAGTAGTGTCCTCTCCTCTACCCCCTCCTGCATAGCACAATCCTCCCCCCCCAGTAGTGTCCTCTATGGCTGTTTTATCTGTCACCCCCAAAGAAGTGTTGACAATACACAGCTGTAGGTGGCGTTCTCCTACATTTCAGTGGCTGTACATCACAAAGGTGTGGGAGATAGCACAGTGCTGCATGGAGGGCAGGACAGGGAGCTGCTTTAGTTAACTTTTCATGTTAACAAGCTAATGATTGGTTGCTAGGACTGCCTAGCAACCAATCACCTGCTGGTTAACTTGCAAAGTGCTATGCTCCCACTCTCCATCCAGCACTGTTTTGCCTCTCACTTTTCTCTGCTAGGGAAAGGAGAGCGGCGCCGGCGAAGACTAGGGCAAGCATCTGCACAGCCTTGATCATGATCTACCTGTTGGCTTCCTGTTATCGACAGGTAGATCACGATTGACAGGTTGCCGACCCCGGGCCTATAGTCTATATTAGTCTATAATGCACGTTGGGGAAGCTTTTATTAGCTATAGTGAATAGTAAATCAATTAGTGAATCTTTAATCAAAGATTCACTAAGGATGAACATTTACAAAATTTGACAGATCATGGCAAAAATGTTGTTGCATTTTACTGGCATATGGCTGCCAGCCAATCACCATATACTTTTCACTTTGCTTTGTCCAACATAGCAAAGCACCCAAGAACGGTAAGAAGATTACTGCAACACTGGACTTGCGGAAACTCACGCATATTCCTTTTTTGTTGCTTACATCCTAAAATTGGTGAACATGAAAAACTATTCAGTGTTGGAAGACATCTAGATATGACCAGGAATTTGGCCAGGAATTTATCAAGTTTGGCAGATTTATATGCACTGTGGATTTATACACAAGTGCATGTGTGACTTTCTCACCTATTATATACTTGACTACCTGCAACAAAAAGCAATTTTCCTTTACAATATGCACCTCAAATTCAGAGCAGGTATTCTAGTACCCCTAGGACCTGCATCTTGCTGCCACTTCCTTTGACCTCTGCCAGGACACAGCCTATTCTCTCACCTTCCACCTGCCTCAACCCCTGTGTGAACTCTGACCTTTTTTAATATTGCTGTCCTGTCTCCACAGATTATCCACTCTGTTCCTGTGAGCCCTAGGTTAAGGTGACCAGATTTTTTTAATGAAATTGGGGACATATTTTTTCTTTACTAGTAATGGCAACAATCAGCGACTCTCTGCCCGTCGCCGCCCGCCTCACAGCCTCTCAGTTCTTACTCTTCGGACCCTGGCTACTACTGGATGGGGAGCGGAGGAAGATCACTCTGCCAGGGAAGGCAAGGAGATAGGCAGGTGGCTGGCCAGGATTTGAGCCAAGGCAGAAGAACATGCGAGCAAAGCTGAATGGGCATGCGCCCGAAACTGAAGAAATATTCCCCCCGCTCTGACCAGCACATGATCATCAGAAAGGGGCTCAGATAATGGGGAAAAATACAACCCCCCTATGCTAGTATGCATGGCGGAGCGGGGGCGTGTAATTCAAATTTTTCTATTTTTAATTCTGCACTGATTGTCTTTGAAATTGCCCCTGCCCCCTATTAAATCCAATCTGGGGACAAAACCAGGGACAGACTTGGTCCGGGGACAGTGTCCTCAATCAGGGGACTGTCCCCTGAAACTGGGGATGTCTGGTCACCCTACCCTAGGTGGGGTGATCCTAAGGGCCATGACCATATTGCAGCAAATAATCCAGGCCTATCACTCCTTGCAAGGTACTCTGGTGTAAACTATTTTGTCATTTAGGCTCTGTGCCTGAAGTTAGCCCTTGTCACCTACCAAGGGTGTCAATCCTAAAAGCAGGGTTGCATTTCCATCTGATCAATAATACTTTACCTGCTGATACCCCTCAAAAAGGTGACTGAATTAAACACTGAAACATTGAGTCATGCCCCTCATAAACATCAGCTCAGACTGATACCATATTAGTGCAAGCAACTGACGCAGTAGTGACTGTCTTTACTTCATGGGATACTGCCTTTACTCAGTGTCTGAAAAGTATCTGCAGTACAGAAAATGTGTATGAGCTTGCTATTTTAAATTCTGCGGGCTGTTGCAGACAGGTACTGTAATATATCACACAGTGATGCTCATCTGTATTTTGCCACTACTGAAAGTTATTATATTGTAGCAAGTGGTCAGGGATACTATACGTTAAAGGTTGGGGGGTGTCAATATTTTTAAAACACCCAAAAATCATTCATGCCCAGAATTTGCCCAAACATGTGCTGTAATTGAATTGCAGAATGGTGCCCTTGGGTATAATAGGTCCCATTGGATACTAGCAACACCCTGACATACGCCTTCTGAGTGCCTTTTTATGTATGAATCCTCTTCTTTCTCAGAGATTTTACCACTCAACCTTTGTCTCTGGTCAACTGTTACCTTTGGGAGTTTAGCTGTCAACAATTATTAATGAAATAGTGGTTTCCCTGGTAACAGGAGAACTATTATTATAGTGAAGCATTGCTTTTTAATTTCATAGACAAAGACAGATATAACCAGAACTATTCTTCAGCCTACTAAAAGTGGTTTTAGTTCTATATGGTATTTCCTAAATTATTCTTAATGGGATGT